>NW_027492381.1:0-489472 GCF_021521415.1 Bidens hawaiensis
ATTGTGTAATATTACTCAACAATTTGTTATATTTTATTCACATTGTGTTATATTTTGCGATCCATTGTGTTTTTTTAGTTATCTTTATGTTTTTTTTTTATATTCATCATTGTGTCTTTTCGTCGTTTTTTGGAATGAGAGTGGTAGAGGAAACATGTAAGGCCCCGTTCCCGGTAGCCCTACTTTAGCGTCGGATTTACTCATAAACACAGTTCTTACAAATCAGAGTTAATTAAAATTTTCGCGGAATATAAAACTTCGATTATTCTTTACAAAGCATTACAACTTGTCTTTAAATCATAACATATAACATTACATTTAAAACATCATTTCTTCCATCTTCAGATGTCAGCCGTTCAATCCATGCCATGTGCCAACCTCATGCTAGTTCATTAATCTGCTCACCTGCGTGCATACTAAAACTCAGCTACGCTGAGTGAGTTCTAGTTAATCAAGCAACTTGACATACAACCACTATACACAACATATGCGTATCCGAAGACACATAATCCATTGTCTAACCTGCTACTGCTTAACCACTTAATTACCCCTACAACTTAGCCTCTTGATTACCCCTACAGCTTAGCCACTTGTGCCACTTTATGCCACTTTAATAATGAATAATGTTATGCCACTTTGCCACTTTAATAACGAAGTCACGCATAGGCTTACCCTACCACGTACTATCGTCATGCCACTAACACTCTTACTAGACCCTTGCTACTTCTATCACACCCCACTTCTACTTGTCTACAACACACTTTATATCATCATGTCATTCATATAATAATCAAGTAACATCACAACATTTATATACACACTTGGGGATCCTTCCCGAATGACGGTACGCGTAATATCTGAAGATCGTTCGCACACCGACTAACCTTCCCTGTCTACACGTGCAATATCCGAATATCGTTCACGCACCAACAGACATCCATTCATAACATACATAAATATATCACATCAAACATTATAGCATACACTTACCACTTAAGGTAAGTGTATTCACACTTCACATCGAGTATGCACACAGCCCCGAAAACATAACAAGGAATGGGGCTAAAAACTCACCTGAACTCAGTTACTTCTTCTGTTAACGGTTACTCCTTCTCGAGCCGTGTGCGTCTAACTGTTTAATAATTGAATATTAAATACTACTCTAGCCATTCTCTTTGCTACTTAATCAGTCTTACGCGTCTAAGCCGGTTTTACTTCATTGGATCATTACCGGTTAGTTAATCGTTACTCATTAATCCTTTAAAGGCATCTTTCAAAGTCTAAGGGCTATTATGTAATTATCTCATTTTTTTCTAAGTCCAGAGACTGTTCTGTCATTCAGCCAAACTTCTAGTTCGTTACTTGACTTTTAACGAATTGGACCCTTAACGAATCAGCCCATAACGAAACAGTCCTCTAACGAATCGCCCATCTAATTCGTTATCTTCTCTAACAAACTGGCTATAACGAATCAAGGGTAATTCGTTACCTCTTTCCCCTAACGAAACATACACGAACTAGAGCTAATTCGTCACGCTCCTTCAGGCGAACTAGTTAGCGAATCACCTCTGGTTCGTTAGCTTTCCATTAGCGAACTAGGGTTAGGTCAGAGAATGTCAGAAAATTCCCTGACATACCTTACCTCGTATAAACTTTTCCGGCGCCGCCGCCGGAAAACCGCAGATTAGCCGGAAAAAACGTATTCCAGCACCGTTTTCACCGTTTTTCGTCCCGTTCGATCCAGATCTGAGCTAGGGTGACCCCTAAGCTCATCTTAGGTTCGGTTTATACCCGATTCCACCCGGATCTCGTGACTTTAATGGTTTAACGATGTCGGCTACTCTTTTCGCAACTAGATCTAACGGTTAAGTTCATACAACATAATACTATCATTACCTTGGGTCGTAAACTGATTCTCCTTCTTCTTCTTCTTCTTCTTCTTCTAGGTTTCGGCTTAGAGAGAGAGGATGAGAGAGAACTAAGTGTGTGTTTTGGGTGGTGTATGGAATGGATGGTAAATGAATGAATTAAGGGTTAATGAAGGTATTTATATGATGGATCATGGGCTTGAGCCCATGGTCTATCTTCCTTCCATTTAACTTAAGTCCATTACCCATCTTACTTAACCCAACACAAGCCCGACTCGTATTAACTCTTACTTCATCTAATTATTTCCCCGCTAACCCGAGTAACCTCCTCATTAATATTAACTTAATATAATTAATATTATGTCAGAAATTTTGGGATGTTACAAAACATTTTTTTAGTTTTTTAAATTTATTCGTTTTTTATTTATAGTTTGAGTTATGATTTTCTTATTATTTTTTTAGTGATTTTTTATGTGATCACAAATTTTTCTCACACTTCTCATTTTTGTATCACTTTGCATTTTAAATTTTCCCCAGCTTTTTATTTCTACATTGTATGATAATACATCTAGTGAACGAATATTTTATGATTCACACTTAGTTTATATTATAAACTTTTATTAAACATTTTAATTTATATTATACTACACTAGTGTCTGTGTTAGTATGTTGTGTTTCCCGTCGAATCACGGGGACACCCCTCTAGTATATATGTTTTCTATATCCATCAATATCTATACAACTAGAAGACGTCTAAATACTTTCCATACGAACAAAACTCGTTCTCAAATTAAGTTTAGGTTGTTAAATTTTTTATATATAAAGATGACCATTATCATTTGCTTTCAAAGAAATAGGAATTCTTGGTCAAAAGTACAATAATCAAGTGCAATTGGTATATAGCGTTTTTTTTGATAGCTAGACACGATTAGACATCATTTATATCATGCCCAATGACAATAAAAAGTATAGTAAAACATATATTTCGTTACCTTAATATACAAAAGAAATGGGATTATGTTTTACTAACACATTAAAACAAGTTTGTTTAGTTTTACGGATATAAGAATGTAACACAACATGTTGATGGATGCTATGGTATTCATTTAAGAGAGAAGACACTTGAAGTCTTAAATGAAGATCATGCAACCTTGGTCATCTTAAGGAATTGCACATCTAAGTATCAAGAGGCAAATAATAAACTATCAAAGTTTTGAGCAACTAATTTAGAGATTGTTATATGTCCCTTAAAGGATACATATTAAATTGAGGGAAATATTATACAAGTTGCACATTTTTCCCTTCATTTAGTTATGACTTATATCTCATTGGGTTTTTTTTAGTAAGGTTTTAATGAGACAACATAGTTGATCCATAAGTATTAGGGAAAGACAATACGCTCTACGCTCTTTTCCTTTACATATGATTTTGTTCCTCCGAGTTTTGCCTTGCAAGATTTTTATTGAGACAACATCTCCAAATGTATTAAGTTGATAACCAATTGGCAAGTGTTATAAATATACTATGTGATCGTTATCATTATTATTATCAACACCTAAAACTATATTTAACTTGTTCTACAAGTGTTTCTTTTATATATATATGTGTATGTATATATATATCTTATTGTATTGTACGTTTAATAAATGAATTATCTGACTTTCTTTCCTTTAAATTCTTCTCATAGTGTATTGTTATTAATTAGAGTACCGCAGTTTCATGACATAAATCATCTACTTATAAATAAGTTAATGTTTCTATTTAAAAAAATAGCTCGACTCGTGATCTATTCAACGAAACAAACAAACCGAACACTTTTGATGATAAAAAACCGAACACTCGGCAATCGTTAACAGGCAAAACTGAATCGACAAGGTGGATGGTTCTTGGTCTGATCGGCTGATCGAATCGTTATGGTTTTCGTTTATTTCGAACACGTGTTAATTGTTTAATAAATACAAATTAAGATTCTTAAATAAAATGTATGTTTGGAGATTTTAGGAAGGAGAAAAGATTGAGCCGACCATCTAACCTTATTTTCCCTCTCACACATATCTCATATGTAACAGAATCAGACATGGTCACTAATTGCATGATCCTTAAACATGTGACCAAACACATTTAAATAATCTGTTTTACATAATTATCTCTATTATCACACGTAATCCCTACAATAAAATGTTTGGTATATGACATAATTCATACCAAAGCCTATAATTCTAGGCATCCGCCCATTTTATTGTACTCTAAAATTATATGAACTAATTTCTTTAGGTTTCAAAAATCTCATATGTTACACGCACCTACACCAAACGAAGCTATGTTTGTGTTTCTTCGTTTAACTTCAATTGAATAAAAAAATAAACATGTAAGAATAACATATATACATATTTTATTGATTGTGTTTGTAGGTAAAGAAAATGAGTGTGTATACTCATTTAGCACGTCGGTTATCTTATCAGGTTGAACCGATTGTAACCTTTTTCGAGTCTGTAATAAACTGGAACTTTTGAATCGAAATTCAGAGATAACGTAAGTTGTACGATTCATCATACGTACGATTCGGATATGTTTTACATAACTATTGTTTTCGATTTTTTCACACCCTTATCTCATTCCATTTATTGACTTATCAAAGTCAAACTTCCATGCACAACTCATAATAGCACTAGCACTTAATGTTATACTTTAAAAGGATATAAAAGGAATCATACTTAGAAGAAACGTGTAAAAATGTGTAAACATTTCCTTTTATTCATAGACAAATTTGTTTTTTGAAATTATAAAAGTAGGATGATTAATTAACATGTTCACACCTTTAAGTAATAGAGAAAATGAAGATAGCAAAAGCATATACTAATTACAATTAATGAAAAATTAGATAATTAAGCGACCTAATTCTGTTTTAATCTTATTTGGTAATGAGGTAGTGTGAAGGCAGGTGGGCTTAGGTTGCTTTCACTAATCACCTTTCAGTTAACATTTTATTTCATTTGTAATGTATCTTATAGTTCATTATTAAATCTTAAACATTTACTTTAATTTTCTGAACCGAAGATCGGCTTTTAGTCTCCATCAGATGGTGCCAGTAACAGTGAGAATGTTGATCATAGATTGCATTTTGTTACATGTCAAGTTGAAATAGTATGTATAGAAACTGGAAATTGATGGAAAATATAATTGTTAAATAGGTTGAATTGTGAACGGTTACTTTGTTATGGTTTTTGTTACTAATTAAACATGTACAATATCATGGCCCTAGAATTTTCTTAGCTAATCTTGAAGCATCAAGCGTTGTGAAGTCTCCATACAATTCCTTTCTAAGGTTACTGTTAGGGAGTTTTAAAAATCAAATGTGTATAAAGAATTAGAATATTCTTATCTAGATCCATGTCATGTCAACTACTATCACTGCAAAACATTCACAAAACCCACAATATTCTAGTTTTGTAATTGTAAGGCTATGTGTACTGAAGGGACTATAAAATGGGCGATTTGTGTTATGTAGTGTCTCGTCAGTAAATGTGGGGTTTTTGTTTTAAGGGTGTAATGGTGTTGTAGTCTAATATATATATATATATATATATATATATATATAGGTATTGGATCATTTCAGAAGTGTTTCTTATAGCGAGAAATGAATCCGACCAATCACATATTTTCTTTTTCTTTTATTATTTAATTGATGTTAAGGGTATAACATTAAAAGTTGTTTATTTTTATTTATGGTATGACCTAATCTTCGTGGAAGTTACAAATAATTGTTTTTATTATTTTTTTGATCAAATCGTACATTATTATTATTATTATTATTAATATTATCATCATCTAACTAAAATTGCATTCTTTTTATCCATAATTATTTCTTTAAATTTTGAGTTTATACCCATTTCTGATCAAATATCTCTAATCGACCCACATATAATTAGATTTATTTGTTACACAATTCATCTTTTCTTATTTGTATTTTCTAAGGAATTCATTATTTATAATAATTCAAAAAACATTAAAAATCTTTTTCTACTTTATCTATAATTCAAGCATGTGAGATTTTCGAATTAACAAAATCAGCCATTAATTTAAATCGATTCTCAAACCTACATTGTTCTAGTTTTCATTTACTGTGTGTGGTTTAGGAACACCATCTTTTATAAAAGATGCTTAGGTAATGCAATACACCAACCATAAGTGTACTTTACTACACAACTGGGTACGATATATCCTCCTTCACATGCTATAAAATTTGAAATTAACTAAACTACAAACATTAAAAATACATCATGTTTCACCAAAAAAACTTAAAACATTGTAGATCAGTCACATTACAACAAAAATCAAGAGTTCAAACTTTTCCGAATTATATGAATGGGCCGTAAACACTTAACCAATTACTTTAGCATAAACAAAACACTAAGGTTCAAATATGTGTTAAAACCCAACAAACAAGTATGAAATTTCCTAATTGTAATTTAATCAACCTGACATTCATTCCTGACCAAGAACCTTTATGCTATTGGCTCTTTCCGTGTGTCTGTCTAATAGAAGAATCTTGGTTGCGAACCTCCACGAAGTTGAATTTTTTTGTGTTCAGTGTGCGTTTAATTTTTTCCCCTTTATCATAGTCTCTCCTCTTTTGTCTAGATAGTTACGACCAATTGTCTTTCATTCTGTTTTAAAATCAAAACAAAACAAAACAAAAAAAGTAAAAAACATAAAAAGTTAATATACACAGTTTGCATAGTAGTAGTTTTAAATACCAAACATCATCAAAACATATATACAATACCTTACTAAGTCATATGCCTACTCAGCCCGTAATATATACATTCTTTTCAATATGTTCAAACTATTTAAAAGCTTCCTGCACATATAATATATATCTTCAACATACAACGATAACCCATACGCATGCTCTAAAATTTACCAACATTAACCCATACACAGCCTACACTGTAATAACAACCCATACTCAAGCTCTAAGATATACCTACATAAATCAAATAAAAGTCTACACAAGTTCTATATTTTAACAACAACCCATACACCATAACAATAACCCGTACACAATAACTAATAACCCATACTTCTTAAAAACAACATATTTCTAGTTGCAATTACCCAACCTATACAAAAAATAGAACCCCTTCACATCTTTTACAATACCACAATAACATGCAACAAACTTTATTTAATCAAACCAAACACTATATTAATAACCCATATACATCCTCTAATCAAATACCTACATAAATTCATATATCTATAGGCATACAACCTACACAAGTTCCATACACAATTATTCAGACACCCCTTACACAATATTCCTACTAGTACATTGTATAATTCAATCATACGGCTAAAATCAGCATCTATTATAACACATACACAACACCAAACCTCATACACATGTATTTTAAGTTTCATCATAACATCCAAACCAATGTAAGTATATACATAATTTAACTATATACAATCACAATTCACAAAAGGTACCAAGAAAAGTAAAGTTATAACCTAATATCATGCAAATATTTTCCTTAGCCAACATACACCAATCCTACACAATAACAAGAACCGATACACATCTTCATAAGAATACATACATAAATCTTATTAAGTTTGCAAAATTCTACATTATAAAGGTAACCCATACACAGTTTCAATAACCCACCTACATTGTAATAATAATAACTCATACATGTGCCCTAAAAAGTACCTATGTAAATCATATAAAGCCTACAAAAGTTCTATATCTTTACAACAAACCATACACCATACAATAACCCATACACAATAACCAATAACACATACATATTAACAATAGCACATTTCCAATTGCAATTACTAAACCAACACTATAAACAAAACCTACACAACTTTGTCAATTGTTAACTAGTGCCTACGCTAAGTTATTATTACCATTCCTAGTATCCTACACATCAAGTTTCATTCATTTCAACATACACCAATGTACATATAACATACAAAGTTCCACAACACTACCAACCAACTTACCCTACACAACTATCCTGGTTGCCCTACACCGTTCACCGCAAAACAAAAAAAAATATTAGCACCAATAAAGATACCAACATTTCTCTACCATAACAAGATCCCCTGCCAAATAGCAACATACCATATACGATTACCAAACAACATCATACACAACGTACACCGCTATTATACAACGTACATAACACATACTTTAATCACATTAACAACAACGTTGTAACTATACTTTGCAACTTGACATTATTCGCCTACACACCATAACTCACCTACACAAAATAAAAAATCAAAACTTCTTTTAACAAATTAACTGCTAACGTACACAACACTACACCCAACAAACACTAAACAGTCAGCATAATATTAAACTTACTATTGGACATCGTGATAGACCGAATTTGTGAGTGACCTGCAAATTTAAATCACAATCACTAATTAAAATTGTTGGTGTAATCACCAAAACGTACAGACAATAATGGCATTTTAAGACCTTATACATAATGCGCATTCCGTGTACGGATTAACAAACAGACAACACTACCAGATCTTTCATTAATACTATCCAACCACAAAATATACGCATTCATATACTTTGATACTGCACTAACACAAGGCATCCTTACGAGACATGTTAACGTACGGAAAGTTAGAATCATACACCATATTGAAGGTTTAATGTAGCATCAACTATTTACAGTACACCACATATATTACCTGCTACATCCAACTACATGCTTTCAATCTTTGTAAAATCAAAACGAACCTATTGTCGAGAAGGTTTTCACTTTACATTTTACTAACTACCTATATTTATTGCCTAAGGTACGATCAATGTAGCATGTGCAAAAACCCCCCAATTAAGATTCAAAACACAAAGCTACACAGCCAAGATAAACAAACGCTTATTATACATACACAAACAGAATCCACAAACTACAAAATACTCTGTTTTTGTGTTGGGAATTATAATGAACTACATGTAAATTATCGGAGTTTGTGCATTATTACTTTACATTCTACCTTGATCCTACAATACGTCAATACACCACCAATTTAACTACATACCTTTAATTTCTTGCCCATGGACCGACCACTGTAACATACCGATACACATACGCTACAATCGATTGCTTCTTATACATATACAAATAGAATCAAAAACACTTTAAACTCTCCGATTTTGTGTTTCAATTTCAAAGGTTCGTACGGATTTCATGCGAGGTTTTAGGTTAGGCGGTTAAGGAGTGAAGGCAGGGATTGCAGATGTTACACATTATAAGGCTACACAACATTGACGAGTTGCCCTTTTAATTAAAAAACAAATGTGCAAAAGTTCAAATTATTTACAAAAAAGCAACTATGTATCTTAAACCATTGATCTGTGTAATGAATGGTTGAGATTCACTTTTCACACTTCTCACTATAATATCACTTCTCGCATGAACCGTCCCCTATATATATATATATATATATATATATATATATATATATATATATATATATATATATATATATATCACCCACACACATACAAACATATAATTATTAAACCAAAAACTCACACCGGCAACAAATTCCCGTCGCCCCCACCCTTGTCGCCCAGGGGGCGGTGTTCTCGCCCCCCGTCGCCCCTTGTCGCCGATTTTCGCCGCCCACTACACCTAGCCAAAGTAGTAAGCTCTGTGTTGTAATCAATAAGATTTCCTGGCTTCTCAACTTGCATTCCGCAATATAGTTGTTTCGCATCGTTACAACACTGGTTATAAATAAGCTTACTAAGAACACATCTAAACCTCGCTTGAAATAACGATAATCACCCCGTGAGGCCTATTCACAAGGATGATAGATAGTAGAGGTTTCATAGACTTAATGCAATAATACATGTTTCTTCTAAATATAATGATCCCTTATTATATCTAGCATACCATAATTATGATCTACCATTATCAAAATCTTAACCGATGGCATCTAGCATTGTGCTTGGTATTCATTAGTTGATTCATATTGTCTTTATTATCTATCTTAAAACCAAAGTCTGTTAAAAATATAGTCATATCAGCTATTGTCACATGTACATTAGCTATATAATAGTTGATTTAATATTGTGTTTGTTTGGTGTATTCATGTACGTTTGGAGTCTGGGCTGGTGCATTGGGCTTGTATAGTTATTGGACTTGATGTTTTGGGCTTGTAGCAGAAAAGCATAAAAGAAGAGGAAAAGAGTCGGTTGGTGGTATCCAAGATATTTTTCATATTCACCATCTTGTTTCTCTCTGGTTCTATCACAGAGAAGAGTTTCTATAGTGTTTGGGTCTTGATTGTTTGAGAGGTTCATAGTGTTAGAGCACTTGTATTGATTGTTCGATATTGGTTGTAATCTCTTTGATTCGTGTTGTCTCAAAGAGTGTTCGCTTGTATTCAAGATCTGGTAATAAAGTTGGGGTTATTGATTTCTGATAAAGTCCCCTACAAGTATTTGCATTATGTTTTATTTTGTCCTCTTTCATTATACACGTTGGTGTTTTTGTTTGTGTTTGCACAAGACTGTTCATAGTCTTAAGGCATACAAGTTCCACTTGTTGTGTATTATTAAATGAGTTCTGTTAAACATTCATGTTGGATACATGGGAATCATGCAACTCAATGAAAATCTGCTGTATGGAAAGGAGATATGACAAGATGAACGTGTGTGTGGGTGTATGCGAGTGAGCTCAACTTGAGATTTATAGAGCTAGCTCGTGAAAATTAAACGAATTGATTTGGAACGAGTTTTAGCTATTTTAACATCTTATGTAATGTTAAATTTGAATATTGGAAGGATATTTTCGAGCAACTTGATATGCAGTCGAAGTATTGAAATTTATGTATGACCTAAGGAATTCTTAATCAAAATTGTGACTTGAAGTTTTTCTCTTAAGGGTATACAAGATAGAAAACATTAGATCGGGTATTTGAATAACTTGAAAGACAAGTACGACGTAATGTTAGTATGTATGAGCTATTAATGTTTAATGAAGGATGATCATCACATTAACTAGTAACAAACAACCATTAAATTTGGCAAGCTTTAAAATCAGTGGAGATGTTTTTTTGCTACGACGGAGGTTCATTTTCAATTAAGCATATGGATAAAGTGATTGCCTAGCAAGATCGAAACATGAAAGTTAGCATGGGTTTCCAGTCCATTTCTTCCATCTCTCTGCCTCCAACCAAACACTCGAGAAGCGGTTGACCTGGATTGTCATGAATTGATGAAACCTTAGATGCTTTGTTGAAACTTACTGAACCCGAGTAAATAAAAGTTTTTAAATTTCGGTTATAAGCTATCTCAAACCATCTTTATATGTCATAGTTAACGACTATAACTTGTACCTTACTTTACCTCTTAAACATACTAATTACGATTAGACATACTAGTTATGTTTTTAGAGAAGTTCTTAGAAATAGTTAAGAGAAAGCATTGACAAAGCTACCAAATCGTAGTATAGTTTGTGAGGAGGTATGACATGATCCCATACACGAAACCCATGATACCAAGACCAAACGAGCCCGGAACATGTGGGGACCTATCTAGTATCTATACAACATGATAAAGTAATGAAAGGTACACAACATTTGTGTACTCTCTTACACTTTACTTTCATTTCGATTCTTCGAAACCAATAATGATTCTCATGCCGAAAATAATGGCCATCTTAAAGACCTCTCTTATGTGGCACGGCTAACAGCTTCGATTTTGCAGGATCATCAGAAGTTGAGTAGAAGTGGATTTCAAATTTGAGGCTTGAAAACTGTTTAGAAGACTGTGAAGGATAAATGCTCGTTCTAAAGTTCAATTGGGATTTTCCTTTTTAGTTTACTCTAAAACTATCCAACCCATAGTTAATAATTTTGAAAAAATTACCTAGTATATATATTACACATTAGTCGCTAGATGATATTTCTATGTTTATGCTAGTAATAACATTTTAAATCTGAAATTAGTGAGATAATAAAGTTTTTTTTTAAGAAAATGATGAGATTTCGGATTGTGGGCCTACTAATCAAGGTGCCTAAAGCCCTAAACACCGAAAGGCCTAAATATTAAGGCCCATTTTGTAGATTCATGCACAAAGTTCATATGAATGATGGTTCAAAAATTGAAGGATATGAGATCAGAATGAACCAAAGTAGTTGCTTCCATTGTAAATCCTTTGTATTATATACTCCAATAATGCTCAAGAATCATTCACAGTCAAATTATCAAATCCTAATGGGATTACTCCATAGAATAGTAACCAACTTTGCAAGTTGTTCAAATCAGGTTATTGATACAAACTTTTGTTCCAATCAGGTCACTGAACTTTCATTTTTGTTCAAATCCTAGATATTTTACCTGAATAGTAGGTAATCTAAGTTTTTTTTTTAATTTTCAATGTTTTTACTATGCATAATAACTTTTAAAGGTTGCGAAAATTAGTAAAAATGCGAAATATAATTTTAAAATTCCGAAAATTTAAAAAAAAAGTTCGGAAAATTGAGGTTCGGGTTAGAACGGGTCAAGGTCAGAACAGGTCAAAACGGGTTTCGGGCTAGTTTTTTTTTTTTGAACAAACGAATCAGCGCGTTTTCAACACGTTACACTCGTTTTAACAGAAAAAGCTCGTTTAAGCGATTTTTTCAGTTCGTTTCAGCACTTAACAGCTCGTTTAAGTGATTTTTCAGTTCGTTTCAGCACTTAACAGCTCGTTTAAGCGATTTTTAAGGTCGTTTCAGCACTTAACAGCTCGTTTAAGGGATTTTTAGGTTCGTTTCAGCACTTAACAGCTCGTTTAAGCGATTTTTAAGTTCGTTTCAGCACTTAACAGCTCGTTTAAGCAATTTTTCAGTTCGTTTCAGCACATAACAGCTCGTTTAAGTGATTTTCAGTTCGTTTCAGCACCTAACAGCTCGTTTAAGCGATTTTTTAGTTCGTTTCAGCACTTAACGAGCTGAAAAATCACTTAAACGAGCTGTTAAGTGCTGAAACGAACTGAAAAATCACTTAAACGAGCTGTTAAGTGCTGAAACGAACTAAAAAATCGCTTAAACGAGCTGTTAGGTGCTGAAACGAACTAAAAATCACTTAAACGAGCTGTTATGTGCTGAAACGAACTGAAAAATTGCTTAAACGAGCTGTTAAGTGCTGAAACGAACTTAAAAATCACTTAAACGAGCTGTTAAGTACTGAAACGAACCTAAAAATCCCTTAAACGAGCTGTTAAGTGCTGAAACGACCTTAAAAATCGCTTAAACGAGCTGTTAAGTGCTGAAACGAACTGAAAAATCACTTAAACGAGCTGTTAAGTGCTGAAACGAACTGAAAAAATCGCTTAAACGAGTTTTTTCTGTTAAAACGAGTGTAACGTGTTGAAAACGCGCTGATTCGTTTGTTCAAAAAAAAAAAACTAGCCCGAAACCCGTTTTGACCTGTTCTGACCTTGACCCGTTCTAACCCGAACCTCAATTTTCCGAACTTTTTTTGCAATTTTTCAGAATTTTAAATTATATTTCGCATTTTTACTAATTTTTGCAACATTTAAAAGTTATTATGCATAGTAAAAACATTGAAAATTAAAAAATAAACTTAGATTACCTGCTATTCAGGTAAAATATCTAGGATTGGAACAAAAATGAAAGTTCAGTGACCTGATTGGAACAAAAGTTTGTATCAGTGACCTGATTGGAACAACTTGCAAAGTTGGTTACTATTCTATGGAGTAATCCCAATCCGAATTAATACTAACCACTTTGCACCTTATCGGATTACACCCTAGTTTTTTATGGATTTGTTCAGGGCCAACGATACACACATCATCTGACATCTAATCCCGCACAATTTCAAACGATCATCTGGATAGAGGTCTGATGACCATTTTGTACAAAAAATTATAAGATATAACCGGGTAGTAATTATGGTGTCGAAATATATTTGTTTTACGTATTTATGTATAGATTTATTTCTTATGAGTTGTCTTTATTTTGAGTCCGAAAATTACAATGCTTAAGAGCAAGTTGTATGTTACAATAGATGTGTATTATATATCCAATGCGATTCATATATGTTACAAATTTCTGGAATGCAAGAAAGTTGTTGGTGTTCGAAGGCAAACCGATCCATCTCAATAGTGTGGTGGACGGAATAAAAATTTGCGGCTACCATTGGGCGAAGAATAGAACGAAGACGAAGGCTCTAACTTTAACTGGATGGGGTTTAATTTGTAGTTTGTCTTGTTTGTGTGTGGTGTTTTTTTTTGTGGACTGTTCTCTTGGTTGATCGCGGGTCTAGCTTCTTGCTGAGCCTGCTTCATTTATTTAATAAATGGTTAGAAAAACAAAGTTCGTTGGTTCCGCTAAAGAGTACGTAAATGTGGGCGATATGGAAACGACGACTGTCTTATGTAACATCCAGCTATACATCACTCATGCTTTTAACATTCGTATTTTCATCATCTTTAAATATTTAAATATTATTAAAGAAATACAATTTGTACACATTGCACCATTCTAGACCCTTCGCATATGATGCTACCTAGATGCCATGTGGACTATTTCCTATTCTCTTAATTTCTAGCCATTAAAATAAACCAATATTAAATATCATGTGACACGGACCCATTTTAGAATATTTATAACCCATGACCCGTAATAACCTGCTTCCTCCACAAAAAACTATACACGGTCCATTTTTCACAATCCACAACCAATTCCACAACTCATTTTTCTCTCTAACCTCCTCACGAAGATACGAACCCTAATTCCACCGTTCATATACAACATCGAACGTTTATAGTATTTACCAACAATTGTTTAATCTGCTATGATTTTCTTCACTTCCAAGGTTATTGATGTCTCCAATCGATTCGATTCCGTTCAATTGATCGTTCCTCAGAGACGATGTTATAAGGATATTTTTGGTCAATTAATGATGATCATAACAGATCGATTATCCGATGAATATATTAAAGGTAATTAACAATCCATTGTTGCACATAGAGTTAGTTATTTATTATAGTATTTCCGGTCACTTTGTTATTTTTTTCTTTAGTAAATTTTCTCAACGTAATTTCCGTCCAATTTCTTATTGTTTTGTTTACTAAATATTAAGAAGTGAATTTTCGTCCAATTTCTGATTTTTTTTCCGTCCAATTAGTTATTGTTTTCTTTACTAAATAATAACAAACATAATTTCCGTTCAATTTATGATTTTTTTCCCGGCCAATTTTGATTCGGTTTTATCAAAAGTCAGAAACTTTGATTTAATACTTTGTAAATTACAATTTTTTTGAATGTTTAATAAATTTGTTTGTAAATTATTTGTTTCATATATAATATTGATCTTTAATATTACATAAATATTAATTATAAATTTCCTAAATTTTTTATAATATTTTATATAATAATTTAAAAATATATCTTACATTATAATATTGATCTTCCAAATATAACTTATTCTAGAATTTTCTAAAAATTTAAATGTTCATTAAGTTGATCCGTTATTATTTAACTATAATTGGTAGTCAAATCCAATTTAATATTTAACATGTTGACTATAATTTGAAATTCAAATTTTATTTAAAACTTTGACTATAAAAACGATAATTAAGGAAATACTTTATGTTTTTATTATTGTTATTATTTGATTCCTAACTTATTCAATGTATTATTATTAAATATAAATTGATTTCGGAAAAACCTTAAACATGAAAATATTAAAACTTATTATATAATACATTTTAATAATACTTTTTTTATAATCAATCGCTTATTTTTGGAGATGATTATTTGAATATAATTTATGTCTCTAATGTATAATTATTCAATGTATAATTATTCTAATAATAGTTTTTTTTATAATCAATCAGTTATTTTTGGAGATGATTATTAACAATAAACCGGTTTATTATATTCAAAATTCAAATTTTATGTAAACCTTTTACTATAAAAGCGATAATTAAAACAATAATTTATGTTTTTATTAATATATTCATTATTTGATTCCTAAATTATTCAATGTATAATTATTAAATATGAACTAATTTCAGAAAAATCTTAAACACGGAAATACTAAAAGTTATTATATAATACATTCTAATAATAGTTTTTTTTTATAATCAATCAATTATTTTTGGAGATGATTATTTACAATAAACTGGTTTATTATATTCTGGCTTATGTTTAGAAAGTTTCTATACATAATGTGTTTAACAAAATTAATATTCTCTACATCTTACTATATAATATCTAATCACATAATCATTTTTCATAATTTTCATAATCATAAACCTTTTCTTCCATTCATATCTTCTCCAATGTAAGCTTTCAATTGATTATCGGATTCCACACCTAAAACATAATTTTCTTTTTATATTCACCGTTTTAAATTTGGATATGTATGTTCAATTTTTTTTTTTGAATTTGTGTTCACAAAATATTAATGTCACTAAATTTCTCAATAATGTATAATAAACATGTATTATATTTTTATCCATTTTAGCTAATAAGTTTTTTAAACATAATATAAATCTTCTAATTATAACATCCAAACAATTTGATAGTCTAAGTTTTCATAATGTTTTCAAAAAATATTAGAAATATTTGATAATTTATTTCTTATACGTTTATATTTTGTTTTCATTGATTTTGTATCATTTTTTTCACCTTTAATTATTTTCAAAGTCAAAACAAAATTTTTTAATCTTTCCAAAGTTATTTGAAAATTCATTTATTGTAAAACGTTTTTAAGTTTTGTAAGTTTAACAATATATTAATGTCAGTAATTTAAAAGTTTGTTGCAAGATTGATCAAAATAAAAAGAAAAATTCATAATTTTTTGAAGTTGACTAATTCCAATTTTTTTATATTTTGTAACTATTTTGAAAATATTTCAAAACGGGTTGTTTTAAAAGAATATCTGTTATGTATAAAATGACGGCCAAAAAGGTTTTTATTGATATATATTTTTGGTTTAATGGTTTAAGTTAGAAAGATATTTTATGTTGTCATTTTACTTTGTTTGTTGTTGTATGTTATTTTGTTTTAATAAAAACAACAAAATAATAAAAACTTTATTAATGTTAAAATGTTACTCATTATTAAATATGTTATTATGGTATATTTAATTTGGATGCTATTGTTTTATTATATTTTCAGGTTGTGAAGCAAAATGAGTTTCTTTTGGTAGATAGTTTGAAAAAGTTGATGGTGGTTTAATATGAAAGAACATGTTTATGTCTTTTGTTGATGTTTTTTGGTTGTTCGATATACATTAACTTATTGTAACTTTTAACTTTGAATATCTAAACAATGTAAATGGTTAACATTTTGGTCCGAAAGTTTGAAGAAGTTTTATGTTGCTTGAATTCGTTGTTTAACTTTATTATGTTTGTTGACATGTTTTTCCACCGTGTGTAACACGGGCTATACGCTAGTAAGACACTATTGCAAAACTCAAAAACGTTATTCTGATAAAAGTCTTATAAAAGTCTCCACATATACATGTCAGAATGGCCTATCTCAAAAATCATAAAACGCATCATTAAAATAACGATTTTACAAGGAAACACATATCCGCAATAAAAAGTCCACTCCTGTGAACCTTTAAGAAACATTGGACCTGATTTTGTATTTGGGCTTAACAAAATTATTGGAAGGGGATGATATTGGAACCTTTTGTGCTTTACACAATAATAGGAACTAGAGGTGCAAAAAAAAAATTGAAAAAAAAAACCATAAACCGGTTTTTAATAGCCGGTTTTTAATATCCGAACCCGTGTCCGACCTTACCCGTAGGGTATGGATAAGCTCATACGGAATGCATTTCAGTATCAAAACTCGTACCCGAACCGGACCCAATTTGTACCCGGTAATACCCAAAACGGAACCGCTTCCATACCCGGAACCGAGTTTTTCCAATACCCGAAACCGGGATTTTCAAATACCCAAAAAATACCCCTAAAAAGTGCAACTCTTAAAAAATCCAATCTAAACCCGAAAAATACCCGGATAAAAGCCTGAAAATAAGGTTTTTCCAATACCCTGAAATAGGGTATTCAAATACCCGGTTCTATACCCGACCTGAACCCGCTACAGAGGGTATGGTTTTAGAGTTAATACCCGGACCCAAACCTTACCCGAGCATTGCAACTACCCGTACCCTATTTCATACCCGAAACCTTGTATTTGAAAAACTCGATTTATGCACCTCTAATAGGAACTTTGAAAATCATATTCAACTTGATTTGGTTGAAAACTTAACTAAATATAATCAAAACTTAAAACTAGGCTTTTAAGTTGAATTGGAAAACTTAATAGATTTCAGGGGTCTTCTCTTCACACATGTTTGAATCTGGACCCAGGCCAGACCCGACCCAATACAATTTAACAATAAATACGGTTCGGGTGTAACGGATCTCATGGGTTTTGTGGTGTTATCCGGTTTATGCTCACCCCTACTTCATCTATCTTCCACATCACCCCCTCTCTTTCATCTATGCTAAAAAAAGGTTACAAACTTACAAAGATGTGCATGAGATGCAAAGGAATATTTTGTATAGGAAATTAGTTCATTTACTGTTTTATAATCATTTGATTATAGATTATAACTAGAATTTTAGACCCACACGTTACACAAAATCATTACACAGTATGAAAAATAAGTGTGGAACCATTGAACCAGTCACTTAATTTTAAGTCACAATAACCAAACCGAAACGTAAAACATGTAACAGAATAAATAACATAGATCAATAATATGATGAGTTAAGTATAGTTCTACATATTAATTATATATTATGTAAGTTAAAACTTAAAAGACTGAATATTATTTTTTATCTAATATATTGTGATGGGAATTTTGATGAATGGAAAGATGAGAACCCAAATCTTGACTTAATAAAGGGTCACATGCACCAATATGTGGAAGAAGTGAGTCAAGATGGCGAGGATCGGAACCGATGATGGAGTGAGGTGCTAGCTGGACACCGAATGTGATGGTGGTGAGTCATAGCATGACGATGGTAACCGGTAACCTCCAGCGAAGCAAGGGATGAATAGGATAGTAGAGTTGATCAAGGGCGAAGCTTCATTGAGGCCCGGGCCCCACCCCAACCCATATTTTTAAATTATTAATTGTAAACCCTAATACTTGGTTCGTAGGTTTCCCCATCTAATCTTCGACCCTCTCCCTTAATTTTAGGTTGGTATTTTTGTTTTATAGGTTGTGGTGGTTATGGGTTCTTCTTTGTTATTCTGTTTCATTCAATCAATGGTACTAATGTAATGTTAATTCAATTTCATTCAGGTTACGTTTTAAGGGTTCTAAATGAGAATGTGTTTTCAGCTGCTTGATGAAATGCCAAACATAGATATCCTTTTCTTGCTAATCCTGCATGTCGATGATAGACGGATTGTTTATATTCTTTCACATTTTGGTGCTTTTTTGTTGACAATATGTGTCATACAACTTAGGTGTTCTTTGTTATAAGAAAGTGAAATTTCTTTTATGACCACTATTGATGATAAAGTTTGAGGTGCCTTATTTTGTTGTTCCTTTGTGTAATGTGTATCTGGATTCTAATTTGTTTTGTGGTATGCACATGAGATTTTGGGTTTTGAAAGGGGGTTTAGTAATTCAGTTCATGTTTTGAAGAGATTGGTTCCGAAAGGCAAATGAACAGGACTATGCTGTTGAATCGCCTATCAAATTTGTTGAAAGTTTTTGTTACAAGTTTCAAGTTGCCTTAGTCAAAAGCTACAAATTGTTGTTAATGTTATAGACACATGTCTGTCATGTTTTTTGAAATTCTTAGTTTAATCTTCTAAGTTGTTGCCTTTACTTTTTGTGAATTTGTTATAGTATTATCTGAGTTTTTTAATAAATGGTTGTTTAATGTCTTTGTACCCTAAAAAAACTCATAGAAATCATTATCTAAACTGCGTAATTTCTTCATTTCAGTTTGTTATGTAAAGTTGATCATATGTTTTCCTTCTCAGGTGTGGCAATAGGGTTATCGAAGGCTTTAAAACATTTATTGGTTCAAGGGTGTTGTCTCAGCCATCCGTGGGACGCATTCGATATAACAAGACAAGTAAAGGTAAGCCGGTCAATTAGCATCAGCAAGATGACCGACACATCTACCAATGACAGAAATCAATCCACCTCAGCTTCCGAAATAACAGGCCTTCCATCACCAACGCCAAATCCTAAATTCAAGAGGCCAATGCAAAAAGCACCAGGTACACAATAACTTACTAAGACAAACTTATGTTTTATCTGCTTATCATGTTTAAGCTTTAAGTATTGATGATTTGTAGTTAGTTTGATTGAAATAGAATGTGATGTCTACAGTTCTATTTGTTATTAACTTTAGTTGATTATCATGTTTAGGCAGATGGGGATACCATTAAATTTGAGAATTGTTGAATTTGACTGTTTTAGTTTCGGCTTCCTTGAGTTTGAGTCTTTGACAATTACCCAAAACTAAATTTCAGAAACGTTAAAAGTATTTGTTAGCATGGTCCTAAATACTTGATTTCGTAAGTGCTCAGTTTCAAAGATAGGCTAACCAGACAGCCGCGTGCAAAAATGTTTTTTTATTTAAAACTGAAACCCAACAGCCGCGCAACTCACCCAAAACTGCAACGCTCGGTAATGAGGCCGTAAAGTCATGGATCAAATTTAATTTTTAAATTTATGTGGATGGGCCTCTTATCGGGTAAAAACATATCAAAAGGATTGTATATTTTTTTTCAAGGTCGCTTTTGATGCAATTTCGGATCAAATCACAAAAGTGCCAAATGTTTAAATGGTAAGTTTGCATAATTAGAAGGTCATATTATACACATACATATAGTGTACTATACATGTTAATTTGTTATACATGCCTTTGCTCTTGAATAAACAAGAAACTTTTAAACATTTGCTCTTGGTTTATTAAAGAATAATAATTTACTTGACAACCTTTGGAGTACATAGTTTATTCAAATACTATAAGGATGTAGCTTATGACCAACAGATGGATGCATACAACTAAACTTTCATAAAAATGCACACAACCACACAAGCCACTAGAATTGCACACCACCTACATGAGATTTAATATTACTGTTAATGATTGATTTGTTTAATTGAACATATATGCTTGGTGCTTACAAGTTATATGATGAAATTTGTATGTAAAACATAAAAACTTATATGGAATGGCTAATATAACTTTGATGATAACTCTGTTTCAATTAACTAACTATGGAAGTCTTAATCACCTACGCCATGTGTGTTCTCGATCCAATTGTATTCAACAAGTTCAAAATTTCCAAACTTTTTTTTATTAAACCCTACTTTGCAACCTAATCAAAATATTTCAATTCAATCAACTTCAATGATTCAAATTTTTATAGATCTAATTAATCAAGTTATGTTAAAATAGATAAATCAAATCAATCATAACTAAGTTTATTAAAGAAGATGTTTTTGTCATTTTATCTAAACACATTTTATCTTTCTCGGTCATTCATTATAACAAATATTTATTTAATCTTTGAATTTAATTTTTTTAATTCTAATAGCTTATTGATTTTAAGTGATTATGCTAATACAATAAAATCTATCTTTTCAAAATACAACTTTCTATAATACCGTACTCCTAGTTTATTTCTTGACCTCTCATTTAATAACTATTTACGCATTGGACCCCCTCATCTTATAAACTTTTACTTTTAATCCTCATGACGCAATTCCTCTTACTTCTTGAGACAACATTGTTATATCCACATAATTTAAACATTTTACTATTCTTATGATTTCCTCAATTTATCATTCATCTTATAAATCCTCATTTTTGATCGCTAGAATGTCTCATTCAAGAAACCACCGCCATCCTCGACATCAATCGTTTGATTCTCACAATCACCGTATAACTGCTTGTATAGCCAAAGAGTTAACTGCTACAATCCCTAGGTTAGTGACCCAAATCCAAAACATCAATGCAACCGATTCAACTTTTCCCACTAATACCTCTGCTGGTGACTACAAACCATCTACCTCGACTCATCCACACAATAAGAGACATAAGAACATTGCTGCAACAAATCCTACCCACCCGCAAGTCTCCTCAAACAAGAAACCTTACCTGGATCCTTTTCCATCATGCTCCATTTGTAACCGTCATCACTCGGTTAAATCCCTATGCCGTTGCTGCATCTAATGTAATCGTTATGGCCACCTTGCTAACACTTGTCGTATCCCGCCTACTGCACAAGTTGTTCCGCAACAACCTACACCCCATGCTCAACCTGATGTTCCTAATACCCCGTGGTTGCTACCATTGTAAGGACCCAAATCACCTCCATAATGCGTACCCTCAACTTACCCAAGCTCATCAAGCCCAATCCACGACTATACCATACTACTTGACCCATGCTTACCAAGCTCAAACCCATCAACCTCATGTCCCTCAAGCTCCTCCCATCAATCAAGTCCAAACTTACTTAACCCAACACTACCAAACCTCACAACCACAAGCTCAAGTTTACCTGACATATTTCCACCAAACAACCTTCTTGCAAACTGCTCAAGCTCCAGTTATCCAAGCAATGCCGAATCAATCTGCCTCAAATGCTCCTACTCATACAATTCCTCATGGTGTCCCGAGTCACGTCAATTAAGCTACTCAACGATATTGAATACCTTTGCCGTTCCCTCTACCTATCTTAATTTATTTTGTCTTTTTCTTTACGTATCGTAACGCCTCTTTATGGCCTTGAATTATTTCCGTATTTGGACTATTTATTTTCAACCTAATAAATAAAATTTCTTTGGATTAAATAGATTGTTTATTGAAGCCTACTTCTATCTTATTTCTTTACCTTCACTAACCTTAACTATTTATAAGATACACTTCTTAAACTTTAAATACTTATATCTTTAAGTTTAAATGTCGTCTTAAAAATTCTTTGCTTTATTAAAATTCACTGCAACTTTTGAAATTATTTTATACACTGGTGACTTTCTAGTGTTCTAAATTAAAACTCCTTAAAACTCTTGTTCCTCAAAGTCATGTTTTAATCAAACGTTTTGTAAATCCACACGATGGGACGAATCATGTGGACCATTCGACGATGAAAATAATTACGGTCCGGAACATAATTATCGAAGTTCTCGCATGGAAATCATGATGCGTAAGATTGTGTGTCATAATATAGAATCGAAAATAGTTGAGATAACGGTACAAATGTAAAAATGATAAGGACATGGTGGATACGCCGCTGGTACATTCTATATATAAGTGCCCTTATCGGAATTACATTTGGAGCGTTGTCTTAACTATTCAAGTTATGTGCTATGATAAATTTATGAATTTAATTTTAATTTTATTTTCCTCAAACTTTAATGGTGTTGCTATAGTATTCTTTAATTTCGGGACGAAATTCCCTAAAGTATGGGAGACTGTAACAACTCGGGTTTTCACAATTATAATTTATATCTGTTATTTGACCTGCTTTCATTTTTTGGTAAATGAATGATATTAATGAAACACATACATTATTAATATATTTTTTTTACTTTGAATTATATTCACTTTTCACCTTAAACTCTAGTTTTAACCACATTCGTATCCATCTTTATTATACAGGTACTAAATTGTAAAATCAGATTAAATAATATATATTATATTTCAAAATCTCAAACCCACAATTCATACCCGTATCCATTTTCCAAAACCAAGACCCGTATATCATGCTTGGACCGCAATCTTCGCGTTTTAGTTGGAATTGATATTACTAGATCGTTTATATGAATTATACCGTCCTTATCCTTCAACAAATTAAGTGTTAAGATCCATTTTATTCGGGGTTCGTTTCTAATCAAGCCATCCATAACAATATACAAAATTACTATTTAAACATCATAATACTTCAATTAATTGATGTTGCACGTTCCTCTCATGGTGGCGAATCAAAACCCTAACCCTAATTTACCTTACATCAGCCGTCGTTATCACCCTTGTTCATTGAGATGTCGGCCGTATTTGCATCCAGTTAACCCTCAACTGTTCGTTGTTTGAGGTAATTAAGATATGGTTATAGTTCGTTTTTAATCGCAGATCCTTAACCCTAACATTAATTAAAATAACAACAATCCGTTTAATCAATCTAAGATGCTAGGGTTTGTATGCAGAATTGGGTTTAATAGGTTGTAATATAAACAGATTCATTTTCAAGATATAAACAACTGGTTCGCTTGGCCTGGTGGCTATTGCGAGGTTAGCCATTGTGTGTCGGTCAGGGGTGCGGGTTCGAACCCCCCCGACCCAGTTTTGTTGTTTATATTTTTTTATATATGTTAGATGCATTTAAATTATTATAATGGATATTAATAATAAACAAATGTTATTTCTACGTAACCGACACCTCTAAGTTAACGTTTTCTTGTCATTGAATATTTTATTTACTATATATATATATATATGTGTGTGTGTGTATTGTTTTCTTTAAATAAAAGTATTATGATGATTAATATATTTTATCCATCTTTATTATACAGGTACTAAATTGTAAAATCTGATTAAATAATATATTATTATATTTCAAAATCTCAAACCCACAATTGATACCCGTATTCATTTTCCAAACCCGAGACCCGTATATCATGCTTGGACCACAATCTTCGCGTTTTAGTTGGAATTGATATTATTAGATCGTTTATATGAATTATACCGTCCTAATCCTTCAACAAATTAAGTGTTAAGATCCATTTTATTCGGGGTTCGTTTCTAATCAAGCCATCCATAACAATATACAAAATTACTATTTAAACATCATAATACTTCAATTAATTGATGCTGCACGTTCCTCTCATGGTGGCGAATCAAAACCCTAACCCTAATTTACCTTACATCAGCCGTCGTTATCACCCTTCTTCATTGAGATGTCGGCCGTATTTGCATCCAGTTAACCCTCAACTGTTCGTTGTTTGAGGTAATTAAGATATGGTTATAGTTCGTTTTTAATCGCTGATCCTTAACCCTAACACTAATTAAAATAACAAGAATCCGTTTAATCAATCTAAGATGCAAGGGTTTGTATGCAGAATTGGGTTTAATAGGTGTAATATAAACAGATTCATTTTCAAGATATAAACAAATGGTTCGCTTGGCCTGGTGGCTATTGCTGCGAGGTTAGCCATTGTGTGTCGGTCAGGGGTGCGGGTTCGAACCCCTCCGACCCAGTTTTGTCGTTTATATTTTTTTATATATGTTAGATGCATTTAAATTATTATAATGGATATTAATAATAAACAAATGTTATTTCTACGTACCCGACACCTCTAAGTTAACGTTTTCTTGTCATTGAATATTTTATTTACTATATATATATATATATGTATTGTTTTCTTTAAATAAAAGTATTATGATGATTAATATATTTTCATTGTGTATTGTCGTTAGGGGATTTAAAATAAACTATTTATTTATAATTTATTTTTTATTTATAATAAACTTATTTAGGCAATATTATTACATATATAATAACTAGTTGAATAATTATTTACTTATACTTACACATGCATTTATATTAATACAACTAGTTACGTATTATTATTATTATTATTAAAATTATAATTATCCATTTACTTATATTCATATTAGCGTAAATACATGTTGGTTAATATTTAAACGAATTATTTATAAGTTCAATTTCATGAAGCATATGTAAAGAATTCTTTACTAATAACAATAACTGTAGAAATTAACTATCAATCGTTCAATCATTAATATTATAATCTCAAATATAACTCAAATCACATCGAGATCTTTATTCATCCAATCATGTTTTATCCATTATAACTAATTTAATATTTTATTATTTAATTAGGAATCCTTGAAGGTATATCCCCAAAGGTTCATCTCTCTTTCAGCATCACTTATTTCGTTCATCTGATCAGGTGAGTAATCACTCCCCTTTTTACGTATTTTAAACCTTTTGGGGACTTATGCGTATTTACAGTATTTAACTATTATCTAGTATTCAAAACCACAACTATTTAATCCTTGTGTGTATATCAGTTTATGCCTAACTTGCTATTTGTTTACTTGCTTACCTGAATCGCATTCGGAGAGGTCCAACATATTCTCATTCTAGTATGATCATACGACCGTCGTAGTGGCCGGCGTCCGACACATTGACAATGGTTTCACTGACATCTCATTTTTGGTAACCAATGCCCATTCGCATGGCAACGGTGTAGCCCTTTCTTTATGTTTGATTGTTTGTGTATGTGCTATGGTTTAACTGTTTATCTCACAGGAACAGTTTGCATCTTTCTTTATATATTATATATACTATCACTGTTGTGTCTTAAACTGGTGTTTTACTCACTCAACATGTGTTGTTGACAAAAATATATTTTATACGCATTTGTAGGTTATCAGCTTGGTTGTTTAGCAAGATGAAGATCACGTAGAGATGCTTTTTAGGATACAAACTTTATTAATCATTGTTGTAAATTCGTTATACTTGATGTACTTAACTGTAATTGCCTTATTTGAAATTATTAAATAGATATTGAAACTTATAATGTTGCATAATAGTAACATTTGAAAAGCTGTGAGCAATCAGTTCGCCCCGGCATTTCCGTCGTAGGTTGGGGTGTGATAGATTGGTATCAGAGTCGAAGGTTTAAGATAGGTCGTTAGTGGTGCCTTAGTAACATGCTTAGGAGCCTCATACGTGCTTATTTGTTTACTCGATGTGTTCTATTTGATTGTTTACAGCTTATGTAATTACTTGCTAGTTTAAGTACTTATTTAACTGTTTATTTAATTGTTTATTATATTTGTCATGCACACACACACAACTCCGAAGCTATGCTTCACTCTCAAAATATTTTATTACTCCGAGACCATGTCTCATCCTCAAAATATTTTTATAACTCTGAGGCTACGCCTCAACCCCCAAATATTTCTATTTAATTTTATTAAATTGTTTTTTTTATTATCGGAAATTTTCTTGAGAATTTCTTAGCTTTGTTTTTGCTCTTACTTTAAGCGTTCAACGTAATCGGCTGAACGGTTACACCCTTTATTGCGTTTTATTGTTTTTAAAATGTCTAGTCGGGTGTAAAACCCATGGGACGCCATGGACACGCCAATTATGCATTTGCACAATTCGTTATACTTGCAATATTTTGTTGGAATTATCATCCGTTATGATACACAAGGTGTTTCAACTACTTATTATTGAGTTCATTTATTCGTTATTTAGTTTGGTCGGTTAAATCGCCATGTAACGCTCATGGGAAACCAACTTACACGTTTGTTTTGGTTTTGGTTTTGGTATGCTAAAAAGTTGGGGAAACAAAATGCCATGGAAAGCTCATGGGAAACCCAACACATCGAAGAACATTCGTTATTTGTTTATTTGTTTGTTTATTTGATTTTATACGAAATGATTTATGACTTGATTTAATTACTCAATTATTCTATTATTCAATTATGCAATTTATCAATTCCTTACTTACTAAATCATTTTTGAATCAAGATCTATTAATTTGATCTATTCATATACTCAACATTTTTATTCTCCTAATCAGATACAAATTCTCCATTTATCAAAACCTGGTTATCATAAGCCAATCAAAACAATTTAAACTCTATCGATTTAAACATATTCATCTGATCACGTTATTATAATATCAATACCTCAAGTGATTTAAATAATATAGCACAATTTAATACTCATGATATCATATACATAAACAATTAAACATATTTTAAGCATTCAACCTCAAATTCTAATTCGTTAAAAACATATTAAACTTTGAAAAAACTTTTCTCTCATCAAATCAACTTATCGATTATCGATTTAGATTCTAACTTATCCTTAAGTTATAAATAAAAATCAATATAACATATGTAAGTTTCGTTTTACACAATAACTCATATGAAATCTAAACAATTATCCAATTTCCTCATTAAATCACATCTTTATTAATCATAGAATGTTTTTTTTTCAACATCAGACAACATCAATTATTTATTCTCTATAACCGCCTCATGACCACATGTTTAGTCAAGGAGATAGCTATTGCGATCTCTAAAATATAAACTCAATTTATAACACGTAAATACAATCAACTAAATCTTTTTCATTAAACTAAATTGTTGGTAATGTTGATCCATTTACCCCTACTCATTCTTATGACAATAATAATAACAAACTCAAGTCTAAACATAAACTATGTGCCATTAATCAAATTAGCAACCAATCTCAACAAAATCATAGCGTCTCAACCAAAAAAAAACTTTAAGTCAAAATCCACTCTTTACGCTTCACTTGCCACTATCACTATTCAATTTAACCCGCATATCATTTTGTACCCCATGTAATCGTTCGATTATCTTGTTAATACTTGCCGCGTACCACAAGACGTTCCACAACTGTAAAATGCCACCAAATTCTAAAGCCTATGCTACGACGTTTTCTCCAAATTTCATACCTTTCTACCTATAATTACTAACTATGGAAGTCTTAATCACCTTCGCCATGTGTGTTCTCGATCCAATCGTATTCAACAAGTTCAAAATTTCCAAACTTTTTTTTATTAAACCCTACTTTGCAACTTAATCAAAATATTTCAATTCAATCAACTTCAATGATTCAAATTTTTATTGATCTAATTAATCAAGTTATGTTAAAACAGATAAATCAAATCAATCATAACTAAGTTTATTAAAGAAGATGTTTTTGTCATTTTATCTAAACATATTTTATCTTTCTCGGTCATTCATTATAACAAATATTTATTTAATCTTTGAATTTAATTTTTTTAATTCTAATAGCTTATTGATTTTAAGTGATTATGCTCATACAATAAAATCTATTTTTTCAAAATACAACTTTCTATAATACCGTACTCCTAGTTTATTTCTTGACCTCTCATTTTGTAACATCCCGAAATTTCTAAAGTAATATTTAATATATTATTTTGTCGGGTGAAATAAACGAGTTAGTGGAACGATAATAATAATAGCAAAATATGAAGACTTAGTAGGATAATTAGATGGGATTAGATAGGGACCAAAAGGAAATATGGGCCTTCGGTCCATGGGCTTAAGGGAGTATAAATACCCCCTTAAACCCCAATCCTTTCCATTCCATCCATTTATCCATCCTAATCTCTACACACCCCAAAATACACACACAACCCGAACCAAGATCCAAAGGCGAGGACCCGAGCTTGTTGGTGCTAGATCGTCGTGACGAACCAAAGCAACAAGACCAGCTCGTGTTCGTAGTTCGACTCATTTACGGTACGTTTATATCGAGAACTTGTTCGTTTAGGTTGGGATTAGTATAGAAATGATAGATCTGTGTTTGTATGGTAAAAACGAATCTAACAAAGCTAAACTTACTGAAAATGGTTATGATTTGATGGGTTAATCGATTGATAAAAGAACCCGTAACCTATATGCCTAAATCGCACCCTTTAAACATCGATGTTAGGTCGATTTGATGGTTGGGGTTTATAGGCGCTGGTCAGACGATTCCATGAATACCTAAATCAAGTTATTTGGTTAAGAAACGAAGATGATTAAGGGATTTAAGCACGAACAGTAGCTGTAGCCGACAACTTCGCCTGCAAGCTAAGTTCGCCTGATGAACTTCGCCTGCAAAGCTAAGTTCGCCTGATGACAACTTCGCCTAAAGCTAAGTTCGCCTGATGAACTTCTCCTGCAAAGCTAAGTTCGCCTGATGACAACTTCGCCTAAAGCTAAGTTCGCCTGATGACAACTTCGCCTAAAGCTAAGTTCGCCTGATGACAACTTCGCCTAAAGCTAAGTTCGCCTGATGACAACTTCGCCTAAAGCTAAGTTGGTCTGATGACAACTTCGCCTAAAGCTAAGTTCGCCTAAGGTTTAACTTCGCCTAAAGTCAAGTTCGATTAGAAAATAAATTAAAAACCTAATGAAAAATGTGTTAAGACAGTTAATGTAAATAAAGTTTTTCTAAGCTGACCTGGCAGCTCGACCCCAGCCAGGGGCTCTGCTCCTTGGACCCTGCTAGGGGCTGCCGCCCCTAGACCCCGCTGCAAGGGGCGCTGCCCCCGGACCCCCGTTCGTTGTGGGTAGTAGTTAAGATTAGAAAGATGATATGAGTAGTGATAGTTAATTTGTGACAATCGTCAATTTCAGGTTAACTCCGTTAACTCAACTCCGTCAATTCAAACTTAAGATCACTGAATCTATAACGCACACTTCATTACATTTAAACTAGGGTTTAATGACGCTTAACACTTAATATATGTGTAGTCTTTCGGGAATTGCACCGAAACGCAAAGGAGTTGACGCAAACGATTGATAAATAAACGAAAAACGTCAAAACAGTAATTATGTGTTAGACTTATGTGTTAGGTGATAACATGGTTATAAACGTTAACTCAAGATGAAAACAAGTTAGTTAGGCTAGAAAAGTAATACTTAGAAGTGGAGGGACTTGAGTGTAACTTGTATGTTTATAAATATATCATTAACTTAACCCTAACTTATTATTATTCTAAACCCAAAATCCCGATTGGAACTTCTCATCCCCTTGCTCCTTGGCTGCCGTCCACCTTATACACACATACAACCCTCAAATCAAGCTTTTGATTGAAGAACTAGGTGCTAGGAAGGTATAATTGATCATCCTTCACATCCTTGTTAATTGATTTTGATGTTTGTTGGGTTAATTACAAACCCTAGTGAGCCGATTCCATGTGTATGTATGAAGTTAACATGATTGTTGTTGAATTAATGAAGATTGATAACTAGATTGAATCTTGTTGCATGTAAATTGTTGTGTCTTTGATTTGAGTTCAAACACAAACCCTAATCAAGTATGTAATATGTAATTGATGTGCATGGATGGTGTTTATGGAGTCTAGAGGGTTATATGAATGCATGATAGTTCATAGATTGTTATTATGTTGAGTTTGGATGCAAACAGTTTCTGGACAGAATGTGTATATGATGTTTAAGTGACTGTAACGAAGTGTAAACATGAAAATTGGTTGAGATTATTGGTACTACAGTAAACTAGGTTGAGTCTAGTTTCTATAGAATATAAATTTGTAATTTTTGGACAAGTAAAGGTTAACTTTTATGATTTTACAAAAACGTTGTGCAAAGCTGAGCTGTTAGACCTGCTGTTAGGTTATGTTGTAAATGTTATATCTCATGTACTACGAGACCAATTGTGTTGGTTCCACTTCTGGAAGTTGACTCATTGAGTTAGGAACCTAACCCAAGTGGTCTTGCATTTATTGGATTTTTCGTTTAACGGGAATTGCAAATAACATTCTGTTGCGCATGAATTTGATTGTTATGAGTTTGATGTAATGATTTGATGATTGTGAGAAAACTGTGAGGAATAAAAATGTAATAAAATATGTTCTGGAAACCTAAGACAAATGTGCTTCTGTGATGATTTTTGGTAAATTAATTGAGATGCTATGATCGGTGAAATAGTACAATCTCTCTAGTAGGATTTCTGTCTCGGTGAAACTAGCTGCTGAGTTGTGTAAAAAATGCATGAAACATGATACTTGTTATATAATTGTTATGTTTTGACCAAAATACCCTTGCGGGGAATAATTTCTAATTGATTTCCATGATTTGACCAAATTGCCCTCATGGGGAATAATGGCTAGTTAATTGTTATTTGTTGACCAAAATGCCCTTACGGGGAATAATTGCTAGTAACATACGTTATGAATACATGACACGTATATGATTGCTTACACATGTAATGTGTCACAAAAACACTTGTTTAAGTCACCCACAATTCACAAACAAAACACGAAACATGTTATGTGCATAGGTATTATGTGCCGGGTCTAGAGACTCGATAATATTCCGACACTTAGAAAATCTCTTTGTTGTTTTAGAACGTTAGAGAGAGTTTTTTCGGTGATGCGCATCTTGGTGATTTATTTGGAAATTCTTCGCAAACAGTGAGTTTCACTTTCCCCTCTTTAAACTGTTTTCAAACGTTTTTCACTTGGGGGAGATAACATACTCCACAACGCATTTAAGATTTTGTTATAAATTATATATCACTTGTAAAGGCTAAGTGGCAAACGAAATATTTGAAGTCCTACACATCGAACCGGTTAATATTTAGAATAGCGAGTCACTGTTGAGGAGTACTACTGGGTTTGACAAACCCCACCCAACGCTAAACTTGACTGGAAGTCGAGCGGGTGTAATTTTGGCTAACACGTACCATGGTCTGGAGGACCTGGTGACAAGGCACTTAATAAACGAGTCAGCTTCGGTGTCGAACACTTAGTAATACTTGTTGTATAGACTAGCTACCTATCGATATATAATTTGACATAACACTATCTGGTAACGCTGTAACGCAAAACGCTGTAACGCATAACGCTGAACGCAAACGCTAAACGATTTATCTTTATATAACTTGTGAACTCACCAACCTTGTGTTGACACTTTTAGTATGTTATTCTCAGGTAGCCGAGGCGGGCGCGCTGTTTAGGAACATGCATTGATTAAAAACGCTTTTGTCCTACAAACTTATTTTTAACGGTTATCTTTGGTTTTAAGTCGTCCTGCGTGACGCAACTTTTGATTAAAGGTTTTTACGCTTCCGCATTTAATTACTCGTAAACGTTTTCGTGGTTTTGAAACTTTATTTTATGGTTTGATTATAACTGATGATTCCGATCCTGCCAGTTCACACCCTCTGACGATAAAACTCCGTTTGTGGATTTTGAGGGTGTGACAGATTGGTATCAGATCAATTGGTTATAGCGAACTAGAAGCTGCATGCATACTAGACTATAACCGCGACGACCCATTAGTTATAATGATACGCGCTGCATAGGTTTGTATAGTCTTGTAATCTTATCTCTTTACCTCTTTCACTCATACGCGCGCGCATACACGTCTTACCTGTAGGAATGTCGACGCCACCCTCATCATCATCCGATTCGATGACGCATGCTCACGGGAAGGAAATGTACTTACCTACCGCCTCACCACCCCGACTACTCCCGGAACTCGAAGCTCCCGCACCGAAGAGGTACCGCCTATCCGGAGGCATTTACGAAAACGACGTTAGCTGGGAATGGTACCCTAACATGATCAGACGTATGGTCTATCGCGAACAAGTTCCCCCGTTACCTCACCCGAACTACCCTGCTTATCCCAACACCCTACCACCCATAACCGAACCTGTAGAGCGAGTTCTCGCAGCTGTCGTTTCTTGTTTGGAGCGTGATGTGGGTTACATGCGCTATACGAGAGCCAACGTTTCCGGACTATTGAAGGACGGAACCGAGACTAAGGAGGAGATTGCCCGCATGGCAGCGGCAATGAAAGAAATGCAAGAGACTAGTGATCAACATATGAAAGTTATGATGAAGATGCAAGCTGAGATGATAGACTTGCAAGAGCAACTCCAAGAAGGAAGGAACCGAACCGAGATAGCTCTAGAGCGTTGCGATGTCTTACAAATGCAACTTGCTCAGAACGCAGCCGAACCTGAGGCCGAGCCTGAGGCAGAGCCTGAAGTGGAACCTGAAGAAGACCCCGAAGAGGAGCCTGAGGAGGATCCCGAGGAAGATCCCGAGGAGGAACCCGAAGAAGAACCGGCTGAGGAAGAGGCACACTCAGAGGTGTCCTCAGACGATGACATCTAGTGATGATGACACTTAGATGGAAGGGTTGTCTCCATCCGAACTATTATTTTTCTATGATTTTAAGGATTGATTGGAAATACTTTGTAGCGAATACAATGGTTTTAATCATGAATTTTTATTTAGATTAATATGTGGTTGTGATGTGATGTTGTTTCTCATTTCTTTCTTACCTATCTTTTTATTACATGTATGGTGTGTTGTATATGAAAGAAAAATTCATGTTTAACATTTTATACTGTGATTCTAGGAAATGGCTGGAAGAAACGCTGGACGAGGACGTGGTAACATCAGCTTGACTGCAGCTGAACTCCAAACTCTGCTGAACGACCATGCGGCGGCCGCTCTAGCCGCACACGTTCAGAACCAACCTGGAGGTCCAAGTGGAACGTGTACCTTCAAGAACTACCTTGACTGCAAGCCCAGTACGTTTAAGGGCACTGAGGGAGCTATAGGCTTCCTGCGTTGGGCTGAGAAGGCCGAGTCGGCCTTTGAGATGTGTAATTGTCCCCCTGCCAGTAGGGTCAAATTCGCTGCTGGAACATTTGAGGATTCTGCCCTCACTTGGTGGAACCGAACGTCCAGATCCTTGGATTGGAACTGGCTAATGCGATGAACTGGGAGGAGTTCAAAAATATGATGCGAGAGGAGTACTGTCCGAGAGAGGAGATTTCGAAGTTAGAGTCGGAATTTTGGTCACTGAAGATGGTGGGCTCGGAAATCGAAGCCTACACTACTCGTTTGCACGAGTTGGCTGTGATGTGTCCGCGGATGGTGGATCCGCCGAGCAAGAGGATAGAAATGTACATTGATGGATTAGCACCGCAGATTCAGGGCATGGTGACGTCTTCCAGACCAGCCACGATACAACAAGCGATCCGTTTAGCTCACAAACTGACGGATCAGGCTATGACCCAAGGTGCGTTACCACCTAGGGGTTCGACCACTAAAGCCTGTGACAACCCGAGTAATGACAATAACAGCAACAGCAACCCGAACAGGGGGAAGAGGAAGTTTGACAACACCAGATCTTCATCCTAGAACCTCCCACCGCAACAACACTACCGTAAGCCTGAATTCACTCGGAGCTTTAACACTCAGAATCACAACAACAACAACGGTAGCGGGCAGGTTTCGAGCGGATATGCTGGGAAATATCCAAAGTGCAACAGGTGCAACTATCATCATGTTGGCCAGTGTGACTGTGTCAAGTGTCAGAGATGCGGAAAGATGGGTCACCAAGCGAAAGAATGTAGAGGAGACCTTGCGGCAAAGGGTGCTCCTAAACCGCCTATGACGACGAAGGGATGCTTTGAATGTGGGCAGGAAGGTCATTTCAGAAAAGATTGCCCCAAGCTGAAACAGAATGACAACAATGGAGGTAATGGAAGTGGCAGTAGTGGTGGAAGCAATGGCAAGGGAAAGAGCGTTTGTGATTGGGTCGGGTCAAGCCCGCAATGATCCGCACGTGGTGACTGGTAAGTTCCCTGTAAACGATTGTTTTGCTTCTGTATTGTTTACACTGGAGCTGATAGGAGTTTTGTGTCGAAAGCCTTTAGTCAACTCTTAGACTTAACTCCAATTCCGTTAGATGCTAAGTTTCCTGTTGAATTAACTGACGGTAAGACTATAGTAACGACTCATGTACTTGCGGGATGTAAGTTAAAACTGTCAGGTCATGTCTTTGATATCGACCTTATTCCTTTTACGCTTAGTAGTTTCGATGTCGTTGTCGGCATGGACTGGTTATCCGAGAACCGAGCGGAGATTATATGCCACGATAAGATTGTCCATATTACTACCCCTTCCGGCGAGATCATTTCGGTCCGAGGTGAGAGAAGCGGCATGAACACCAGCGTCATTACCCTTATGAAGGCGCAGAAGTATCTACGAAAGGGTCATCCGGCAATTTTGGCACAGATTGTTGAGAAACCCGCGGAGGAGAAACGAATTGAAGATATACCGGTTGTGAGAGATTTTCCGGAAGTTTTCCCAGAGGATTTGCCCGGACTCCCTCCTATTCGTCAAGTCGAATTCCAAATCGAGTTGACACCCGGTGCAGCACCCATAGCACGAGCCCCGTATCGGCTCGCACCGGCGGAACTTCAGGAGTTGTCCACTCAGTTGCAAGATTTGTTGGATAAGGGTTTTATCCGACCTAGCTCATCACCCTGGGGAGCCCCTGTCTTGTTTGTCCGAAAGAAAGACGGGACTTTCCGCATGTGTATCGACTACCGGGAGTTGAACAAGGTGACGGTCAAGAACCGTTATCCTTTACCCCGAATTGATGATTTGTTTGACCAGCTTCAAGGATCGAGTTACTACTCGAAGATCGATCTGCGATATGGTTATCACCAACTAAGAGTGCGCGAAGAAGATATCTCAAAGACGGCTTTCAGAACATGGTATGGTCACTACGAGTTTTCGGTTATGCCTTTTGGCCTAACCAACGCACCAGCTGTATTTATGGATCTCATGAATCGAGTATGCAAGGCGTACCTCGACAAGTTTGTGATTGTTTTCATCGATGATATTCTCGTCTACTCCAAGAACGAAGCTGACCATGAAGAGCACCTAAGGGTAATTCTGGAATTATTGAAGAGGGAACAACTGTATGCTAAACTCTTGAAATGTGAATTTTGGCCTCGCGAGGTTCACTTTTTAGGGCATGTGATCAACGAGAATGGTATCCATGTCGATCCCGGTAAGGTAGAGGCCATCAAAAACTGGGAAGCACCTAAGACTCCGATTGAGGTGCGACAATTCCTAGGACTGGCCGGCTACTACCGGCGTTTCATCGAGGGATTTTCAAAGATTGCTTAACCTTTCACCGCTTTAACTCACAAAGGCACTAAGTACAATTGGGGTGACGCGCAAGAATCCGCCTTTCAACTATTGAAAACCAAACTCTGCAGCGCCCCTATTTTAGCCCTCCCCGAGGGAACGGAAAATTTTGAGGTACACTGTGACGCATCTATACAAGGTCTCGGTTGTGTGCTGATGCAACTCGAGAAGGTTATAGCCTACGCCTCTCGACAACTACGGGTTCACGAGAAGAACTACACGACCCATGGTTTGGAACTTGGAGCTGTGGTGTTCGCCCTTAAGATATGGAGGCATTACTTGTACGGTACCAAGTTTACCATTTACACCGACCACAAGAGTCTCCAACATATCTACGATCAGAAGGAGCTGAACATGCGACAGCGTCGTTGGGTCGAGCTGCTCAAAGATTATGATTGTGCCATCAAATACCACCCTGGCAAGGCCAATGTGGTGGCCGACGCCCTCAGCAGAAAAGAAACAGATAAACCCAGACGAGTGCGAGCATTGCAACTCACGATTCATGCTAGCTTACCCGATCAGATTCGCGAAGCGCAACTTGAAGATTTGAAAGAGGACAATCTTCCATCGGAACTCATGCGGGGCATGAACAAGCAACTTGAAACCAGATCGGACGGGGTCCGATATTTTGAGAACCGGATTTGGGTTCCACGATACGGAGAGTTGAGAACTCTAGTGATGGACGAAGCTCACAAGTCCCGATATTCTATCCACCCTGGCTCAGATAAAATGTACCATGATTTAAAGGCACTTTACTGGTGGCCGAACATGAAAGCCGACATTGCCACCTACGTGAGCAAATGCTTGACTTGTGCCAGAGTCAAGATAGAATACCAGAAACCATCTGGTCTACTACAACATCCGGAACTCCCAATGTGGAAATGGGAACACATCTCAATGGATTTTATCACGGGTTTACCTAAGACACCGACGGGATGCGATACCATCTGGGTGGTCATTGACCGGTTGACTAAGTCTGCCCACTTCTTAGCGATTAAGGAATCGGACAAAATGGAAAGACTAACTCGTGTTTACATGAAAGAAGTGGTGTCTAGACACGGAGTGCCTGTCTCGATCATTTCCGATCGAGATTCTCGTTTCACTTCGCTCTTTTGGAAGTCGCTGCAAAGCGCACTAGGCACCCGTCTTGATATGAGCACAGCATACCATCCTCAGACGGATGGGCAAAGTGAACGAACTATTCAGACCCTGGAGGATATGTTGCGTGAATGCGTTTTGGATTTTGGAAAAATTTGGGAACCCCACTTACCTTTGGTAGAGTTTTCGTATAATAACAGCTACCACGCAAGTATTAAGGCAGCGCCGTTTGAAGCGCTGTACGGACGGAAGTGTCGATCACCACTCTGCTGGGCAGAGGTGGGTGACAGCCAAATCACTGGTCCAGAACTGGTACTCGAAACTTCGGAAAAGATTGTTCAAATCCGAAATCGCATGGCAGCAGCACGAGATCGCCAAAAGAGTTACGCCGACAAACGCCGAAAACCCCTTGAATTTCAAGTGAACGATCGAGTGTTACTCAAAGTCTCACCTTGGAAAGGTGTGGTTCGCTTTGGGAAGCGAACCAAACTCAACCCACGGTATGTTGGTCCGTACCGGATAACTGAGCGCATTGGTCCGATGGCGTACCGACTAGACCTACCAACAGAACTCAGTGGCGTACACGATGTATTCCACGTATCAAATTTGAAGAAATGCCTGTCCGATGAAACCCAAGTAGTTCCTTTGGAGGAACTGCAAGTTGATGAACAGTTACGTTTCATTGAGGAACCAGTCGAGGTTTTGGATTGGGAAACCAAAACGCTCAAGCACAGCAAAATTCCAATCATTAAGGTTCATTGGAACTCGAGACGTGGACCGGAGTTCACGTGGGAACGCGAGGATCAAATGATGAAAAAGTATCCTCACCTTTTTGAAGGGCTAATAAAACACAGAAAACCGCGAAACCCGGCAAACCGTCAGACATCACCGGAGGTATGAATTAAGTTTCGGGACGAAATGTCTTTCTACTAGGGGATGATATGACAAACTGAAAATTTTTTCTTACTTTTTCAGACACTCATCACGACTTGACTCAAATTTTCGGGACGAAAATTCTTTAACATGGGAATGATGTGACAATCGTCAATTTCAGGTTAACTCCGTTAACTCAACTCCTTCAATTCAAACTTAAGATCACTGAATATATAACGCACACTTCATTACATTTAAACTAGGGTTTAAATGACGCTTAACACTTACTACATGTGTAGTCTTTCGGGAATTGCACCGAAACGCAAACGAGTTGACGCAAACGATTGATAAATAAACGAAAAACGTCAAAACAGTAATTATGTGATAATTATGTGTTAGACTTATGTGTTAGGTGATAACATGGTTATAAACGTTAACTCAAGATGAAAACAAGTTAGTTAGGCTAGAAAAGTAATACTTAGAAGTGGAGGGACTTGAGTGTAACTTGTATGTTTATAAATATATCATTAACTTAACCCTAACTTATTATTATTCTAAACCCAAAATCCCGATCGGAACTTCTCATCCCCTTGCTCCTTGGCTGCCGTCCACCTTATACACACATACAACCCTCAAATCAAGCTTTTGATTGAAGAACTAGGTGCTAGGAAGGTATAATTGATCATCCTTCACATCCTTGTTAATTGATTTTGATGTTTGTTGGGTTAATTACAAACCCTAGTGAGCCGATTCCATGTGTATGTATGAAGTTAACATGATTGTTGTTGAATTAATGATGATTGATAACTTGATTGAATCTTGTTGCATGTAAATTGTTGTGTCTTTGATTTGATTCAAACACAAACCCTAATAAAGTATGTAATATGTAATTGATGTGCATGGATGGTGTTTATGGAGTCTAGAGGGTTATATGAATGCATGATAGTTCATAGATTGTTATTATGTTGAGTTTGGATGCAAACAGTTTCTGGACAGAATGTGTATATGATGTTTAAGTGACTGTAACGAAGTGTAAACATGAAAATTGGTTGAGATTATTGGTACTACAGTAAACTAGGTTGAGTCTAGTTTCTATAGAATATAAATTTGTAATTTTTGGACAAGTAAAGGTTAACTTTTATGATTTTACAAAAACGTTGTGCAAAGCTGAGCTGTTAGACCTGCTGTTAGGTTATGTTGTAAATGTTATATCTCATGAACTACGAAACCAATTGGGTTGGTTCCACTTCTGGAAGTTGACTCATTGAGTTAGGAACCTAACCCAAGTGGTCTTGCATTTATTGGATTTTTCGTTTAACGGGAATTGCAAATAAAATTCTGTTGCGCATGAATTTGATTGTTATGAGTTTGATGTAATGATTTGATGATTGTGAGAAAACTGTGAGGAATAAAAATATAATAAAATATGTTCTGAAAACCTAAGACAAATGTGCTTCTGTGATGATTTTTGGTAAATTAATTGAGATGCTATGATCGGTGAAATAGTACAATCTCTCTAGTAGGATTTCTGTCTCGGTGAAACTAGCTGCTGAGTTGTGTAAAAAATGCATGAAACATGATACTTGTTATATAATTGTTATGTTTTGACCAAAATACCCTTGCGGGGAATAATTTCTAATTGATTTCCATGATTTGACCAAATTGCCCTCATGGGGAATAATGGCTAGTTAATTGTTATTTGTTGACCAAAATGCCCTTACGGGGAATAATTGCTAGTAACGTACGTTATGAATACATGACACGTATATGATTGCTTACACATGTAATGTGTCACAAAAACACTTGTTTAAGTCACCCACGATTCACAAACGAAACACGAAACATGTTATGTGCATAGGTATTATGTGCCGGGTCTAGAGACTCGATAATATTCCGACACTTAGAAAAATCTCTTTGTTGTTTTAGAACGTTAGAGAGAGTTTTTTCGGTGACGCGCATCTTGGTGATTTATTTGGGAAATTCTTCGCAAACAGTGAGTTTCACTTTCCCCTCTTTAAACTGTTTTCAAACGTTTTTTCACTTGGGGGAGATAACATACTCCACAACGCATTTAAGATTTTGTTATAAATTATATATCACTTGTAAAGGCTAAGTGGCAAACGAAATATTTGAAGTCCTACACATCGAACCGGTTAATATTTAGAATAGCGAGTCACTGTTGAGTAGTACTACTGGGTTTGACAAACCCCACCCAACGCTAAACTCGACTGGAAGTCGAGCGGGTGTAATTTTGGCTAACACGTACCATGGTCTGGAGGACCTGGTGACAAGGCACTTAATAAACGAGTCAGCTTCGGTGTCGAACACTTAGTAATACTTGTTGTATAGACTAGCTACCTATCGATATATAATTTGACATAACACTATCTGGTAACGCTGTAACGCGAAACGCTGTAACGCTGAACGCAAACGCTAAACGATTATCTTTATATAACTTGTGAACTCACCAACCTTGTGTTGACACTTTTACTCTGTTATTCTCAGGTAGCCGAGGCGGGCGCGCGGTTTAGGAACATGCATTGATTAAAAACGCTTTTGTCCTGCAAACTTATTTTTAACGGTTATCTTTGGTTTTAAGTCGTCCTGCGTGACTCAACTTTTGATTAAAGGTTTTTACGCTCGCATTTAATTACTCGTAAACGTTTTCGTGGTTTTGAAACTTTATTTTATGGTTTGATTATAACTGATGATTCCGATCCTGCCAGTTCACACCTTCTGACGGTAAAACTCCGTTAGTGGATTTTGAGGGTGTGACATAATTGATACGTATACTTGTTATACAGTCAGCCGTGCACAACTAAAGAAAGGGATTACGATTAACGGTGAACGTAACCGTGTTCAGGTGAGTTTCTAGCCCCATTTCCTTGTTATGTTTTCGGGGCTGTGTGCATACTCGATGTGAAGTGTGAATACAGTTACCTTAAGTGGTAAGTGTATGATATAGATGTTATACGAGGTAGCTATTATATAATACTTGTTGGCGCGTGAACGATCTTCGGATATTGCACGCATCGCCAAGGATAGTGATTGCCAAGTGGTTATTAGTGTGTATGAATGCTATGATGTGACTTGCTTATTATGTAAATGATATGAAGCATGTTGTAGACAAGTAGAGGTAGAGCGTGTTAGAAGTGGCAGGAGTGTAGTAAGAGTGTTAGTGGCATGACGATAGTACATGGTAGGGTAAGCCTATACGTGACTACGTCATTAAAGTGGCAAAGTGGCATAACGTTATACGTTATTAAAGCGGCAAAGTGGCATAACGTTATACGTTATTAAAGTGGCAAGGTGGTAGGTGTAAATAAGAGGCTAAGTGGTAAGGTAAGCAGGTTAGATAGTGGACTACGTGTCTTCGGATACGTATATGATGCATGTAGTGGTTGTATGATAAGTTGCTTGATTAACTAGAACTCACTCAGCGTAGCTGACTTTTAGTATGCACGCAGGTGATCAGACCAAAGAACTAGCATGAGGATGGCACATGGCATGGATTGAACGGCTGGCATCAATTAATCCTATCCCTAACCTGCACTCATTCTTTACTTGTAAGGCCCCGAACCGGTAGCCCTACTTTAGCGTCGGATTTACTCATAAACACGGTTCTTGCAATCAGAGTTAATTAAAACTTTCGCGGAAACGTTTACTTGAAGCATTCGTTACAAAACATTCAATCTCTTCTTTGATACTATAAAACAAATCATTATATTTAAAACATCTTTTCTTCCATCTTAAGATGCCAGCCGTTCAATCCATGCCATGTGCCATCCTCATGCTAGTTCTTTGGTCTGATCACCTGCGTGCATACTAAAAGTCAGCTACGCTGAGTGAGTTCTAGTTAATCAAGCAACTTATCATACAACCACTACATGCATCATATACGTATCCGAAGACACGTAGTCCACTATCTAACCTGCTTACCTTACCACTTAGCCTCTTATTTACACCTACCACCTTGCCACTTTAATAACGTATAACGTTATGCCACTTTGCCGCTTTAATAACGTATAACGTTATGCCACTTTGCCACTTTAATGACGTAGTCACATATAGGCTTACCCTACCACGTACTATCGTCATGCCACTAACACTCTTACTACACTCCTGCCACTTCTAACACGCTCTACCTCTACTTGTCTACAACATGCTTCATATCATTTACATAATAAGCAAGTCACATCATAGCATTCATACACACTAATAACCACTTGGCAATCACTATCCTTGGCGATGCGTGCAATATCCGAAGATCGTTCACGCGCCAACAAGTATTATATAATAGCTACCTCGTATAACATCTATAGCATACACTTACCACTTAAGGTAAGTGTATTCACACTTCACATCGAGTATGCACACAGCCCCGAAAACATAACAAGGAAATGGGGCTAGAAACTCACCTGAACACGGTTACGTTCACCGTTAATCGTAATCCCTTTCTTCAGTTGTGCACGGCTGACTGTATAACAAGTATACGTATCAATTAACTATCACTACTCATATCATCTTTCTAATCTTAACTACTACCCACAACGAACGGGGGTCCGGGGGCAACGCCCCTGGCAGCGGGGTCTAGGGGCGGCAGCCCCTAGCAGGGTCCAAGGAGTAGAGCCCCTGGCTGGGGTCGAGCTGCCAGGTCAGCTTGGAAAAACTTTATTTACATTAACTGTCTTAACACATTTTTCATTAGGTTTTTAATTTATTTTCTAATCGAACTTGACTTTAGGCGAAGTTAAACCTTAGGCGAACTTAGCTTTAGGCGAAGTTGTCATCAGGCGAACTTAGCTTTAGGCGAAGTTGTCATCAGGCGAACTTAGCTTTAGGCGAAGTTAACCTTAGGCGAACTTAGCTTTAGGCGAAGTTGTCACCAGGCGAACTTAGCTTTAGGCGAAGTTGTCATCAGGCGAACTTAGCTTTGCAGGCGAAGTTCATCAGGCGAACTTAGCTTTAGGCGAAGTTGTCATCAGGCGAACTTAGCTTTGCAGGCGAAGTTCATCAGGCGAACTTAGCTTGCAGACGAAGTTGTCGGCTGCAGCTACTGTTCGTGCTTAAATCCCTTAATCATCTTCGTTTCTTAACCAAATAACTTGATTTAGGTATTCATGGAATTGTCTGACCAGCGCCTACAAACCCCAACCATCAAATCGACCTAACATCGATGTTTAAAGGGTGCGATTTAGGCATATAGGTTACGGGTTCTTTAATCAATCGATTAACCCATCAAATCATAACCATTTTCAGTAAGTTTAGCTTTGTTGGATTCGTTTTTACCATACAAACACAGATCTATCATTTCTATACTAATCCCAACCTAAACGAACAAGTTCTCGATATAAACGTACCGTAAATGAGTCGAACTACGAACACGAGCTGGTCTTGTTGCTTTGGTTCGTCACGACGATCTAGCACCAACAAGCTCGGGTCCTCGCCTTTGGATCTTGGTTCGGGTTGTGTGTGTATTTTGGGGTGTGTAGAGAATAGGATGGATAAATGGATGGAATGGAAAGGATTGGGGTTTAAGGGGGTATTTATACTCCCTTAAGCCCATGGACCGAAGGCCCATATTTCCATTTGGTCCCTATCTAATCCCATCTAATTATCCTACTAAGTCTTCATATTTTGCTATTATTATTATCGTTCCACTAACTCGTTTATTTCACCCGACAAAATAATATATTAAATATTACTTTAGAAATTTCGGGATGTTACACATTTAATAACTATTTACGCAATGTACCCCCTCATCTTATAAACCTTTACTTTTAATCCTCATGACGCAATTCCTCTTACTTCTTGAGACAACATTGTTATCTCCACATAATTTAAACATTTTACTATTCTTATGATTTCCTCAATTTATCATTCATCTTATAAATCCTCATTTTTTATCGCTAGAATGTCTCATTCAAGAAACCACCGTCATCCTCGACATCAATCGTTTGATTCTCACAATCACCGTATAACTGCTTGTATAGCCAAAGAGTTAAGTGCTACAATCCCTAGGATAGTGACCCAAATCCAAAACATCAATGCAACCGATTCAACTTTTCCCACTAATACCTCTGCTGGTGACTACAAACCATCTACCTCGACTCATTCACACAATAAGAGACATAAGAACATTGCTGCAACAAATCCTACCCACCCGCAAGTCTCCTCAAACAAGAAACCTTAACTCGATCCTTTTCCGTCATGCTCCATTTGTAACCGTCATCACTCGGTTAAATCCCTATGTCGTTGCTGCATCGAATGTAATCGTTATGGCCACCTTGCTAACACTTGTCGTATCCCGCCTACTGCACAAGTTGTTCTGCAACAACCTACACCCCATGCTCAACCTGATATTCCTAATACCTGTGGTTGCTACCATTGTAAGGACCCAAATCACCTCCATAATGCGTACCCTCAACTTACCAAGCTCATCAAGCCCAATCCACGACTATACCATACTACTTGACCCATGCTTACCAAGCTCAAACCCATCAACCTCATGTCCCTCAAGCTCCTCCCATCAAACCTCACAACCACAAGCTCAAGTTTACCTGACATATTTCCGCCAAACAACCTTCTTGCAAACTGCTCAAGCTCCAGTTATCCAAGCAATGCCGAATCAATCTGCCTCAAATACTCCTACTCATACAATTCCTCATGGTGTCTCGAGTCACGTCAATTAAGCTACTCAACGATATTGAATACCTTTGCCGTTCCCTCTACCTATCTTAATTTATTTTGTCTTTTTCTTTACGTATCGTAACGCCTCTTTATGGCCTTGAATTATTTCCGTATTTGGACTATTTATCTTCAACCTAATAAATAAAATTTCTTTGGATTAAATAGATTGTTTATTGAAGCCTACTTCTATCTTATTTCTTTACCTTCACTAACCTTAACTATTTATATGATACCCTTCTTAAACTTTAAATACTTATATCTTTAAGTTTAAATGTCGTCTTAAAATTTCTTTGCTTTATTAAAATTCACTGCAACTTTTGAAATTATTTTATACATTGGTGACTTTCTAGTGTTCTAAATTAAAACTCCTTAAAACTCTTGTTCCTCAAAGTCATGTTTTAATCAAACGTTTTGTAAATCCACACGATGGAACGAATCATGTGGACCATTCAACGATGAAAATAATTAAGGTTTGGAACATAATTATCGAAGTCCTCGCATGGAAATCAAGATGCGTAAGATTGTGTGTCATAATATAGAATCGAAAATAGTTGAGATAACGGTACAAATGTAAAAATAATAAGGACATGGTGGATACTGTCACACCCCCATCTAAGGCCTAGGAATGCGACCCATAAGTTGGTATCGTATTTGTAAGTAAATCAAAGTTGCGTTAATTTGCGGAAGACTTATAAAACTTTAAGGATCAAAAGTGTAATTTATATATACATTCAAAAGACGGGAATTATAAAATACCCGTTTAAGTTGTTACAAAGATATTACTTGTTTATGTTTATAAACCACCATATTTAACTTATACAAAATGAATCCGAGCCATCGGATATTAGTAGCACTTCGTCATTCCAAGTGCTATCATTGTTCAATTGCAAAATGTAAGAAAATACGTCAGCAACGAACGCTGGTGAACACGCTGACGCAAAAATATTTCTTTTTTACTTTATTACCCCTCGAGACTACGCCTGCCTCGGCCCAACGTGTCTTAGGAATAACAAAATCAAATAACACATTATAAATACGAGTCTCTACTCTAGGTCACCTCAGCAAACCCCACAGCGTTGGACTTAGGTAAGTACCCGTAAATATACACAACGGTCGTACTCCCTGCAGGAGAGCATCCTACAACCAAGGGTGGTGCGATCATGCCCATACATCGCATAGTACCACCTATGTAAGGATCCAGACATACGTATACCAAAGCCTGAGGGCTAGGTTCATACCCTTTATTTATAACGGTTTTAGGAACACATAGTTCTTTAGAAACAATTTCATAAAACAAGTTGACTCATTTTAAATTAAGTAAAAGTTTGGGGGCGTATTCACCTTATCTCTTTAGGATCGGCTTCACTCACCGTCCAAGGGTCTTTCCCTTCTTTATCTCGCAACTATAGTACGAGTATAAATACTTGTTAGTCGGATACACGATCCGGCTTAAGACCTTTAATCTTATTTTATATCTCAATCCTCGATTGAACCTTTAGTTCAATTCTTGTTTACTTGAAAACCTTTAGTTTAAAAGTAAGTTATAAACCTTTAGTTTATATTTAAAAACCCAACGTTTCTTCTTCTCCAAGAAACGTAATCATTTTCTTTTATTATTTAAGAATACTCATTATTCATTAAATAACATTTTCATAACAAAGAATATAATCACATATACTTACACACATATATATGTAACCAAAATATTCAATGTTCATTCTTTCATTCCTTTCTTTGTTATGTTTTCTTTTCTTTTATCGAGGTATCGAGTATAACCTCGACTTAGGGCTTAAGCCTTTAATATAATATTATATTATATTGAATTCATTATTACGCCTAACCTTAATGGCGTATAGAAACCCTAAGGACTCGAGCAGCACTTCCACGCAGCTTCTTTCTCGATCGACAAATAATGACGTCAAGCTTCAACACTCGTCGACAAGCTTTACGAGATTCTTCGCCATTACAACAACACCTTTGATCGTATGTGGGTGGAGGGTGGCACGAACTTCAAGGAAACGTTGGTACACAAAATGAAGGTTCGGAACACGCTTTACGATGAAATATGGCACGCTTATCGAGGTATGGCTAGAGAGAGAGTAGTGAGATGTGACAGCAAATTTGGTGTGCAGATTTGAGATGCCCATGGTCGCTATTTATAGGAAAAAATTTCGATCCCATCGCATACCGCGATGGGTCCTTTGGCTAGCCCGTCGCGTACCGCGACGTAGGCCTGGCCAGTCACATATTAGACCTGCCACGTGCTGACACGTGGCAGGCGCCGCTCCACGTGGCAACACGTGGCGGTAGTGTTGCCACATGGTGACACGTGGCGGCAGACGTTGCCACCGTGTGCCACGTGGCACACGTGTCACACCTTGTCAGACACCCCATCGCGTACCGCGATGGGTGTTTCTTTTAACCCGGGCGCGTACCGCAATGGGTTAAGAAAACAGAATTTTTCATTTTTAACCCTCAACTTTGGAATTTGGCCATTTCAGTCCCTAGACTTTGGAAAATTGACATTTTGAACTCGAAATTTTCACGTTGTTACATCCTCCCCACCTTGAAACAAATCTCGTCCTTGAGATTGCTTTACAGGAATAAATGGGGGTATTTCTTTCTCATTTCAGATTCGAGTTCCCAAGTATATTCGGGCCCTCAATGCGAGTCCCGTTTTATTTTCACAATTTTCAATGTTCTTTTCTTTAATTTCTTTGTTTTCGAATCTTCTATTTGAATTGGACGTTCTACAAATTTTAAGTTTTCATTTATTTCGACGTCTTTTAATGGCATAGCCAAAGATTCATCGGTCAAACACTTACACAGATTCGAAACATGGAATACATCGTGTATCCCTTGCATTTCCTCAGGAAGTCGCAAACGGTATGCAACAGTGCCGATTCGTTCAAGTACCTCAAAAGGTCCAACGAATCGAGGACTTAGTTTTCCTTTCTTACCGAAGCGAACAACGCCTTTCCAAGGCGAGACATTTAATAAAACTTTGTCACCAACATTAAATTCTAACGGCTTACGACGGACATCGGCGTAACTCTTTTGGAGATCATGTGTCGTTTTAAGTCGTTCTCGGATTTGAAGAAGCTTGTCGGTAGTTTCTTGGGCTATCTCGAGTCCAGATAATTGATTGTCTCCGGTTTCAGACCAACACACGGGCGTTCTACACTTTCTTCCATACAACGCCTCGAACGGTGCGGTTTGAATACTTGTGTGATAGCTATTATTGTACGAGAATTCCATTAGGGGTAAGTGGTTATCCCAACTTCCACCTAGATCGATCACACAAGCGCGGAGCATATCTTCCAACGTTTGAATCGTCTTTTCGCTTTGCCCATCGGTTTGTGGATGATAGGCGGTGCTATGTTAAGCTTTGTACCGAGAGCTTGTTGGAAGCTTTTCCAAAAGTGAGACGTAAAACGACTGTCTCGATCAAAAATTATAGACAGCGGTACTCCATGTAAAGCAACGATGGTGTTTACATAGATACGCACTAATCTATCCATAGAGTACGACTCATTAATGGGTATGATGTGTGCGGATTTCGTAAGACGATCCACAATTACCCATATTGCATTGTGTTGTCGAGTCGTCTTCGGGAGTTTAGTAATGAAATCCATAGTTATTAACTCCCACTTCCATACAGGAAGTTCGGGTTGCTGAAGCAATCCCGAAGGCTTTTGGTGTTCAGCCTTGACTTTTAAACAAGTTAAGCATTTCGCAACATGCGAAGCGACACCCCTTTTCACTCCATTCCACCAATAGTTCGCCTTTAGATTGTGGTACATTTTATCACTTCCGGGATGCATCATATATTTCGATTTGTGAGCTTCATTCAAGATTTTCTCACGCAACCCTCCAACGATTGGTACCCAAATCCTATTGCCAAGTCTAAGGATACCATCGTCACCCTTGACTAATGAGTCAATGGTGCCATTTCGTTTCTCGTCGGAGATTTGATTTTCATTGATTGCTTGAGTTTAGGCTTCTCATGTTCCTTGCGACTTAAGGCATCGGCCACAACGTTGGCCTTGCCTTCATGGTAAACAATCTCGCAATCATAGTCATTGAGCGTTTCCATCCATCGCCGTTGACGCAGGTTAAGCTCTTTTTGATCAAAAATATGTTTCAAGCTCTTATGATCAGTGTACACGGTAAATCTTACTCCATAGAGATAGTGCCTCCATATCTTAAGTGCAAAGATTATGGCTCCTAACTCTAGATCGTGAGTCGTGTAGTTCTTTTCGTGTACTTTGAGTTAACGAGAGGCGTAAGCGATTACCTTCTTGTGTTGCATTAGTACACATCCCAAGCCCGAGTGGGATGCGTCACTAAATACCACAAAATCCTCGGTACCTTTTGGCAGAGCCAAGATAGGTGCTTGGGTGAGCTTTTTTTTAAGTATATTCAACGCCTCTTGTTGCTTCGTTTCCCATTAATACTTAATGTTCTTTCGAGTTAAGGAAATTAAGGGAACGGCGATACGAGAAAAGTTTTCGATAAATCTACGGTAATAGCCGGCCAAACCTAAAAAACTTCGAATCTCAGTTGGCGACTTTGGGATTTCCCACTTAGAGATAGCTTCAATCTTAGCGGGATCCACTTGAATACCGTTGACGTTAATGATGTGACCAAGAAATTGCACCTCGTGCAACCAGAACTTGCATTTTGAGAACTTGGCATACAAATTCTCGGTTCTAAGAATTTCAAGCAAAGTACGAAGGTGGACTTCATGATCGGCCTTTGACTTAGAATAAATAATTATGTCGTCGATGAATGCGATAACAAATTTATCTAAGCAAGGCTTGCAAATACGGTTCATTATATCCATGAATGCGGCCGGAGCATTAGTAAGTCCAAACGGCATAACTGTGAACTCATAATGTCCATACCTTCTTCGGAAAGCAGTCTTTGTAATGTCTTCGGATTGGACTTTAAGTTGGTGATAGCCGGAACGAAGATCGATTTTTGAAAAGAAGCTAGCACCTTGAAGTTGGTCGAAAAGATCATCAATACGAGGAAGTGGATATCGGTTTTTGATTTTGACTTTGTTCAACGCACGATAATCAATACACATTCGCATGGAACCATCTTTCTTCTTGACGAATAGAATTGGTGCTCCCCAAGGCGACGAACTCGGCCGAATGAAGCCTTTTTCAAGAAGCTCATCGAGTTGTTTCTTTAACTCCTTCATCTCGGTTGGCGCTAAGCGGTACGGAGCTATGGCGATCGGAGCAGTACCGGGAACCAGATCGATCCTAAACTCTACTTCACGATCGGGAGGAATACTAGGGAGATCATCAGGAAAGATATCAGAATAGTAAGAAACGATAGGAACGTCTTGGATTTCTTTTGGCTTAGAATCTTCAGTGACGTAGGCCATGAATGCGAGGCATCCTTGATTCAAACATTTGTTAGCCCTAATCATGGAGATTATGCTAACTTGGCCAGCGTCTTTGTCCCCTTCAATTCTAACCATTCGTTTATCGGGGGCTTGAAGTTCAACAGTTTTGCTATTGCAGATGATACGGGCATGGTTATCGGATAACCAATCCATACCAAGTACAATATCAAAACCAGCCAAACTGATGGGTAACAAACAAATAGGTAGAATATAACAAGCTAAAAGTATTTTTTCGTTTTCAACGGCTTCGGTGATCTTAATGATTTCACCGCTAGCAGTCTCGACGCTTAGAGTTTTATCTAATTTTGTTAATGGTTTGTTTAATAGACTACAGAAACTATAATCTATAAAACTTAAATTGGCACCCGAATCAAATAAAACTCTCGCATAGGTGTCGTTGACTAGAAACGTACCGGTGATGGTTTATGGCACGTCAGCGGCCCTTTTTGTGTCAGGTACGAAGACTCGAGCGTTTCCCTTTTTATCCTTGCCACTACCACCTGCACCACCAGCAGCAGGTTTGTTCTTTGGGCACTCGAAACTTAAATGGCCCATTTCCTTGCAATTGTAGCAAGTCATTTTCTTCTTCCAGCAATCATCAGCATCGTGACCCGTGCGATTGCATGATTCGCAAACTTTAGGAGGCAGGGCGAAGTTGCATCGTCCTTTATGATACCTCCTAAAAGTCTTGCATTGTGTGGCATTTGAATTAAATCGACTTTGATTCACGCCCTTTCCTTTAAATCGATTGTTTCCTCCACTTGTCCTTCCTTGAGTTGTTGTTGTCGTAACCTTCTTATCTTCTTCTTTGTTACGAAACATGCCGCCCATCAAATAACCGGCCAACTCCATTGCAGAGTCAGCGGTTTGAGGTAAGTGTGACCTTACTGTAACATCACGGAAATTTCGGGCCAAAAATGTCAACTTCCAAAGTATATGGATCAATTCTGCCAACTTCCAAACTCCAAAGGCTAAAATGAAAAATTTGAATTCTTGTCCTATCGCGGTACGCGACGGGACAAAAGACAATCCCATCGCGGTACGCGATGGGAATGGGTCAGACGTTCTAGAAGAAGTCAACAGCGTACGCGATCGCTGTTGAGCCTACGTCATCGCGTACCCCGATGACGTGGCCTGACAACCCTGACACCTTTTCACCACGTGTCCACACGTGGCACAACGGTCGCCACGTGTCCCGACACGTGGCCACATGTGGCATATCGTCCGCCACGTGTAAACACGTGAAACAACGTCTGCCACGTGGCTACACGTGGCAGACCTACTGTCTGCGTCATCAGACCTCGTCGCGGTACGGGACGGGTCCTCGGGTCCTGGGCGCGGTACACGATGGGACACCAGATTTGCCTATAAATAGCAAGGTCCGGGGTCTTCATAAACCACACCCAAAATCAGTTTACAATCATCTCTCTACTCTCTCACTACACCTCGAAATTCGTGCCAACGATCCACCTTGAAAACCGTGCCCCGATTCCTTGATAAACGTGCCATACCTCGATATTCGTACCATTCCCCGACGACGTTCCGATCAAGAAGGTGATCCCGTACCGACGTCCCGACGATCATCTCGAAGTGCGTGCCGTGAAAATTTGGTGTCTCGAGAAGCGTGCCGAAGTGAAGTGGCGATCAAAGCGAGTGTTGAAAAGACTAAGCGGCGTAGAAGTGCTGCTCGAGTATCTAGGAAATATTAAGCTGAGGAAAGGTAATGCTTACTACCCGACTAAAATAATAATAAAATATTGTAAAGGCTTAATGCCCTAAGTCGGAATTATACTCGATGTTTATAAAAAGAAAAGTAATATAACAAAGAAAAACAATAAACAAAGAAATATGGAAGTGTATATATATATGTGTGAATTATATATAATTCTTTGTTATGATTATTATATAAGTAATAAGGATATTCTTATATGATAAAAGGAAAAAAAATATGTTTCTTAGAAAAGAAGAAACGTCGGGTTTTTTATAATAAACTAAAGGTTTATAAATATTGCTTTTAAAACTAAAGGTTTTAAAGTAAAAATGAACTAAAGGTTCATCGAGATAATAAGACTAAAGGTCTTAAGCCGGATTGTATATCCGACTAATAAAAGTTATACTCGTACTATAGGTGCGAGATAGCAAGAAAGATTACGCAAGGACGGTGTTGGAAACCGATCCCGATCAAAGGTGAATACGCCCCACTTTTACAAACTTGTTTTCAAATAAATAAACGTGTTATGTGTAAAACTTTACATGAGACTAAGTGTCTCTAAAAACATTATGAATAAGAGTAAAAGCCTAGCCCTCAGGCTGTAGTATACATTTGCCTGGATCCTTACATATGTGGTAAAACGCGGTGGGCACATCGTTGGGTATCATAAAACAATACCCAAGCTTCGATCCAAGCATAGTAAAATTATCTTACTTGTTTATTTGAATAGGGATAAGATTGGCTTGTAACATTTTCTTTCCCTCTCTACAGTCTAAACCACCCGAAGATGTCTTATGAGAAATTAATGGAATATTATGATAATGAAACAAGAAGAGCAAGGAAATACTACAAATTCCCAAAGGACGTCATGGATGAAGATTACTTTGAGGCCTTCTTTAGCCGCGACCAATACATTGAACGACCCAACCGATATACTTCCCCGGGACTGAGACATGCCCAATTAAATTACCCGATAGTCCGCCACCACCAAGAATCGAACCATCAAGACACTCGAGCTATCATCCACCGACAATGCCTATGTATCAACCCACGAAAATACCAGCATACCATCCCTCAGAAATTCCCACCTACCAACCACCACAAGTACCACAATACTACCCAACCGGATATTTTCCAAATGCACACCCATCTTATACCTTCCTTTCAAACCGACCCATAAAGGAAGAGCCAAATCCCCATCCTCCGATTGGATGCAGTGCCACTCCGACCAGCGAAGGTGGCATACTGGAAGCTCTACCGCTCATGAAGTCAATTCACAAACCAACAATGGCGAAGGAACATCCCGTAAACCAAGAATGAGGGTGACAATGCCTTACCAGAGTTTCAAGATGCCTGCGATAATCAACTAAGCCACTCGTATATGGAAGAGGAGGAAGAGCCTATGGAGGAAGAAGAGGAGGATCCCGAAGAGGAGGATCCTAGGGAAGAAACCGAACCGGAAGAAGAGCATCCCGACAACCCTAATGAGATATCAACATCCATTGATGGATCACTCACTTCCAACAACCCAAGCTACGGTTCTGTCGATCCGTATGTGCAGTATCTTGAGCAGTTAAGGAACCAAGCTTCATCAAGCTTTCCGCCATTTCAAGGAAAGATTCCTTCAATTCAAGAACAAGCTGATGAGATTCGCGAGCAAAATCAAGCCGCCAAGACATACCTCTACCTTGCAGCTGACCAGACTTACGTCCCGTATCCTGAACCGAGAAACCACTTCGAGATGGTGACGTTGGGTTACCGTGACCTGCCGCCACAATATGGATACCCCGACGTTATTCCGCAATCATATGAAGAACACCTGGATCGCGCCTTACACGAGACGGATAACTGGAGGAAGAAGGTGGCTGAAAAAGGGAAAAAGAAGAAGAATATAGGAGAGAAGCTTCTTCACAAATGCAACAAACTGACAAAGGTTGTTAAGAAGTTTCTGAAGGACTGAGATGATGGTGGTAATGGTGTGTTTCAAGAGAAGAAGCGTATGTGCGCTCAAACATATGTGTGTAATGTAGTTTGTTGTAATGTGTTGTATGGATAAGAAAATATATATACATCGGATATGAATGTATATATATATAAGTGTGTGTTGTAATAATCCTTGTATATACCGTGTATGGTATATACAAATGTTGGAATAAATGTGTGTTTAATAAAGAAATTCGATAAATTTCAGATATAAAAGAATAGAAAGAAAAAGATAAATGTCTCAACAAAGTAATAACGTTGAGGTTTCCCGAAAGGAATCCGAAAAACAAAAAGAAAAAGGAAAAGGACCTGAAAAAGAACAAGATGATCCAATTCCCGAAAAATTTATGGATCGAATTCAAAAGATGATTAAAGACGCTGTTAGGGAAGGATCCATGGCTAGGTCCCAATCTCGTCAAACGAAACATTCTCACTCGGTTAATCCGTCCCGAAAATCTGTTTCCAAACCCCGCTCAAGACCTTCTCGTATGGATGAGAGTGTACACGAGTCAAATGATGATGGAGGCGTTCGTCAAGAATTTATAAGGCTTAAGATTGGGGGGTGTACGTTCAAGGACTTCAAGTACTATGGGCCAAAGGAATTCCATGGCGATAAGGGAGCCATCGCGATTGTAAGGTGGCTTGAAGAGATGGAGACGATTGTAATTACGAGCAAGTGTTCAGAAGAGGAGAAGATTCAATACTTCGCCCTGATGTTCAAAGGCGAAGTGCTAGAATGGTGGAACACACTAACCATGAGTAGAGGAAGGGAGGCAATGTATGGGTTGTCATGGAGCAAGTTTAAGGAATTGATATTGTCGAAGTTCTGTCGGATGCATGAGACGGACCAAATCCAAACCAAGTTTCTATCTCACAAGGTTGTCGGAACAAATCTTCATGAGTATAACACCAAATTCCACGAATACTGTCGCTTGGTGCCCCAGCTGGTTACCCCGGAATCCAGCAAAGTCACACGCTACATATGGGGATTGCCACGAGAGATTCGTGATATGGTGAGGTCGCACTTGCCTCAAACTGCCGACTCCGCGATGGAGTTGGCCGGATACTTGATGGGCGGAATGATCCGCAACAAAGAAGAAGATAAGAAGGTCGTGTCGACGCAAGATACGAAGAAGGAAGGAAATACCCGTTTCAAGGGTAAGGGAGTCGACCAACGAAAGTCTGGCATCAACTCCGGCATCCCACAATGCAAAATTTGCAAGAAATACTATAGGGGTCAATGCCATCTAACTCCCCGTCCTTGTGAGTCATGTCACAAATTCGGTCACGCCACGGCCGATTGCTGGAAGAAGAATATGACTTGCTACAATTGCAAGGAGATGGGACATCTTAGCTTTGAGTGCCCCAAGAATAAACCTGCGGCTGGTGGTGCGGGTGATAGCGGTCAGAAGAGTGAGCCCAAGAAGGGCAATGCAAGAGTGTTCGTCCATGATACGAAGAAAGCGGCCGACACACCGGAAACCATTACCGGTACGTTTCTTGTTAACAATGTCTGTGCTAGAGTCTTGTTTGATTCAGGAGCCAATTTAAGTTTTATAGATTATAAGTTTTGTAGTCTATTAAACGAACCCTTAATCAAACTTAATAAAACTCTAAGCGTCGAGACCGCTAGTGGTGAAATTTTTATAATCTCCAAAGCTTTAGAAAACGGAAAAATCTTATTAGCCGGTTACGTTTTACCTATTCAATTATTGCCCATGACTCTTGCTAGTTTTGATGTTGTATTGGGTATGGATTGGTTATCCGACAACCATGCCCGTATCCTTTGCAATAGCAAGACCATTGAACTCCAATCCCCGGACAAACGTACCATACGAATCGAAGGGGATAAAGACGCTGGCCAAGTTAGCATAATCTCAATGATAAGGGCTAACAAATGTTTAAATCAAGGATGCTTAGCATTCATGGCCTACGTCACCGAAAAATCTAAACCCAAAGAAATCAAAGATGTTCCTGTAGTTTCCAATTTTTCCGATGTCTTTCCCAACGAACTCCCCGGCATTCCTCCCGACCGCGAGGTGGAATTTAGAATCGATCTTATTCCCGGCACTGCTCCGATCGCCAAAGCTCCATATCGCCTTGCACCAACCGAGATGAAAGAACTGAAGAAACAACTTTATGAGCTTCTCGAGAAAGGATTTATTCGACCAAGTTCATCGCCATAGGGAGCGCCGATACTTTTTTCCAAGAAGAAGGATGGATCCATGCGAATGTGCATAGACTACCGAGCTCTCAACAAAGTTACGATCAAGAACCGATACCCACTCCCTCGAATCGACGATCTCTTTGACCAACTTCAAGGTGCTAGCTTCTTTTCCAAGATCGATCTTCGCTCCGGCTATCACCAACTTAAGGTTCAATCCGAAGACATTCCAAAGACCGCGTTCCGAACAAGGTACGGCCATTACGAGTTCACCGTTAGTCCATTTGGACTTACTAATGCGCCGGCTGCGTTCATGGATATGATGAATCGTATCTGTAAGCCTTACTAAGATAAGTTTGTAATCGTATTCATCGACGACATATTAATTTACTCTAAGACTAAGGCCGATCATGAAAATCACCTTCGAACGTTACTTGAAATTCTTAGGGCCGAGAAACTGTACGCCAAGTTCTCGAAAAGCGAGTTCTGGTTGCACGAGGTGCAATTTCTTGGTCACATCATCAACGTTAACGGAATTCAAGTGGACCCTGCTAAGATTGAAGCTATCTCGAAGTGGGAGATCCCAAAGTCGCCAACCGAGATTCGAAGTTTCTTGGGATTGGCGGCTATTATCGAAGGTTCATCGAGAACTTTTCTCGAATCGTTGTTCCCTTAACCTCCTTGACTCGAAAGAACATCAAATACGAATGGGGGAACAAAGCAACAAGAGGCGTTCGATATACTTAAACAAAAGCTTACCCAAGCCCCTATACTGGCCTTGCCAGAAGGTATTGAAGACTTCATCATCTTTTGCGATGCGTCCCATTCCGGCTTGGGATGCGTATTGATGCAACGAAAGAAAGTAATCGCTTACGCCTCTCGTCAACTCAAGGTGCACGAGAAGAATTATTCTACTCACGATCTAGAGTTAGGCGCCATAATCTTCGCACTTAAGATATAGAGGCACTATCTCTATGGAGTAAGATTTACCGTGTACACTGATCATAAGAGCTTAAAGCACATCTTTGATCAAAAAGAGCTGAACATGCGCCAAAGACGCTGGATGGAAACCCTAAACGACTATGACGGCGAAATTGTCTACCACGAAGGTAAAGCCAACGTTGTGGCTGATGCCTTTAGTCGTAAGGAACACGAAAAGCCAAAAAGAGTCTGAGCGTTAAGGCTAGAACTTCAAATCGATCTTATTGACCAAATCAAATCCGGTCAAACTCAAGCAATCAACGAGAACCAAATCTCGGATGAGAAACGTAATGGCACCATTGACTCGCTAGTCAAAGGTGACGATGGTATCCTTAGACTTGGCAACAGGAATTGGGTACCAATTGTGGGAGGATTGCGTGAGAAGATCTTAAACGAAGCCCATAAGTCTAAGTACATAATGCATCCTGGGAGTGACAAAATGTACCATAACCTCAAGGAGAACTATTGGTGGAATGGAATGAAGAAAGATGTCGCTTCGCATGTGGCGAAATGTTTGACGTGTTTGAAAGTCAAGGATGAACATCAAAAGCCTTCGGGATTGCTTCAGCAACCCGAACTTCCCGTATGGAAGTGGGAGTTAATTACCATGGATTTCATTACCAAACTCCCTAAAACGACTCGACAACATAATGCAATCTGGGTAATTTTGGATCGATTAACAAAGTCCGCACACTTTATACCCATCAGTGAGTCTTACTCAATGCACAAATTAGCTCGTATCTATGTTAACGATATTGTGGCCCTACATGCGGTACCACTGTCCATTATTTTTTATCGAGACAGCCGTTTCACGTCTCACTTCTGGAAAAGCTTCCAACAAGCGCTAGGCACGAAGTTAAACCTTAGCACCGCCTATCATCCACAAACTGATGGGCAAAGCGAAAGGACAATTCAAACGTTGGAAGATATTCTCCGAGCTTGCGTGATAGACTTAGGTGAAAGTTGGGATGACCACTTACCCCTAATGGAATTTTCGTATAACAAGAGTTATCATGCAAGTATTCAAGCCGCACCGTTTGAGGCGTTGTATGGTCGAAAATGTAGAACGCCCGTGTGTTTGTCTGAAACTAGAGACAATCAATTGTCTGGACCCGAGATAGTCCAAGAAACCACCGACAAAGTTATCCAAATCCGTGAACGACATAAGACGGCACATGATCGCCAAAAGAGTTACGCCGATATCCGTCGTAAGCCGTTAGAATTCAATGTCGGTGATAAAGTTCTTTTGAAACTCTCGCCATGGAAAGGCGTATTCCGCTTCGGCAAGAAAGGAAAGTTAAGTCCTCGATTAGTTGGACCCTTCGAGGTACTTGAACGAGTTGGTACCGTCGCATATCGATTGCGACTACCCGAGGAAATGCAATGGATACGCGACGTATTCCATATCTCGAATCTGCGTATATGTTTAGCCGATGAATCTCTTGCAATGCCGCTAAAAGATGTTGAAATTAATGAAAACTTAAAATTTATTAAGCGCCCAATTCAAATCGAAGATTCAAAATTAAAGAAACTCAAAAGACGAAAATTGAAAATTGTGAAAGTGAACTGGGATTCCCGACGAGGACCCGAGTATACTTGGGAACTCGAGTCTGAAATGAGAAAGAAATACCCCCACTTATTCTCGTGAAGCAATCTCGAGGACGATATATATTTCAAGGCGGGGAGGATATAACATCACGGAAATTTCGGGCCAAAAATGTCAACTTCCAAAGTTTATGGATCAACTCTGCCAGCTTCCAAACTCCAAGGGCTAAAATGAAAATTTTGAATTCTTGTCCTATCGCGGTACGCGACGGGACAAAAGACAATCCAATCGCGGTACGCGATGGGACTGGGTCAGACGTTCTAGAAGAAGTCAATAGCGTACGCGATCGCTGTGGAGCCTACGTCATCGCGTACCGCGAAGACGTGGCCTGACACGCCTGACACCTTTTCACCACGTGTCCACACGTGGCACAACGGTCGCCACGTGTCCCGACATGTGTCCATATGTGGCATATCGTCCGCCACGTGTAAACACGTGAAACAACGCCTGCCACGTGGCGACACGTGGCAGACCTACTGTCTGCGTCATCAGACCTCGTCGCGGTACGCGAAGGGTCTTCAGGGCCTGGGCGCGGTACGCGATGGGACACCAGATTTGCCTATAAATAGCAAGGCCCGGGGTCTTCATAAACCACATCCAAAATCAGTTTACAATCATCTCTCTACTCTCTCACTACACCTCGAAATTCGTGCCAACGATCTACCTCGAAAACCGTGCCCCGATTCCTCGATAAACGTGCCATACCTCGATATTCGTACCATTCCCCGATGACGTTCCGATCAAGAAGGTGATCCCGTACCGACGTCCCGACGATCATCTCGAAGTGCGTGCCGTGAAAATTTGGTGTCTCGAGAAGCGTGCCGAAGTGAAGTGGCGATCAAAGCGAGTGTTGAAAAGACTAAGCGGCGTAGAAGTGCTGCTCGAGTATCTAGGAAATATTAAGCCGAGGAAAGGTAAGGCTTACTACCCGACTAAAATAATAATAAAATATTGTAAAGGCTTAATGCCCTAAGTCGGAATTATACTCGATGTTTATAAAAAGAAAAGTAATATAACAAAGAAAAGCAATAAAGAAAGAAATATAGAAGTGTATATATATATGTGTGAATTATATATAATTCTTTGTTATGATTATTATATAAGTAATAAGGATATTCTTATATGATAAAAGGAAAAAGAATATGTTTCTTAGAAAAGAAGAAACGTCGGGTTTTTTTATAATAAACTAAAGGTTTATAAATATTGCTTTTAAAACTAAAGGTTTTATAGTAAAAATGAACTAAAGGTTCATCGAGATAATAAGACTAAAGGTCTTAAGCCAGATTGTATATCCGACTAATAAAAGTTATACTCGTACTATAGGTGCGAGATAGCAAGAAAGATTACGCAAGGACGGTGTTGGAAACCGATCCCGATCAAAGGTGAATACGCTCCACTTTTACAAACTTGTTTTCAAATAAATAAACGTGTTATGTGTAAAACTTTACATGAGACTAAGTGTCTCTAAAAAAATTATGAATAAGAGTAAAAGCCTAGCCCTCAGGCTGTAGTATACGTTTGCCTGGATCCTTACATATGTGGTAAAACGCGGTGGGCACATCGCACTACGCCTGGTCACGACCTCCAGCCACGATGGGCCGAAACAAAGTATGTTCGAGTGAGAATGACCTTGTGTATATTTATGGTGCCTAAGTACGTCGGGACGCTGCGGTGTCTTGCTGGGGTGACCTAGGTAGAGGTTCGAGTTTATAATGATATTGTTTTAACTTTGTTATTCCTAAGCCAAGATGGGCGAGGCATGCGTAACCCTCGAGGGGTAACAAAGTAAAAGAAAATGTTTTCGCGTCAGCATATTCACCAGCATTCGTTGCTGACATATTTTTATAACATTTTGCAGGTAACCAAAATTAGAGCTAAGGGACGAAGGCTCAAGAATCCGATGGCTCGGATAATTTTGTTTGAATATAAAATATGATGTTGTTGTTAAACTTATAAACAAGTAAATCCAATCGAGACTTTTGTCTCGACTTTTGTAATGTAAATATTTTACAACTTTAATCCTCATATTTTATAAAGTCTTCCGCTAACAATCGTAACTCTGATTTATATACAAAAGTGGTACCAACTATCGAGTCACACGCCTAGGCCTAAGATGGGGGTGTGACACTTACCATGTCACGGATTTCCCGCGGGAGTCCCCAAATATATCGCGTGACTTTGCTGGACTCAGGGTTAACCAACTTGGGAACAAGGCGACAATACTCATGGAATTTGGTATTGTATTCTCGGAGGTTTGTCCCAACGACCTTGAGATTAAGAAATTCCGTTTGAATCTGGTCGGTCTCGTGCATGGGACAGAACTTTGCTATCAACGAAGCTTTAAACTCTTCCCAACTCAAACCATACATTACATCTCTCCCTTTGCTCATCAACAGAGCATTCCACCATTCCAACACTTCACCCTTGAACATAAGGGCCGAATACTGAATTTTCTTTAAATCGGAACATTTACTAGTAATCACGATTGTTTCCATCTCCTCAAGCCACCTCACAGTTGAAATGGCTCATGGAACTCTTTCGGTCCATAGTACTTGAAGTCCTTAAACGAACACCCACTAATTTTTTCATTTTTTTAAACTTTTGCCTAACTCCAGCGTCGGCGTTAGACTCGTGCACACTCTCTTCAACTCGAGATGGATTAGGAGGAGATTTAATAGGTTTAGAAGGATTAACAGATTGAGAATTTCGAGATTGTCTAGATTGAGATCTATTCAGGGACTCTTCCCTAACCGCATCTTTTATCATCTTTTGAATTTTATTCATGTATTTTTCGGGAATTTCTTCCTCTCGCTCGTTCTCGGGGCCTTTCCCCTTGTCTTTCATTTCTTTTTCTTTACGTGCATTTTCATTGTTGTTACTTTGTTCAGACATTTTCTTTTATCTTTTTCAATTTAGTCTGAAAATTTTAACAACATTTCTTTCATTAAATACACATTTTATTTATTATACAATTATATATATATATATCCCAATGATATATATATCGTTCCAACGATATATATATAACTTGTCCTATCATTACATTAGAACGTTTTCAAACGTTCTTTTATTATATAACATCTAACACATAAGATTATTTTACACACAGTCTCCACATAACACTTCTCCCCATCATCTTCAATCTTTCAGGAACTTCTTCACTACCCTTGTTAACTTGTTGCGTTTGTGAAGAAGTTTCTCTCCCATCTTTTTCTTCTTCTTTCCTTCCTCTTCTACCTTCTTTCTCCAGTCATCGATCTCGTGCAGACCGCGATCAAAATTCTCCTCATATGACTGCGGGACTACATTTGGGTATCCGTATTGCGGGGGTGGGTCGCGGTAACCCAGTGTCACCATCTCATAGTGATTTCTCGGTTCCGGATATGGGACGTAAGTCTGGTCAGATGCAAGGTAGAGGTATGTCTTGGCGGCTTGATTTTGCTCGTGAATCTCATCAGCTTGTTCTTGAATCGAAGGAATTCTCCCTTGAAATGGCGGGAAGCTTGACGAAGCTTGGTTCCTTAGTTGCTCCAGATATTGAACATACGGGTCGACGGAACCATAGCTTGGATTTCGGGAAGTGAATGATCCATCCATTGAGCTTGATGTCTCATTGGGGTTTCTAGGATGCTCTTCTTCCGGTTCTTCCTCATTTTCTTCTTCAAGGTCCTCCTCTTCATCGGGGTCCTCTTCTTCTTCGGGATCCTCCTCTTCTTCGGGATCATCTTCCTCCATAGGTTGTGTAGTTTCGTTCTCCATTGAGGGCATCTTGAAACTTTCGTAGGGCATTATCACCCTCATCTTTGGCTTGCGAGACGGCCATTTGCTATTGTTGGGTTGTGAGTTAACTTCATTCATGGTGGAGCTTCCAGTTAACCATCTTCGTGGGTCGGAGTGGCACTGCATCCAGTCGGAGGATGGGCTTTGTGGTTCTTCCTTTATGGGTTTATTTGAAAGGAAAGTATAGGATGGGTGTGCATGCGGAAAATATCCAGTGAGATAGTTTTGTGGTTCTTGTGATGGTTGATAAGTGGGAATCTATGAGGGATGGTATGTCGATATTTCAGATGGTTGATACATCGGTATGGTTGGTGGGTGATAGCTGGAGTGTCTTGGTGGTTCGACTCTTGGTTTTGGTGGACTTTCGGGAACATCTATCGGGTAGTGTCAGCTTCCGGGGTAGTACACAGGTTTGGTCAAATCGTGTTCCACATCTTGGTCAAAGTATGCCTCATATATCCATCACTCATGTTATCCTCGGGATAGGGTTCAGCAATTCCAGCCTCTTTAGCCTTGCGTATAAAGTTTGCAATATGCGCCTTGAATGACATCTACATTTTAGGTGGTTTAGAATGTGGAGGGAAAGAAAAGGTTACCAGCCTATCTTATCCCTAAAACACATAAACAATTATTTCCTATACTTGGATCGAATCTTGGGTATTGTTTTATGATACCCAATTCTCTAAGATCGATGGCTCTGATACCAACCTGTCACACCCCCATCTAAGGCCAAGGAGTGCGATCCATAAGTTGGTATCGTATTTGTAAGTAAATCAGAGTTGCGTTAATTTGCGGAAGACTTATAAAACTTTAAGGATCAAAAGTGTAATTTATATATACATTCAAAAGACGGGAATTATAAAATACCCGTTTAAGTTGTTACAAAGATATTACTTGTTTATGTTTATAAACCACCATATTTAACTTATACAAAATGAATCCGAGCTATCGGATATTAGTAGCACTTCGTCATTCCAAGCGCTATCATTGTTCACCTGCAAAATGTAAGAAAATACGTCAGCAACGAATGCTGGTGAACACGTTGACGCAAAAATATTTCTTTTACTTTATTACACCTAGAGACTACGCCTGCCTCGGCCCAACGTGGTTTAGGAATAACAAAGTCAAATAACACATTATAAATATGAGCCTCTACTCTAGGTCACCTCAGCAAACACCGCAGCGTTCGACTTAGTTAAGTACCCGTAAATATACACAACGGTCGTACTCCCTGCAGGAGAGCATCCTACGACCAAGGGTGGTGCGATCATGCCCATACATCGCATAGTACCACCTATGTAAGGATTCAGACATACGTATACCACAACCTGAGGGCTAGGTTCATACCCTTTATTTATAACGGTTTTAGGAACACATAGTTCCTTGTAAAAAATTTCATAAAACAAGTTGACTCATTTTAAATTAAGTAAAAGTTTGGGGGCGTATTCACCTTATCTCTTTAGGATCGGCTTCACTCACCGTCCAAGGGTCTTTCCCTTCTTTATCTCGCACCTATAGTACGAGTATAAATACTTGTTAGTCGGATACACGATCCGGCTTAAGACCTTTAGTCTTATTTTATATCTCAATCCTCGATTGAACCTTTAGTTCAATTCTTGTTTACTTGAAAACCTTTAGTTTAAAAGTAAGTTATAAACCTTTATATTTAAAAACCCAACGTTTCTTCTTCTCAAAGAAACGTAATCATTTTCTTTTATTATTTAAGAATACTCATTATTCATTAAATAACATTTTCATAACAAAGAATATAATCACATATACTTACACACATATATATGTAACCAAAATATTCAATATTCATTCTTTCATTCATTTCTTTGTTATGTTTTCTTTTCTTTTATCGAGGTATCGAGTATAACCTCGACTTAGGGCTTAAGCCTTTAATATAATATTATATTATATTGAATTCATTATTACGCCTAACCTTAATGGCGTATAGAAACCCTAGGGACTCGAGCAACACTCCCACGCCGCTTCTTTCTCGATCGTCAAATAATAACGTCAAGCTTCAACACTCGTCGACACGCTTTATGAGATTCTTCGCCATTACAACAACACCTTTGATCGTATGTGGGTGGAGGGTGGCACGAACTTCAAGGAAACGTTGGTACACAAAATGAAGGTTCGGGACACGCTTTACGATGAAATATGGCACGCTTATCGAGGTATGGCTAGAAAGAGAGTAGGGAGATGTGAGAGAAAATTTGGTGTGCAGATTTGAGATGCCCATGGTCGCTATTTATAGGCAAAAATTTGGATCCCATCGCGTACCACGATGGGTCCTTTGGTTGGCCCATCGCGTACCGCGATGTACGCCTGGCCAGTCATATATTAGACCTGCCTCGTTTTGACACGTGGCAGGCGCCGCTCCACGTGGTGACACGTGGCGGCAGTGTTGCCACGTGGCGGCAGACGTTGGCACCGTGTGCCACGTGGCACACGTGTCACACCTTGTCAGACACCTCATCGCGTACCGCGAGGGGTGTTTCTTTTGACCCGGGCGCGTACCGCTATGGGTCAAGAAAACAGAAATTTTCATTTTTAACCCTCAACTTTGGAATTTGGCCATTTCAGTCCCTAGACTTTGGAAAATTGACATTTTGAACTCAAAATTTTCACGTTGTTACAGATACGCCGCTGGTACATCCTATATATAAGTGCCCTTATCGGAATTGCATTTGGAGCGTTGTCTTAACTATTCAAGTTCTGTGCTACGATAAATTTATGAATTTTATTTTAATTTTATTTTCCTCAAACTTTAATGGTGTTGCTATAGTATTCTTTAATTTCGGGACGAAATTCCCTAAAGTATGGGAGACTGTAACAACTCGGGTTTTCACACTTATAATTTATATCTGTTACTCGACCTGCTTTCATTTTTTGGTAAATGAATGATATTAATGAAACACATACATTATTAATATTTTTTTTACTTTGAATTATATTCACTTTTCACCTTAAACTCTAGTTTTAACCACATTCGTATCCATCTTTATTATACAGGTACTAAATTGTAAAATCTGATTAAATAATATATTATTATATTTCAAAATCTCAAACCCACAATTCATACCCGTATCCATTTTCCAAACCTGAGACCCGTATATCATGCTTGGACCGCAATCTTCGCGTTTTAGTTGGAATTGATATTATTAGATCGTTTATATGAATTATACCGTCCTAATCCTTCAACAAATTAAGTGTTAAGATCCATTTTATTCGGGGTTCGTTTCTAATCAAGCCATCCATAACAATATACAAAATTACTATTTAAACATCATAATACTTCAATTAATCGATGCTGCACGTTCCTCTCATGGTGGCGAATCAAAACCCTAACCCCTAATTTACCTTACATCAGCCGTCGTTATCACCCTTGTTCATTGAGATGTCAGCTGTATTGCATCCAGTTAACCCTCAACTGTTCGTTGTTTGAGGTAATTAAGATATGGTTATAGTTCGTTTTTAATCGCAGATCCTTAACCCTAACATTAATTAAAATAACAACAATCCGTTTAATCAATCTAAGATGCTAGGGTTTGTTTGCATAATTGGGTTTAATAGGTTGTAATATAAACAGATTCATTTTCAAGATATAAACAACTGGTTCGCTTGGCCTGGTGGCTATTGCTGCGAGGTTAGCCATTGTGTGTCGGTCAGGGGTGTGGGTTTGAACCCCCCCGACCCAGTTTTGCCGTTTATATTTTTTATATATATTAGATGCATTTAAATTATTATAATGGATATTAATAATAAACAAATGTTATTTCTACGTAACCGACACCTCTAAGTTAACGTTTTCTTGTCATTGTCAATATTTTATTTACTATATATATATATATGTATTGTTTTCTTTAAATAAAAGTATTATGATGATTAATATATTTTCATTGTGTATTGTCGTTAGGAGATTTAAAATAAATTATTTATTTATAATTTATTTTTTATTTATAATATCCTTATTTAGGCAATATTGTTACATATAGAATAACTAGTTGAATAATTATTTACTTATACTTACACATGCATTTATATTAATACAACTATTATTATTATTATTATTATTATTATTATTATTATCCATTTACTTATATTCATATTAGCGTAAATACATGTTGGGTAATATTTAAACTAACTATTTATAAGTTCAATTTCATGAAGCATATGTAACGAATTCTTTACTAATAACAATAACCGTAGAAATTAACTATCAATCGTTCAATCAATAATATTATAATCTCAAATATAACTCAAATCACATCGAGATCTTTATTCATCCAATCATGTTGTATCCATTATAACTAATTTAATATTTTATTATTTAATTAGGAATCCTTGACGGTATATCCCGAAGGGTTCATCTCTCTTTCAGCGTCACTTATTTCGTTTATCTGATCAGGTGAGTAATCACTCCCCTTTTTACGTATTTAAACCTTTTGGGGACTTATGCGTATTTACAGTATTTAACTATTATCTAGTATTCAAAACCGCAACTGTTTAATCCTTGTGTAAATCAGTTTATGCCTAACTTGCTATTTGTTTACTTGCTTACTTGAATCGCATTAGGAGAGGTCCAACATATTCTCATTCTAGTATGATCATACGACCATCGTAGTGGTCGGCGTCCGACGCATTGACAATGGTTTCACCGACATCTCATTTTTGGTAACCAATGCCCATTCGCATGGCAACGGTTTAGCCCTTTCTTTATGTTTGATTATTTGTGTATGTGCTATGGTTTAACTGTTTATCTCACATGAACAGTTTGCATCTTTCTTTATATATTATATATAGTATCACTGTTGTGTCTTAAACTAGTGTTTTGTGTTGTTGATAAAAAAAATATTTTATATGCATTTGCAGGTTATCAGCTTGGTTGTTTAGCAAGATGAAGATCACGTAGAGATGCTTTTTAGGATACAAACTTTATTAATCATTGTTGTAAATTTCGTTATACTTGATGTACTTAACTGTAATTGCCTTATTTGAAATTATTAAATAGATATTGAAACTTATAATGTTGCATAATAGTAACCTTTGAAAAGCTGTGAGCAATCAGTTCGCCCCGGCATTTCCGCCGTAGGTTGGGGTGTGACAGCGACCTTCCGTGAGGTGATTTAAATTAAGATTTTTGGTGCATGTTGGGTATTGGACAAAGAAAAGTTGTCACTAACAATGCCTGGGATTTCAGTTTTCTTTCGATTTGATTCATGGGATTTATAAATATGTCTTTTGCATTAAAACGGCCTCACGTCCGTGGAAAAAATATAATTTGATGATTAAGAACGTTAAACATTAAATTTGAGTGGTGTTTAAAGAATGGTTTAGTTTGTTATTGTATAGCCATTATACTAAAAGTTTTGTTGTTTTTCTTTTAGATAAATATCATATCTAAAAGGTGCCAAATGATGAAGCTTGGATAGTACCTATCAACACATCCTTAGCTTTTATATTTCACTTTTTGTGGTTACATAAAAAAATATGAATAGTTCTTTTTATATAAACTAAGTTAGTGATGCATATCAATGTTTTGAATCCTGCTTTAAGGGTTTGATTCATAGAACACCATTGGCAACAACTAACAACAAAATATTATTTAAAATTCAAAGACGTCAGTTTTCCCTTGCAATGTGTTTCGCGATGATCATAAACAAAGTCAAGGTCAATCATTGTCTAGAGTTGGTTTGTACTTGAAGGAACCCGTGTTCTCACACGGATAACTATATGTGGTCTTATCAAGAATTACAAGTAGACATGAACTAAAGATTTTGATTCTTGATAAACAAAGTATATTGACTAATATAACTACAAATGTAGTATACAAAGAAATTTTTGCTTGTTTGTAAAATTTTTGTGTAATGTTTGTTTTGTAATTTTAATATAACTTGTAACTGTATTAACAATATATAATAATTGTGTTGTTAATTGTATTTTGGTTAATAATTAAAGTTTATAATTTTCATCAATTTCCAATGGAATACATGGGACTCAAACTAGTATAACATATAAATGTAACAATAAATACATTATTTGGCTGTTTATCTATTCATATATCAACCAGAGATATCAAAATAGTATCATATAAATACTATTTTATATATTTAATCAATAGAAAAAACTTTAATTTGACAAGTTCTATATTAAAACATATATTTTTTCTTTATCTTGACATTTTTTAAAATAGGGCATCCTTTTCTCTTTCTTTTTTTTCCATGTTCATATATGAGTTTAGGGATGAGTTTTTTCCCAGAATATCCTTACTCGTATTTGTACCATACACATATTTGTACTCGTATTCGCACCGATTAAATCTATTCGGTACACGTATCGATACTCGTTTGTATTGATTTCCAGTATGGGTACGATGGTATTTTGTGCCCGTTTGTAATGTTTAGAGATTTTATTGAGATTATCCATATTTAATATCTAGATTAAATCCTCAAATTGTATCATCATTGAACGTATTACAATTTTGGAAGTATCGAACCTATCATTATATTTACTATTATGGTTTGTTTTTGTATTTTGATTTATTGGTTTTACGTTTTGTTTTGATTGTGGTACTTGTAAATTGTAATGTCGAACTTGTACCAATTTAGCCAATTTGGTGTCCGTCACGTACTCGTACCCGTATCAGTACGTTGCCGATTCAACTTATTTATTACTTATGTTGGTACCAACATCGTTGTAGATTTGGAAAAAATCCAAAATGGTACATAAGCGAGTACCGTACATGTATCGTACCAATAAATTTGGTACGAGTGTCGATACTTACTATTATTGATTTTTAGTATAATTACGCTATGGTACGGATACAAGAATTTTAACGATCTCATCCCTAATGAGTTTTTTTACTGTCTCTTACATCTTTATAACATATAAATATGTTACATTCTAATATATATGACTGACATTAACTTTATTAGAATTATTAATTATTTATTTTAATCACGTCACTTGGGTGGATCACAATGGTAAGAGACCGTTTTTCCTAATGGAGACCTATGTTCAAATTTAAACTGTGTGATATAATAAAAAAAATGTATGTTTAACTATTCAAATAAATTATTTTAATCATGCATGTGTAAAGAACACCCCTAATTGGACCCGACCCAACAGGTTTAGGCTCATGAATTTAGGATCCTAGTCTAGCTGTCCCCAAAATAAAAAGGGTTTAATCCCCATTGACGGGTCCGTTTTTTGCCCTCACTAACAAACAGCCCTGGATCCGCCACTAATCATCACTCATATGAGAATCTTTTCTCTTACATTTCATGCTTATAGGCCACTCGACGCCGACACATGTAGATTAACTAGACGATCAGAGAAGACGAAATGTTGCTACAAGGATCCAATGAAATAATATTGTCGTACCATTTTGAGCATCAACTTGTATATCAAATATATATGTGTAATCAATGGATAGATCATATAGATTGACTACAATTTTTGTGGTTCAATAGTTTTAGATCCATGGGCCTAACAGCTTTGGATTGGACCCTGCTTGGGAAGTCTTCCAATTCCATACATATAAGTATATAACTAAACTAGATTACAAAACTAGATTACATATCTACATTTTCTTTTAAAAAAGTGTTCATAACGTTTTTTAAGCGTTTGTAGCTATCCTCAATAACAGAGTGAGTCTTTCTAAAACAAAATGCCAACCAGCCAGATCTAAATCATCTGGTAACACCATCAAGAAATAAACCCGTCACAACGGGAAGCTTTAACTCCTTAGCCATCCCTAATGCTATTGGACTAAAATGGCAACGAGTTTATGTGTTATTTTGCAATCTTGTAATATGTTATTAAATGTAAACATAACATTGGGTCAAATATCAAACACAAAATTGCGTTGAATATGCATTTTCTTAAGTTTATAACACACGTAAAATCTAAAAATACTATTGGTCACCACCCCTCGCACAAATATTGAATCTACAACTAACCCCCTACAGAATTATATATTTACCAGCCACCCTCTTAACATTTCACTGTCTAAACCCCAAAACTCCTTGTTGGGTCGGGTACTTGATACCGAACGGGTCGATCGTGTTCGATAAGCCCTGGATCGGTGCAAACGGGCGAAGGTTCGATTGAAAGTAGCCCAGATGGTTAACCCGTTGGCTTCTTATTCCACTTTGAACTTCATCTTCCACCAATCTTCCAAACTTGGTGTCCGAAGTGTATACGGGCGCCATGGTGTTCGTGGTGATCGTCGTCTGTTGTGAAGCATCTTGGACTCCGGGTACGGGTTCGGATGACCCGAATGCGGCTATGCTAGCCCAATCATAGTTACCCGACTCATATTTTTGTAAATTTAGCTTTTGGTCCTCTAGTAACAAGGTTTTGACTGAATTAACCCTTGGTAAGTTGAAGGACCGGTCTTCGATCTCGGGTAGTGATTCGAGAACGTCTTCGAATTGAGACGAAGACGACGATGATGACCCGTGGCTTTGTTCGCCCGTTTGACCACCGGACATCGTCTTTTGTGCACTTGAATTCTTTTTGTAAATTCGACATAAAACCCATTCATCCAACTGCACCAAATCAAAAACGTATTAACATTTTTTTTTGTTAAAAACAAATATAAACCCTATCAACAAAATATATTAGTCAGAGTTTATTATATGGATTTTTATAATAAACTCTAACTAACATATTAGTTAAGAGTTTATTATACAATCTGTTATTGTTGATTACAGATAATGTATAATAAACTCTACTAATATATTATATCTGATAAACAGAAAATATAACTCACTCTTGAGCTCCCGGTTTTCCTTTGGGGATCGGACAACCGATATTCATGCATGATCCAATTCGTCTTGTTTCCTTTCGGAGCTTTTCCGATGTAAAAAACCAAAGCTTTCTTGATCCCAACCCTTCGTCCACCAGTCGTGATCACCTTATCGGTCCCGGTAGCCTTCCAATAACCCGACCCGGCCACTCTATTGGGTCGAGACCCGTTCGGGTACTTTCGATCCCTAGGACTAAAAAAGTACCATTCTTTCTCCCCAAACATCGCCTTTTCTGTAAAGGAAAAATGGATATTAATAATCTGTTTAATATTATATTACATTGACCGATAATAATCTATACCAGTAATAGTTATAATAAAAATAATAATAATCATCAAATACTTACTAGGAAGCTCCCATGGATCATACTTGTACAAATCAATATCAGCAATAATCTGAAGAGTAAAATCGTGTCCGGCTACTTTTCGACAAAGATATTGGACAAGCAACTCCTCGTCCGTGGGGAAGAACCGGAAACCCGGTGGTAAGCTTAATTGGGTCATCGGATCCGTGACAGGCAAACCCATGTTTCTTTCTTTCACTTTTTTATATATTTCTAGACAAATGAAATATCAAGAATATTAAAGAAATATAACAAAGAGTTATTAAATTTCTTTTTTTTTTCAAGAAATGGAAAATTTGATGGGTATTTATAAGCAATGAGTTACAGAGGGATAAGTACGGTCGTCCTTTTCTTACTGTGTGGTTGGTGGGTCCCAAAGGGGTTTAGAAGTTGACACGTGGATATGGGATCGATCTTATCAAGGTTGAAAGGTTTCCAAGTGCATGAACCCATGGGCCGCTAGATGACAAATTTGTGTTATGTGAGTCATGGCTAGAGTGCATCACTACCGTACACGTGTGCATTCTAGCCTAATGAGTGTGATACCATAAACCGACAAAACCGCTGTTTTTTATGTGTTTTGTAATTATATGAGGTTTAGGGTTTAATGAATCATTGTATGATTTGCAGTTGGTTTTTTTACCAATGTTGATGGTTAAAATTTGAGATTTTAAGATCATGGCTGATTTAAGGAGGCTTTTTATAATAATGGGTTTCTTCTATAATGGTGTTTCCGAGTGAGTTACACATAAATCGTTAAAATCAGTATTGTTGGTTGATATTTCGTCTGGAAATAAATGTATTGAGTGTGATTCCAAACACTATTAAAAAGCGATTTTGTTGATTATTATTTTATACCCCGGAGACATGAATATTGAATAGTTTGAATCAGCTTCTACCATTTTATTTTATTTTATTTTAATGAGTAATAACGTATTATCTATATATAATACTTTAACCTATTTTGAAAAGCGGGAGAGAAAGTTAATTTTATTTTATTTTTTTATTAAAAGTTATTATGAATAACAACTAACAAGTTACTTTTACAAAAAAAAAGGCATTGTGGGTTAGTTGTATTCAAAGAATTTATAAAATATTATTATATATGGCAATATATTAGTTAGAATTCATTAAACTTCGTACCCATTTATTCATATCTAATGATATTGTTTATGTCAAATTGTCAATTCAACGTGTGATGAAATTTTTTAAAAATTATATTTTATAGTTTAAAATTATTTTTATTCAGTAAATGTCATCTTTGACATTTTACTATTTCTATAACTAACAATTTTAAATACGAACTTTCTTAACATTAGTTGATCTATTAGTCTATTACATTACAATGTGTTTCTTGCACCTCTAAATTAGACTTTTATCTCCAATAGTCCAATCTACATAGGGTGGTCAAACCTAGCATATTAATTTGGTGAATTAAAATCTTAAGCCAAACAGGATATTTATATCCTATGGTATAAACTAATGAAGCTAGCGTATGTATGTACGCATGTTTTATTATTAATATTAATTAAATATTAAGTTTTAGAAATAAAACACACGTGGGTGGAAGGTAAACACGTGGTAAGTAGAAGTTAGGCCAGAATTTTGTCAAAAGGGCGGGAAAGAGGGTGCCAAAAGAACTCACCTTGTGTTGACACGTAACCACTTTTATTATTTTTTTAATTTTTATTTTGTTTTACATCGTTTTCTTCAACCTATTTATTTGTGCTTTCTTCCACTCGTCTACTTCCTCATTTTCCTTGACTTTTCAACCCTCCTCTTTACCTACATTCTTTTTAATTTTTTTTGATTAATTAATAAAACTCGAACCCGGTGTACACACTAGTGCGCACGGAGTTTGAGGGTATCAGGTCGACTTGGGCATAGTCGCATAATGTACGTGTTCTTACCCTACATAGAAAGTTTTCACTGTTCAAACTTCAAACTTCAAACCCATAACCTTCGTAACAGTATGTTAAATAATATATAGAATAACAATTATGTGAAAATATAAAATAAGAAAAGGCTACATGCCCAACGTGATAAAACTAAAAAAATAAGTTAACTACGTTTTTATTTATTAGTCACACAATCTTCAAAATGGAAGGGCGGTCCTGTTTCGAATCCCACTTCGCCTTGTATCTTTTATTATATCATATTTCAAAACATTCGGTAACATCTTTCATTTTGGCAAGAAGAAATTTGATGGAATCGCAAGGATAGACATGGTTGGAACCCCATGTCGTCTTGTTCCTTTTGTTGTATCTTGTTTCAAAACATTTTGTGACAACTATCATCGATTATTAATGTGAAAACGAGTTAAACTCATCAAAGATCAAACCTCTCGCCGACACATTATGAGAAATTAAGATTTGAAAATTCAAAATTATTTAATCATCAAATCGCATAAATAATAGATAATAGGAAATTGTCCATTATTAAAAAAAAAGTATATAGCAAAATTGTCAATTTAAAGGTTTGACTAATATTTCAACAATCATTTAATACAATATATAATCATTTGTAGTTTACCTTAGCTAGCTTTTAATTTAAGTAAAGCTAATCATACAATATCACCATAATTACGTTACGTAATCACTTGTTTTGCAATAAAGTCGGCCCATATTAATTTGTATTAAAACTTGTCGTATTTGATTCAATAAGTTTTAACACGTTGTCTCGTTCCGTTCATCCAACTTGTTTGTAGTTATCAAGTCGATCTAACAATTATCATTTTCATACGAAAAAAAATAGTTATATATGTATAAAACATATAAAAAGAGTCTTTGATCTATTAGTATTAAAAAGTTAAAAAATGTTTTATCTTTTCAATGATTGTTTATTCAAGTCTTGTGGTCATCAATAAAAATATATGTTTACAAATACTATGAGTACTTTTTAAAAGCATGAACCAACATATAATCGTGAAATATGAGTATCCACTAACTTTATCAAATTTGATTTTGGTCAATATATATTTTTTTTATCATAAATCTAGGTAGTGTGGTCGTTTAAAAATGTCAATTTTACTGATTCTTTTTAATGACAAAAACAAATCAATCATATCATATAATAATTGGAGGACTTGCATACGTAGCATTCAATTCTTTTTCGGTGTCGAAGTCCTACAAACCGAATATACAAAGAAAACCCTAGCGAGTTCCAAGTGTAAGTGATGACGTACACACTGATGTTATAATAACAAAAAACAACTCCAGCTTTATGGCTATTATTTAATGACAAGTAATCGACACTTTTACGTGGCAGACAATGATTCGTTGTACCAATGAATGCCATCCAAAACAACCGGTTTGGATCTTCCTAGAACGATGTGCACTTGGCGGCGTGTGATCTCCTGAGACGCAAAGTGTTTTATACGTGTACAAATAGTTTGATTGAGCATATATATACTTGTCTTTTTATTCTGTTTTGGATATATTTTAATTTGTTATATGTCAATAATAGAATACCATGATGATGCATAGATTATAAATAATAAAAAAGAGTAATTGTTTATAGTATATCCATGAAGAAACACTAACCAGACCCCGAGCAGATTACTGATAACCTGGGGGTTAAATAGATGTTTCCCACAAGGGGTTAGACCCTGAGAAGATGGTTCTTCTGATAACCTGCAAAACAGACACCGTGAGCTTGTCACTGAGAAGGGGGGGTTCCTCCTTGTGACCACCCTCCGGCGTGAGAATCAGACTAGATTGCTCTTTAAATATAAAAGTATATTAAGAGATTGCTAGAGCAGATATCAGGTATAATATGATGATAATATGATAAGATGAGATGGTCATACCATTTGTGGTATTTATAGCCGAAGGTAGGTTTCCAAGGAGGTGTGGCCGGCTGCAACAGTGTTCCTGTTCCACCAACAGTGGCCTACGCACGTGCCCTGCTGGTAGTTGGTGGGTAGGCAGCGGCTGATAGTGACCAGGCCTGCTGTGTACTATTCCTTTTCCACCAACTGCCGGCTACGCACGTGGTATGGCAGTAGTTGGTGAGTAGGCGGCGGCTAATAGTGACACAGTACAGGAGCATGCTGCTCGCCATACTGTGGTCATTAAGCTGTCGTATCTTTAGTCAGATCTTTTTCCCATACCTCGTCAGGTACAGTACAGAAGATCTTCCTGTTTCGTACGGACTGGCATATTTGGGCGGGAGTATTCCCCCTCCCGCCCTTGTGCGGGATTGTTCCCGGCTTCGCTCATTCCTTCAGGTGACACTGAGTGATTGAGAGCTAAGTGCCTTGTGCGTGTAGCCTTGCTGCGCGGGTGGCCTTCCCTGATGGCTTGTATCCGAGGCTGCGGGGACAGGCGGAGTCCTTCACCATTGGGAGGCATTTCCTGCGGGACCAGCTTGCGTACTGCGCGTAAGGACGTCACGTCTCTGAGCATGGTTGGTCCTGCGGATCCAGTTGGTTTCTGCGCAGACGTTCCTCTTCAAGGTGAGTCTTGCGGGTCCAACTGGACTCTGCTGGGACCTACCTCTTCAAGTCCCCCCAGTCCAATGTTCTTCTCATGAGTGTTTAATAAAGTGAGGTGAACTTTTGGACTTGAGCAAAGGGTTTTGAAAAGGGTTTTTTAAGGTTTTCCATGGGGATTCCTCCCGCGAAAGTCCTTGTCACTTGCAGAAATTCCCGAGTTTCCTGCTTGGTCTTTGGGTATGATGCGGGTAGGCTGTAACCTCCTCGCACGTCAGGAGCGTTGAGTCCCACTTGTGTGGATTCTCCATGAGGTTTTGGTAGTTTTGAACATAGTGATCAATTATGTTAAGACCCCCAATTCCATCCTGGAGCTTCAAACAACGTAGTTCTCGACGTTCCCGCTATGCGGGGATGTTATTTCCGTTTCCGCAAGCATTGCCCAGAAGATCCTTCTTGGTTTCAATTCCCAGCGGGGCGCTAGGTATGTAAAGGGTTTTGCCTTAACACTGTACCTGCGCTCGTCTTACGGTTACTTTACTTGCAATGTATTCCTGGCGTCAATTCCCTGCGGGTGCTAGGTATGTGAAGGGTTTTGCCTTTACACTGTACCCGCACCCGTCTTATAGTTACTTGGTTGCCGAGGTACTTGGCTTCAATTCCCTGCGGGTGCTAGGTATGTGAAGGGTTTTGCCTTAACACTGTACCCGCATCCGTCTTACGGTTACTTGTTCGCCAAGGTTTTCTTGGCTTCAATTCCCTGCGGGTGCTAGGTATGTGTAGGGTTTTGCCTTAACACTGTACCCGCATCCGTCTTACGGTTACTTGTTTGCCAAGGTTTACTTTGCTTCAATTCCCTGCGGGTGCTAGGTATGTGAAGGGTTTTGCCTTTACACTGTACCCGCATCCGTCTTATGGTTACTTGTTTGCCAAGGTTTTCTTGGCTTCAATTCCCTGCGGGTGCTAGGTATGTGAAGGGTTTTGCCTTAACACTGTACCCGCATCCGTCTTACGGTTACTTGTTTGCCAAGGTAAGGGGTATTTTCCCGCCTTCTTTTTGATCTTTTTGAATCTTGAATTTTTAAATTCGAAGAGTTGGTGGAAAGAACAGTCCAAAACTCTGAAACGTCGTGCGACGATTTCTTCTGACTGTGTCAGATCGTGCAGGAAGTTATGGTGACGTGACAGTACATGGTCATTCCAGACGCTTTTTCAGGCGCGTGAGCGCGATTTTTCGGGCGCGTGGTCGCGACATTAATGGTATTCGTCTTGTCAACAGCTGTTGCCAGCTTGCTTTTTGCCACGTGTCATAGTTTCATTGCACCTTCATTTTCTCTCTCCTCCGCATTAATTTCATCGCATTAATTGCGATTAGTATATAAAGGGGTAGAGGGCTCTTTGTAATCCACACTTTCACTCTTCTCTTCATCTTTTAAGCGATTTCCGGCGAATACTCCCCTTTTCAGGCAAGCATTCTCCCGAAATCGTTTTCTTCTTTCCTTCACAAGATGTCGTCTCGTGATGTTGAATCCATAGCCGATGACAAGAGTACTGCTGGTGAGTGCCAGTGTGCTCTGCCTGGCGATCTGTACCGGTATGTCGTCAGGAAGTTCATGCTCGAGTCTCTCGAGCCTGAGTTTCCTGAGCCCCATCATACTGTGTACGATGCCCCCAGAGGCAAGATCGGGGTTTATGCAGCATTCTTTGTTTATGGGAATCTTAGGTTCCCATTGACAAAGTTTGTTTTCTGTGTCCTTGAGAGGCACGGTGTTCATTTGACCGAGTTGCACCCCATGGCGATCGCCAAGATTCGCCATTTTGAGTGGGTGTGCCGGATTTTGGGTGTTGAGCCCTACTTTGACCGCCTGATGACCTTCTACACTTGGAGGTGCATCTAGGGGTGGTACACGTTGACAACCCGGATTAAGGGTTTGAAGATTTGCGCGACCGAGCGCAGTCTTCGCGCGTGGAAGCGGGAGTTCTTCTTCATCTCCGCTCGCGCCATCCCCATTGCCATGAAATTCAAGAACGGTCAAGCACTTCCAAGCCTTCACGCCTCCAACTACCAGGAGGCGGAATGGTTTGCGAAGATATCTCGGGTCCAATCTCCGGTTTACCGGTTTGCGGAGTCCGGGATGGTGATGCTGGGGATGAACCGAGTGTGGAAGGAGGCTGATGCGCGCAAGATTCCGATCGTCCTCGAATACGGTTCGAAATCTGTTCCTTACGGTATGCCTTTTTCCCTTTTGTTGATTTTGAAATTTCTTCTAACTTTTTTTTTTTTTTTTTTTTTTTTGTTTATTTCAGAGGGGAACGACTTGCAGTTGCTCCTAAACCCGCGGGAGGCTGACGGTCCCGCACGGATGGGTACTCGCGCTCTAGATGAGAACGAGTTGCCCATCCTAGAACAAACGGCGGATCGGTTCGTGGAGGTCTATCCGCTAGGCCATGAGATCCATAGCGCCCGTCGGCCAGGTAAGGCGCTCTTCGACCCTCGACCCCTCAATGTTGAAACCTCTGCTGGAATTCCTCTAATCGTTTGTTCTGATGAGAAATCCGCAGATGGTCCTCCGTTGGTGCGGAAGAAGAAGGCTGCCGGCGGGAAGGGGAAGGAGAAGGCCTCCACTGCCGATCCAGCGCCTCGGTCTGATTCGGAGACCGAGAGCGAAGAGGTGGCGGGGAATCCCGGTGGTGATAAGACCACTGCTCCGGAGGTTGTGACTGTCACCTCCGGAGAGCCCAAGAAGACGACGGTAACCGGCGCAAAGAGGCCGGCTCCATCGGGTTCGTCCCCGCCTCTCCGTACCTTCAGGCTCAAGAAAACCCGTAAGTACAATTTTCTTTTGCTTTTGTCTTCATAGCTTAATATCGTTAACACTTATCTTCTTTACGCAGGCGTGGATGTTGACGCATTCCAGGGTGGAGCGCAGAGTGGTACCTCCACGCCAATGACGGTAGGCCCGGTCAGCCTACCTGAGGCGACGACCCAGGCGGCTGCGCCTGCGCCCGCTGGTTCAGTTGCTCACTCCTTTGAGCCGACTGTTCCAGCCGAGATGACGTCACCGCCGGCCGTGAGTGCGATTTTTACAGCATCTTTCACCGAGCCGGCGGTTACGATTGCTGCGGATTCCGCGGCAGCGACCGCGGCGGCTGCTACGATGCCCCCGCCATCGGCAACGACGGCCGATACATCAGGTACGCATGGGGGTTCTCGCATCTCTCCGCCACCTTCCCATCTGCCTGACCTCTTGGATGGATTTCCGTTGGGTTCAGGTGATGGGTTCGGCGGCTATCGGCCTGTAATTGACCCTACAGGTGCGTAGGGTTCTTTTGGCCCATTTTTTTTTTTACATATTTTTTTTATCATCTTTTCCTAACTGCTTTTTGTTTTTTGCAGTGTCGGATTCCAATGAAGTGTATGTTCCACGATGGAACATTCGCCGAGGAACAACCCTTCGCACCCCTGTGGAGTGCGTGGAATGGGCTCGTCACGCTGCTCCTAGTGGTGCGTTGGGGGAAGCCATGGCTAGCTATCAGGAGGGTAGGCTAACCAATGAGCTTCGGGTTCTCCTTGCTCGGATGCAGCCGCGCGTCGAGCTGCTTTGTCGTGAAAACGACAAGTTAAAAGCAGCTCGCCTTAAAGAAGTTGCTCAGGCGCGGGCCATCCGGGAGGAGAACCAAAGGCTTTCCGCTATAGCTGCGGATAAGGAGAAGGCCTTCAAGGCCCTTGAGGTTGAAGTTCAGGCACGACTCGAGGCCCGTTCCAAGGCTGCCCAAGCTGTTAATGAACAGCTTCGGCTGGCTAAGGAAACTGCGCGGAACGCAACCGAGAGGGCCACCAAGGCTGAAGCTGTTGCTGAGCCTCTGCGCGTGGAGAATGAAGAACTTAAAGCCAAATTAGAGGCTCTCCAGCAGGCTCATGATGCCTTGGCGATGGAGGATGCTAAGAAGCTTCAAGAAATCTTGGACCAGAGGGGGGTGCTTGACCATACCGAGCGTAAGCTAAAGGGCGTCGAAGAGGCTGCGGCTAAAGAAGTGTTGCTTGCCAACCTCAACAAGAATGAAGCCGAACGCGCCCGTAACGAAGCTCAAGCTGCCCTCCAAGAGGCTCTGGTTGCCAAGGAATGGCTTCTTCGAGAAGCGTTATCTCAGGTAAGTTTTCATGTCTTTACGCTTTTCTTTGTAAATAGAAAGGTTCTGACACTTGTATTTTTTCTTTGTAGGTTGTGCATCGTGTCTTCTCAGAGACATCTTACGACGATGCTATGAGCGCAGCCCTCAACGCTTCTCACGAGGATGGGGAAAAGGCCGGCTTCCTGCTTGGTCTAGGGTTCGTTGAGAAAGGCATCCCGCCTTCCAACTTCCCTTTATTCGATGTAGATACTGAAGCCATATATGACCAAGCAGTAAATCAATACGCCGCCTTCCCGCATCCGGTGGTGGAGAAGGTAAACGAAGTTGCTGCTGCTGATGATGGGCTAGCTATCCTCAAAGCTTTCCTTGAACTGCCACGCTCTACTGATGGGGCTGGTCCAAGTGGAAGTGGCCCTGAAGCCTGATCCTGAAGATCCCTTTCCGCTGCTAGGATAGATTTAGCTTGTATAGTTTTATTTTCTTGTAGGCGGGTAGTTACCCGGCCATTCTTGTAATCAACCATTGTGAAATATAAATCTTTTTGCGGGTAAGACCGCTACTTTCGTTGGGTTCCTTGCTTTGTAAACGTTGTATGACTTGCATACTTTAGTTTAAATTAGCAATTTTCCAAGTGTTTTAGAATAAGTTAACCTTTGAACGTGGTAGATAGGTGTGAAGTTTTGCTTCCTCTTCCGTGATTGTGCGGGTAGGACCGTCACTTGCACGTAGTAGGATGGCTAAACTTTACCATCTGACCTGCGTGTAGGTTTTCCTCATCTTTTGAGGATAAGTTAACCTTTGAACGTGGTAGATAGGTGTGAAGTTTTGCTTCCTCTTCCGTGATTGTGCGGGTAGGACCATCACTTGCACGTAGTAGGATGGCTAAACTTTACCATCTGACCTGCGTGTAGGTTTTCCTCATCCTTTTATTAGAAATTCTATTTTGAAGCGTTCGACGCGCGGTTGTCAATAGGTTAGTGTTCAGTTCCCTTTTTCATGATTCATGCGGATAGACCGGCACTTTCATTTAATGGGACTGAACTTTTCCCCTTCAACTGACCTGCGTCAAGGTTCGTCGTTTATTGGGTTTATGCGGGTTTTGCCGCCTTCCCTACGCAACGACTTTCCACGTATTTATGCGGTGAAAACCGGCATATTCGTGTTGAATAAATTGACCGTTCGACGCGCGGTTGTCAATAGGTTAGTGTTCAGTTCCTTTTTTCATGATTCATGCGGATAGACTGGCACTTTCATTTAATGGGACTGAACTTTTCCCCTTCTACTGACCTGCGTGAAGGTTTGTCGTTTATTGGGTTTATGCGGGTTTTGCCGCCTTCCCCACGCAACGACTTTCCACGTATTTATGCGGTGAAAACCGGCATATCCGTGTTGATTGTTCATAAAAATGTAAAATCATCAGCGTCAATGTTTTAAGGAGAATCGTTTCCATTAGAAGTGGCTCTTGGCCTTTACAAATTTGGAATTGATTTACATGCAAACTGTGTAAATGAGCTCCCTTCCATGTTGTTGGGATGGGAGTGCCATCGAGCCGATACGTACCTGGTTCGGGATCTCGTTCTTTACGCAGCATGTAGTCTCCACATTGAAGCTGGAAATTTTATTCGTGTTTTCCCCCGCTGGGGTTCTACACACATCAGCCTGCTCAGCGTTCATTGCGCCACGAGGTGCGCGAGCGTCCCATCTCTGACGAATGCTTCGACCATGTCCTTCACGTCTATGCATTCTTCGGTGTTGTGGCCTTTTGTCCTGTGAAAGTCACAGTACTTGCTCCGATCAGCATTGTGGCGATGTCGGATTATTTGAGGCTTTGGCCATGGGAGCTCCTCCGTGGCGAATATCTCGGTGACGCTTTTGGTGAGCGGCGTCCATCTGGAGTTCTTGTTGGGCTGTACGTTATCCCTTCCGCCTAACCGATGCTGCAAGCCGGATGAGGTGTCAAAGTTTACCCTTGACTGCCAAATGCCTAGCTTCCGCTTTTTGTTTAATCGGGCGGTAAGGACGTTCTCTTCCCTTGTTTTCTGGGTGTAGAGGTTTGTGCTCTGTGGGAGATCTCTACCCAGTTGCTTTTCCGTTTCCGCAAAGCGTTTAGCTGCTGTCATGATGGCATCCCATGTGGATGGCATGCCATCTTTACCCGTTAAGGTGCGGATTAGCTCTGGGTCGTTTGCGCCCTGGATAAAGGCGGCGCGAACAAGATCTTCGCTGATATTACCCAGACTTAGCTTCTTCGAGTTGAAGCGAGTGATGAAGTCCAGCAAAGATTCATCTTTTTCTCGAATGCACTTGAGGATTGTCCATTGTTCCTCGGTATACTTTCTTTGCTGGCTGAAGTGTTGGCTAAACTTCTGTTGGAAGTCAGCCCAGTCGTAGATGTGGTTGACCGGTAGACGGTCGAACCATGCTCTAGCAGCCCCGACCAGTGTCATTTGGAACATGTAACACCATGTAGGTTTCGTCCAACTACTGACGGTTGCCCCCGCTATGAACCTGTTCAAATGATCGTCTGGATCAGATATACCATCATATGTGCCTATGCTGGACATTTGTTTAGCACTTTTTGGGGCGATTGCTTCCGCAATGTCCCTTGCAAATTTGGACGTTCCCGCATTTGCAACGTTTGGTCTGAATGTTTTGGAGAAGTCTCGTGGACTTCCACCTGTGCTTTTTGGTTTGAAGGCTTGTCCAAAATGCCTTCTCGGTTGGGAATCCGTTTCCTTACGCTTCCCTTTTGCCCTATGGCGAGGGTTCGCGTCGGAGTCGGATTCCTCCGAGTCATCCAAGTAATCTTCGAATTCGTCAGCCTGTTGGACGTTGCGCAAGCGTTCGTCCAACTCGGCTTGGAATTCCCTCTGGCGTGCCTCCGCCCATGCCTTAACTTCATCGAGTGTTTGGCGGGGGAGTCTTGTTCGTTTATCTAACTGGGTATCTGTGAATCCCAGTGAGCGATTATTTACTGCACTTGCCCCAGCTTGGGTAGCTGGGGTAGTGTTCGTAAAGTTTACTTCACTTGCCCCGGCTTGGGTAGCCGGGGTAGTGTTTGTAAAAACTGTATTGCCGGTATTCCCCCCAGTAGCTGGGGTTGTGGTTACCGGAGTTTCTTTAACCATCTTGGAAGTTTGAAAAAACTGGAGAAGAATAAAGTTCTAGCTTTATGCACGGATGGCGCCAATGAAGAAACACTAACCAGACCCCGAGCAGATTACTGATAACCTGGGGGTTAGATAGATGTTTCCCACAAGGGGTTAGACCCTGAGAAGATGGTTCTTCTGATAACCTGCAAAACAGACACCGTGAGCTTGTCACTGAGAAGGGGGGGTTCCTCCTTGTGACCACCCTCCGGCGTGAGAATCAGACTAGATTGCTCTTTAAATATAAAAGTATATTAAGAGATTGCTAGAGCAGATATCAGGTATAATATGATGATAATATGATAAGATGAGATGGTCATACCATTTGTGGTATTTATAGCCGAAGGTAGGTTTCCAAGGAGGTGTGGCCGGCTGCAACAGTGTTCCTGTTCCACCAACAGTGGCCTACGCACGTGCCCTGCTGGTAGTTGGTGGGTAGGCAGCGGCTGATAGTGACCAGGCCTGCTGTGTACTATTCCTTTTCCACCAACTGCCGGCTACGCACGTGGTATGGCAGTAGTTGGTGAGTAGGCGGCGGCTAATAGTGACACAGTACAGGAGCATGCTGCTCGCCATACTGTGGTCATTAAGCTGTCGTGTCTTTAGTCAGATCTTTTTCCCATACCTCGTCAGGTACAGTACAGAAGATCTTCCTGTTTCGTACGGACTGGCTTATTTGGGCGGGAGTATTCCCCCTCCCGCCCTTGTGCGGGATTGTTCCCGGCTTCGCTCATTCCTTCAGGTGACACTGAGTGATTGAGAGCTAAGTGCCTTGTGCGTGTAGCCTTGCTGCGCGGGTGGCCTTCCCTGATGGCTTGTATCCGAGGCTGCGGGGACAGGCGGAGTCCTTCACCATTGGGAGGCATTTCCTGCGGGACCAGCTTGCGTGCTGCGCTTAAGGACGTCACGTCTCTGAGCATGGTTGGTCCTGCGGATCCAGTTGGTTTCTGCGCAGACGTTCCTCTTCAAGGTGAGTCTTGCGGGTCCAACTGGACTCTGCTGGGACCTACCTCTTCAATCCACTACATCTGTCTTGAGGGAGTTATAACATATCTTTAGTTATATTAATACCATTATAGTTTATGATTACTTTCCAATCACTTAATTAATCAGGTTATATTAAAGTTTATGAATTATAGAGTAACTTTTTTAAAGTTCAAACACAACTGAGTAAATTAGATTACATTTCATTGGTGTTGCTGAAACATCAAACTAAAAACAAACCTGAAAATTGCCCCATCTCACTCCCAAGGGTTGAACCCGCCTCCAACGTGTGTGACACAACATACTTTCCCACCACACCATGTGTTTACTGGAGCGAGTTAAGTAAACTGATTGAATATTTTCCCGTAGACTTATAAGATATGGAAAACTTCTGGCTGAGAAAACGATTGCATCCCTTCACGTTTTGCTTTACCGGAATGGAGATAAGGCTAAAAATGAAAAATAAAAAATAAAAAATAAAAATGGGACGTGTATTTATAGGTTGTGCGAGAGTTTGAATATATCGGATGTTGGTTAGATAGCTTTGTATTTGTGGTATAGTGTAGCGGGTGGTCGGTTAGATCTCTTTGTATTTTTGGACCTCCTTTGTTGTGTTGACGTGCTTTTTTTATCTTGTAGTATCGTTACATGCTTTTATGAGTCTCTTGTAATGAGTTGTGTTTTGTATCTGAGTGATGTATGTAATTCACCCTCTATAGTTTCTTATGAATGGAGGTTTTTTAATATAATTATTCTTTAAAATGTGCAACTTTTGAAAAGATATGGAGGTTATTTGACCCGATCCAACTTTATTGGGGCCACCTCTAAACAAAATGGTCTAAGCTTAATTACATTTTTTGTATTTTTCTTGTGCCGCACCAGTAGGGTCAAAAGGCATGTTCCTTGTCACGAGTTGCTACAAATGGTATGGTTTCCTCACATTAATTGTGTACCATTTGTATGTTTATTAAAATGACTTGACACTTTATCATGCCAATTATACTTTAGAAAATAAATAAGATTATTGGAAGATTAAAGACTTTACTTATTGCTATAATCACTTTTCAAACGTTCATCAATGTCCAAAATTGTTTGCGTATGTTTCGTCCATACAAACTGATAAGCGTTTTCTATTAATTAAATCAATTGTTTTCTCTATCAATATTATTTACTGACGGATTAAGGAATTTTATTCTATGGATGAAAATTTGTTCGGGTATGTTGTTTTGATATATTTTAAAATTAGTTATACACTCAGTAAAATGAGGAGAGTGTATGTTGTTTTGCTTATTGATCTGTATATGTGTTCGCATCTCTATAACATATTGACAGTTAGATCACAAAAGTCAACCACGTTTGACTGGTCCAAAACTCCAAATTAACATCTGGCCCACTATTTTAATTGGGAGCCCATATGTAAAAATCCTCCAGCATTTAAAAGTGTTTCTAAGCCCATAACTATAGTAGTGTCCGACCCAACCAAACTCAGGTCCGTTGGCCGAAAAATGAGGTACCTGCTTGTGGTGGTGTGAATGGTTCGGTTTGGGTCGGTTTTTGTTTTGATTTTGTTTTGGTGTAGGTTCTTGCCATGTGATCTTGAAACTTTTTGGCTGAAAAAATGTTGGCCAAAAATAATAAATTTAAATAATTTTGTTAATTACTAACTAATTGATTATCATACATTGACCAAAAATATTTTAGTTACATATTTATTAAATTCTTATAAATTAATTAAAATAAAAATCTAGAATTTCGGTTCGGGTTTTACAGTTTTGTTACATGCAAAGTAACAAAACCAAAACCAAACCATAAATTCGGTTGTTCTAAAAACATAAAACCAAACCCGTCGGCTTTTATTTCAGTTTGATTTTTTTGGTTTTTTCGTTTTCTATATAATTCATTTTAGTTTCTTGCATACCTTTACGGTACCTGCTTGTCAAGCTATTTAGACATGAACTCCATGAGAAGTTACATGCATGTGACCATGATATACATCAGGTTTGGTTTATGAAATTGGTTAATCGGGTCACCGATCGGTAAGAATTTTAGTTGTTAAAGACGGGTCGGAAGCAACCCATGGGTCAAACCGGGCCAAACCGAGCCTTCCATGAGGGCAAGTCAAATTTGATAACAGGCAACATGATCAGGGCCGGCTCAACGATGTTGGGTGCGTACATCGAAATGAGATCTTGTGGCACTTTTAAGACAATTGTGTTAAAAAAACAAAAAAAAAGGTGTTAATAACCGGTTTCGAACTTGTGACCTACATCTAAACAACACACGGTTTTATCACCGGACCAATAATTATTTTCATTTATAATCCGCCAATTACAAAAATTTTTATATATAATGTTTTTTTTATTTATTTAAAGACATTAATTAAATGTGAGTTTAGATGTATTGGTTCCCATGCAAACAAATTGGTCAAGAAAGTACCCACTTTCTCGTATCATGTTAAATAAAAGTCCCGACACCTTTTCTCTTTATGCTTTTCTTAGTTGTACTTTCTGCATATTAGTTAGTAATTTAATTTTCATCGGTAGTGTACGTGGGTAGTTGCATTTGTATTTCCCTTTCTTTATATGCATTAATTAATGAAAGGCTGAGCAAGTTTATCTGTTTATGAATAAAAATTTTATGTTAATTTTAGCTTGACTTTGACTTGGTATCTTGAGTGGTGATCTTAGACACAGTTTCTTAGCCGGAGTGATGAATCTGTATCTTCGGTTAGTAATCGCAGCCCTACGGTTTCATTCGGTGGTGTATTCGTATCTGAAAACGAATCGTTGATCTATCTGTTCATTACATTCGAATCAATTCCTACTCGTTACCGATGATTTTGCTATCAGGCCACATCTTTAGAGCATATCCAATAAGTGTTTTTTTGTGTTTGTCCACATCACAAATTTTTGTTTATAAAAGATAATAAAATAAACGACGGTGAGAATGTTGTTGGGTGTTTCTATAATTTTTTTGACATAATTACATAAATTGTCCTTTATGTTTACCCCAAATTTCACTGGTGGTCTTTTATCTTTCAAATTGATGTTTATTATCCTTTACGTTTTAAAAAGTAACACATTTTGTCCTTTAGGCCTAACCCAGTTAAAAAATCTCGTTAAGTCAGGTCATGTGCTTCTCACGTGGGGGTATTTCCGTCATTTCAAGTCCGGTTATGATTCTCCCCCAATAAAAACAATTTAATTAAATTACATATAAATATTATTTATCCAAACCCCACCTCCCCACACCCGTTGTTCTTGTGTCTCCACTGCCACCGCCGTTCATCTCCGGCAGCCACCACCACTTTCTTCTCCAGTGAGCCACCACCACTGCAACCAAAAGTCACCACCACATCTAGCTCGCCACAACAATTAGCTTACTCCCATCTACAAAAATGTCGAACAAACCCATCTTCAAATCCCTGAAAATCCTAAACCTCTTGCTGGAAATCCTTCCTCTTCGGCACCAAGCAACCCAAATATTTCATCAAGTAAAATCACAGCAGTAACATTAAACGCAGACTGTGTCCTCAAATCATAATTTAACGAAACCCCCAATTTTAGTTACGTGCCCTAGTTTTAACAAACCCCCAATTTGAAGTCACCTTGAAATCCGACGACGAAATCCGGTCGATTAGCCTCCAATATCGATTGTCAAAACTATCTTAGTGTAAATCGTGTGGAAATGTAACACACCGAGGTAAGTAAAGCGAGCTTCTTTGTATCCCGAAACGACGTCGACATGGAAACCTAAGTTTTAGTGGATGAGCAGGAGGATTCGCAGGTGGATGATTCACACATGGGACTGTTGAACGGCGATTTTGTAGATGGGGTGAACCAATTGTGGGAGCAAAAGATGAGGGCGGACATGAGGAGTTTGAGCTCCACCACGCATTAATATCTAAAATTCAAATTACAAAAAAAAACATACTAAAAATTAAACAAACAATAATACTTAATAATAACACTAATCTAATACAAGATCATCGGGTCGCCTCGCCCACAAATGTTCAACCAACTCATGTCGAAGATTCCCGTGTGTCTCACGGCTCTTGATATTTGCTATGTTATGAAGTCTTTGTTGATCACTGATTGTGGACGGTTGTGGCGGAATGTCACCTTGGTAGTTTTGGCAGATAGCTTTGCCCTCGTCTTCTAACGTCATGTTGTGTAGGATCAGACACGTGTAGACGACGTCCATTATCCTTTCCCGAGTCCAATAATGTATCGGGTTCGCCAGCACATAATATTGTTTTTTCAGAACTCCAAAAGCTCTTTCAATATCTTTTCTAGCAGACTCTTGCTTCTTCGTAAAATACTTCCGTTTATCGGCTATTGGATCTGTAAAAGCTTTCACTAACAAAGCCCATTCGTTGTAAATACCATCGACCAGATAGTACCCGTACTTGAAGAGTTCTCCATTTGCAACAAAAGCTTGAGGTGGTTCAACCCCGTCGATAAGGTCGTTGATCAAATGTGACTGATCGATAACATTAAGGTCGTTATTTGACCCAGCAACACCAAAAAAAGCATGCCAAAACCAAAGATCCTGTGACACCGCCGCCTCAAGTATAAGGGTCGGCCCTTCATGATCACCACGGTGGAACTGACCTCGCCAGGCCGTTGGACACATAGCCCATCCAACATGCGTACAATCGAGGCTACCTAGCATCCCAGGAAAACCATGTTTTTCTGCGTGCACCTCATATATGCGCTGGATGTCATACATTGTAGGTTTACGCAGATATCTCCGAGAGTAAATCGATATGACTCCTACGTATATAAATACGATATAAGTATATATATATCTATAGTTATAGGCATTAAAATAATCTATAAACATATAATATATATTAAAAAATGTAATAAATATTTAATAAAAACTAAAATTAATGTTTTTTACCTTGGCAGAAAAATGAAGGGATTCACGTGCAACCCTTTTCGACATCTGTAAATACTCATCCAAAGCGTCCGACGAAATGCCGTACGCTAATTGACGGATAGCAGCCGTGCATTTTTGAAGAGAGGTAAAACCGGGGAGACCCTTAGCATCCTCCCTTTGTTGAAAAAAGGGATACCGTGCCTCTAAATCACTTGCTATACGCATGAACAATTGTCTGCTCATTCGGAAACGAGTTCGAAAATCCGACTCCTCGTATACCGGTTGAGGGCTAAAATAATGCCTAATCAAAGTATCGTTAGCACCCGATCGATCACGATCACGAGGTGGTGCTCTAACTCTCGGGACTTGAGGTTGCTGGGCTTGATTTTGCAAAAGATCCACCACGGTTGCGGTCAAAACTCCCCCTACTTGAAGAAGCAAATCATCCTCTTCGGAGGAGTCGGAATCAGACGAGAACCACGACATTTTTTTTTTGTTAATTTTGAGAGGATTTTAGGAGAAAAGGTGTATAATTGTGAAATGGAGTATATTTTATAAAGGTATATATTAAAAGTTTAAGAAAATATATATTTTTTTTAATTTAATACGAGCCAACGGCTCTTTTTGCTAAAAACAAGGTGACTTCCTCTCTCTCTTCTCCCGCTACCAAGCTCACGCCAGCCTCTATTTGCCCTCTAGCGCCCCTGGTGGTGTGGTGTTAGCGCCTGGGGGCGCGAGCGGAAGGGCTCTAGCGCCCCCGTTGAAGCCCCACACCCCTCAGTCTAAAAACTTGGATCCATAAAGCAAAGCTTTTAAGAATGGAGTTATCAGTACTATTCCTCATTTTTGCATATTGCTTCTTGATTCTAGAAGCTACCATTAATATTAATGGTGATGGAACAAGATTCAGTGAAGAACACCCACTCAAAAGATCCGATTTCCCACCCGGGTTTTTTTTCGGAGCAGGCACTTCTGCTTACCAAGTAATCTTTTAACTGTTTTCCATTATTATTATTATTATTATTATTATTATTATTATTATTTGTAGGTTGAAGGTGCATATCTTGAAGATGGTAAGTCTCTTACTAATTGGGATGAGTTTTGTCATTCTAAAGGTTAGTCATTTGTTTAAGGGACAAAGAACAGTAACAAACTTTCATCGTTACTAAATTTTTTTTGTTTCAATTGTGTTATTCGTAAACCTTTTTTTGTCTCAATTAGGTTACTCACAATTTTTTTTTTTGTTATTCAGATCACTCAAATTTCACCTATGTACCGATTATACGGTTTTTTATCATTTAGGAAGATGATTATGCTCACGTGGTATATTTTTCATTTAAAAATTTTGTAAACGGTGATGTGGACCGATGATATGGAATTTAAAATTAGTGACATGGATTTTATTAATTAAAGAAATTGACATATTAAAAAAAACATGTTTTTTAATTATTAAAATATAAAAAAATTGTGTTTGTTTTCTCGAAAAGCACCATATTTCAAATTTTGTTATTATTAAAAATACTTTTTTATTAAAATATTTTTAGTTTTTAAATTTCATACACTACTGAGCTTTTTATCATTTATGAACGTATGATTAAAATTCTAAAAAAAAATAAATTAAATTTATCTAACATTAATTTAGTCAAATGATATAATAATTACCCGTTCAAAAAAATGATATAATAATTCGAAAAGATAACAAGTAATTCATCATATAATCTAATTGAGACAAAATAAATAAACGTTTATGAGTAACCTAATTGAGGCAAAAAAAAGTTTGTTGAGTAACCTAATTGAAACAAATAAATTTAGAGTAACCTAATTGGTACAATGGATAAAGTTTGTTGCTATTATATAAAGTTTTTCCTTTGTGTGAAGGGGTGTGCGCAGTTTGGTTTTTTGGGTCAATTTTGGGTTAAAACCGAACTGAAAACCAAAAAACTTCAGTTTTTGAATTTTTTACACCTTTTTGGTCTCGGTTTTGTCAGTTGGAGTTCGGTAGCTTTAGTTTTTTTTTCCGGTTTTGCCATTTGATTTTAAACAACTGGGCACAACATAATGAATTTGGGCCTAAATTACTTTGTTAATTATTTATACATTTAGGTTAAAACATTCAAGTTACATTAATTAAATACTCGTAACTGCTTAAAACAAAAAAAATTAAAAATGAAATTCTATAAATTCGGTTATGTTTGGGGTTTTTGGTCTCTCCATTTGAGATTAAATATTTCATGCTCAAAGAAAAAATTTGGCCCCAAATAATAAATTCATGCCTAAATCATTTCGTTAAGTAATATCTAACTGATTGTTATACATTTAAGCTAAAATATTTAAGTTTATAGCCATTCCCACTTTGGTGGGTTAGGTGTGAAATATGAGGTCAAGTGTTCAATCCACGTAGTGCAGAATATTTAGTTGTTCCAAAAAATATATATATTTAAGTTAAATATTTATTAAATCCTATAATTACTTATAGAGTTATGGTTACATAATGAAAAGCTATAAATTCGTTTTGTTGTTTTATTACATACAAAATGAAAACCGAACCTTAAGTTCAATAATTTAAAAAACATAAAACCAAACTGTCAGTATTTGTTTTGGTTCAGTTTCTGTTCATTAAATGTAAGTCAAATGCTTGTATATATAGCCACCATTGTTGTTAGGGTGTGGAGATAATGGTGACAATGGAGATGTTGCAGATAATCATTATCATCTATTCATGGTATCATTCTTGATCCTCCATTATTATAACTCATAAAAAGTTTTTATTTTTATTGTTTTGTTTTATATAATTTAGTTTTTATACAGAAAGATATTGAGATTATGCATTCACTTGGCATGCAAGCGTATCGGTTTTCGATTTCTTGGGCTAGAATTCTTCCAAGTAAACTTTGTTATCCATGTTTGTTAATCATCTAGTTCTTATGTTCATTGATTATTTAAATAATGTGTCATTCATCATATTTTGCTTAGGAGGAAGATCAGGTGAAGTGAATCCTTTGGGAATAATGTTCTACAACAAGATTATTGATAATCTTGTACTAAAAGGTTAATCTTTATGCATATTTGTTATCATTTTTAAAAATCAAAACATCTTGATTATTAATAAAGTGAAGTTATACAGGAATCGAGCCGTTCGTGACAATTCACCATGAAGATTTCCCTCAAGAACTCGAAGATCGATTTGGATCTTGGCTCGATCCACAAATGCAGTATGTTTAACCGTCTATTTTACATTTTTACCCTCAAACCAACTAATCTTTTCTTAATTATGTAATTATTAACGGGAAAATGTTAAAATACAAAGATAGACAAAAATGAGAAATGTGAGAAGGATTTGTGACCTAAAATAAAACCAGAGAAAAAATTAGAGAAAAATAACAAAAAAATCATTACTCAAATATAAATTAAAAAAAAAGATAAAAAAAACTAAAATGATTCCTCCGTTATTTTCGTTAAAAAAAAGAAAAAGACACAATGTAGAGAAAAAAAAACACAATGACGAAAATAAACAAAAAACACAATGATAAATAAAAAAAAGACACAATAGATCACAAAATATAACACAATGCCGAACAAAATATAACACAATGTTGAGTAATATAACAAAATATCAAGACTAAAACAAGGAAGACGGGGAAACATTTTTGTTTTTTACTTTTTTCGTTCTCTTTTCTAATTTTGAGTTATGATGTTTTTATTATCTTTTTTTAGGTATTTCCATTTTGCCACAAATCCTTCTCATCATTCTCATTTATGTCACCCTTTGTAGAATAACTAGACACTTATTAACGCCTTTCTTGCAGGGATGAATTCGTACACTTCACAGAAACTTGTTTCAAGTGTTTTGGAGACCGCATAAAATACTGGATCACAATAAACGAACCGACTTTTGTTGCAGAAATGGCTTATGAAAAAGGATTCTATCCACCTAACCGTTGTTCAAAACCGTTTGGCAACTGTCAAGCTGGCAATTCTGATATTGAGCCTCTTTTGGTTACGCATAACATGTTATTGGCTCATGGGAAGGCTGCAAAGCTTTATCATGAACAATATCAGGCAAGTTGTTAAACTTTTAATGCAAATTGTATGCATTTTGGTATAAAGAAAAATTTGAATTTGGATTTGTTTGTGCAGTCAAGACAAGGCGGTTTGATTGGACTCGTTGCACACTGTTTCATGTATGAACCGCTTACTGATAGTGAGTTGGATCGCAAAGCTGCCGAGAGGGCCATGATCTTTATTATTGGATGGTCATTTGACCCGCCTATATTCGGAGATTACCCTCAAGAAATGCGTGAATATCATGGAAACGAGCTACCAAGATTCTCCCAAGACGAAAAGGATTTTATGAAGAACAGTATTGATTTCATTGGAATCAACCATTATTCAGCCATATATGCCAAAGATTGCACTAATTCTAGCTGTTTGAAACCGCTAATCGCGCTATTAAAGGTTTTGTGGAAATTACAGGAGAGCGTGACGGTGTGCTAATCGGTGAACCAGTATGATATTATGTTGTTTTTTTTTTTACTTTAATTGGTATTAAAAAAATATTGATTTTGTATTTTCAGACATCAATGGAAATGTTTTTTGTGGTTCCTAGAGGCATGGAAGAGATTGTTGATTATGTCAAGACTAGGTACAATAACACACCGATGTTTATTGTCGAAAATGGTAACGTTTTCTTGTGTTTAACGCGTATTTGTTGGTATATTATGGTGACTAATTTTTAAGTTTTTTTTAAGGTTATTCGTCGCCGAATGTGGATAATGTTCAAGTTGAAGAGATTTTAAATGATGTCAAGAGAATTGAATTCCATCAGGCTTACATTGCTTCTTTATTTAAAGCCATAAGGTGAGTTTTGTGTGCTTTTGACCTTAATCTTTAAAGTCATACAGACTAAGTTTTGGCTTGAAAATTGGTGTTAAAAGTCATATAGTTAGCCCACATTTACCTTGAATAATATGATTCTATGTTATGTACTTGAAAGTTAGTCAATTTGACCAAGAAAGTCAAAAATATGTTGACTTATGTTCGTTGTTGAAATGACAGTAATGGAGCCGATGTTCGTTGCTATTTTGTGTGGTCGTTGATGGACAGTTACGAATGGACACATGGGTACGATGTAAGATTTGGGTTGCATTATGTTGACCGTCAAACATTTGACCGAATACCCAAATTGTCAGCAAGATGGTATCAAGATTTCTTGGAAACCAAAAGCCTGATTGATAGTTAGAGGTCGTTTGGTTCGTAGAATGTTTGTGATGGAATTGGAATTTAAAGGAATTTGAATTAATTCTATTTAAGGAATGTAACTTGTTTGGTTGGTAAAACTATTGTATGAGAAGAAATGGTAATATAAATATATATATTAAAAAAATCGTTTATGAGGAGGAAATGAAAAACAAAAAAGTAGATAAAGGTTGATAAATGATGAAATTTTTTTAAGGATGGAATATATAAACTTATAAACATATATGCGGGCGAGTGACTGAGTGTTATAAACACATACACTTATGGTCCAACTCATTAGTTACGGGCTTTTAGGTTTCTCAATATATATGTACATATATGATGTATGTATTGTGGTATGAATGAAACTTTATTCTCATCGGTTTTTCTTTATTTTTGATAGAGTTTATTTCTTGTAACTTTCAAAATTTTCTATTTCTGGCCCCTTTTGGATTGAATATACATTCCATCTAATTAAGGATAGTCCGAACATAACCACTGATTTAGCTTCCTTATATTACTTTTGCTTTATATCAATCATAAAAGAGAATATGGTTTATTTGTCAAATATTTTTGGTTTACGTTTTACGCTTTGATGAAGAATGGGCTTTGTTATATGGTTTTGATGTGTTTTTTTAATTACTAAACCAAATAAAATTAAATTGCATTGTTGATTACTTCTTCGTATTTTATTCTCATCTTTTGGTACAAACATGCGAAAGAATGATTTTTGCTTTAGTAGTATACGTAGATAGATAGGTACATATATCTAAAATTATTTAATCTTTCTATTCTGTTAATTACTATTACTATTACTATATATATTAAAAGAGAACTTTTTAACAACTTTAAATATGTACTTATAGCTTCTTTTGTTGTACCCATGCTTAAACTATTATACTCTACGCTGATTTAGTTATACAACTTTCCTAAACTTTATCTAATTACTGGCTGAAATGATGAGATTATTTTCATTTTTGTGGTGATTGTTTGGTGTTTATGGCTTGAATGGTGTTCAAGGTTGTGATCAAATCCGTTTGCTTTTAGTCTTTTATGTGGTGTTTATGTGTGCTACTGGACTATTGCCATTTTTGGCTTTTCGAATACAGTTTCTAGCTACGCACACGTTAACTTGATGGTCCATAGCTTGAAAACGTTGGTAATTATATAAAGGCTATGATGATGAACTCGGCTTCATTCCGAAGCTGTTTCGATTCATTTTTTGTTTGTGCTATGGTGATCATTTGACACTGATCTGTGCATGTGGTTTTCACATCTATATGTTTTGAGGTTTATTGGTGTTCATTGATGAAGAAGCTCTCATGGTTGGGTATCTCTTCTATGTTGTAGTGCAGGGGAATTTTAGTCAAAGTTAATGTTGTTGAAACGGTGTCGCTTTGTTGAGTGTAGGCTATGATGATGGTCCGTTATTTGGCGAGGCAACAGTTGTTGCAGCCAGGGCGGAGATCTGAGCGCTTGACTCTTATGTCCAGGCTGTGATGACAGTCCGTTATTTAAAATGTCGGATACAAGTTTTTATTCTGTCGCGTACCCAGCGCAACGCGCGGGTGCTAATTGCATTTACTTTTTAGTTTCGTTTACTTTTACCAGAACTGCTGAAGTCGTTAGAATTCGTCAGTTGTTTTCAACTAATGGAACAATTGTTTTAAAACAAATCGAACAACTACTGTTGTTTTGCTTAAACGGTTTTTACCTGTAGATGTGAACTTTCTATAGTTTTTGGTAACATCAGTAGCATTGTTCCTTTACAGTTTCAGCTACAACCAGTTCATGTTGTTTTAACATCAACATTAATTGATAAAAGCCACTGCTCATTGTTAAGTGTTGCTGAACTAGCGGTCTCGCAGGTATTGATTAATTTTGGCTAATGCAAGCTTCTTTATTTTGCCTTTCCACTTATGTGTGTTAACATAGCATTTTATTATGCAATTGAAGGATTCAAGGAGCCTATTATGGATGCCATTAACCAAGATACATGAACCCTATCTCAGGTATTGTACATATATACTTTTATATATACTAAAAGTTGTTGACATGATCAATAATCATAATATAATTGGTGTCATTTGTTCATTTAGAATGATTATGGGTCAAATTTGTGTAAATAGTTTCTTTGAGTCAAATGCCACTGTTTTGGTCAGGTTCAATATTGGTCGTTGTCAAATTTTATAAAAAGTGTTATTTTGGATAATTTTGGGTTGTTAGAAAACGCTTCCGAATCAATAACCATAGCAAACCGCATACCCGTTTATTAGTTCCATATTGAAAATTTGTTATGGGTCACCAAAACTGAATCGGTTTCAGTTTTGAGATAAAGGTTTTGCAGCTGTTTAATGGGCCAATATAAGAACGTAAACATAAATTTGCTACTAAGGGTATCTTGGTCAATTTCAGGTCAACGCGGTTGAAATCTAGCACTTTAAACGATTCAAATTTTTTTTTTTCGAATTTTGAGTTAACACATTCGAGTTAACACCTGTTTATTGACTAAAATATATACTTTGAAGGCTTCTTACTTAGAACCTAAAGCTTATGTAAATCCAGTTGGATATTATTACTATATATATTAAAAGATAACTTTTTAACAGCTTTAATTGAATTAAATAGCAATATACTTCAGCGATATATGGCACAGGGAAGGCTTGCATTATATGTGATGAATGTATACTATGTATTTGTAAATGGTATTGGTGGTTGTAATACAAGTACACAATACATGTTACTTTTATGAAGTTGGTTTGAATTCAATCATAAAGTGTGACATTTGTCTAATTGCTTAATTGTATATACAATACATTGACACGCGCGTTGCGCGGGTCCTCAATGCTAGTTGTTGATTAATCACAAAGATTCAAAGAATTATTAGTTTGATATTACTAAAAACTATATATTTTATAACATTTAACTATATGTGTGTGGGTGCGTGTTTGTAATCAAATAATTGCAAGAATATATTTTCAAAATTGATATATTAAAATCTTATGGTTAGGTCCATGTCTAGCTTTAAACATGTTTGAAAACTTTGAAGCCATAAACCAAATCATTCGTCACGGTTTAAAAACTTTAAAACTGATTGACTGAAAGTTAACAAAAAAATCAATCCGTAAATCAAACCAGTGACCGGGTTGGACGTTTTCACGGGTTGGACGTTTTCACGGTTTAAACTAAACCATGAACACCTCTAGCTAAGATTTTCCAATAACCTAATAAGTTATCGTTGAATGCATGGAGTATTGGTAAACAAATTGAGACCAACAATTATAAGGCCTTAAACTTTTAATAGGGTCCGATAATTTTTATATAAGATACACACTCTCACACGATGCAGGGACAATGTACAACGCGACACTTGTATTTTGTTAATTCATTTATCCTCTCGGCAGGTTGATGTCATTCCTACGAGCCTTGTACAGTTATGTACATGGTGATTATTTGACGGGAGTAAGACTTGAAGATCCAAAATGAAGCCATAACCCAAAATTATACTTTACATCTTGTACCAAAAGACGGGAATACGATATGAAGAAGTAATCAACAATGCAATTTAATTTTATTTGGAAGAAGTAATCAACAATGCAATTTAATTTTATTTGGTTTAATAATTGTAAAAAAACAAATCAAAACCATATAACAAAATCCCAATCTTCAATCAAGTGTAAAACGTATAAAAAATATTTGGCAAATAAACCATATTCTCTTTTATGATTGATATAAAGCAAAAGTAATATAAGGAAGCTAAACCAGTGGTTATGTTCGGACTATCCTTAATTAAATGGAATATATATGCAATCCAGAAGGCTAGAAATAGAAAATTTTAAAATTACAAGAAATAAATACTATTAAAAACAAAGAAAACCCGGAGAGAATAAAGTTTCATTCATACCACAGTAACGTTACACACATCATATATGTACATGTATAATGAGAAACTTAAAAGCCCGTAACTAATGGGTTGGACCGATATTAACTAATATATCAGGATTAGCTAGTGAATGATACTCCCTCCGTCCCTTTGAATATGTCATATTTTGAATTTTCAAAGTCTTTATTTATAAACTTTGACCTTAAATAATTTTGTTAGCGTTAGATAACACTTGATGAAAGTTATATGATTTGAGTATGTTTTAAAAAATGTTTTTATCGGTATAATTTTTATCAAGTTTTATATAACACAAAAAGTATATAATTAAGGTCAAAGTTTATAAACAAGGACTTTAAAAATTCAAAATAGGACATATTCAAAGGGACGGAGGGAGTATATAAATGCAACAATATTATAAAATATAATAATTCTAATTGTTTAACATCAGTGCATTTAAAAGAACATATGATGAGATTATATATATATATATTAACTTAGAAGTTTCTGGTACTCACATATTAACACTGTGCTAGCCATACTGTTTTTAGTGCATCATGTACAAGCACTTATTATTGCTTCATTTTTATGCCACGTATTTGTACGTGTCGGCTGTATCGATGCTCTATTGTTACAATTACCCATTTCGTAAGGTAAGGTGCATGAGATTTAGTGTGATGAATACAGCTTAGGTCAAAGCTTGATTACAAGTCATTTTTATAGCAACTCAAATTTTATATAGTATAATTTTAAGTTAATTGGTAGAACTACAAGGGTGTCTCACGGGTAATATTGAAAATTGAAATACACTCTTGTTTGTCGCTACTGTTTGCAACTCAAAACAAGAGAAGCAGGCAAGTTTGGTTTTTTGATATTTTTATTTTGTTTGCTTTAAAATAATAAAATCCGAAACCAGAAAGTAGTTCATATGTTGTTCTTCAGAGTAGTACTGCATGGGTGGATTTGAACGTTAAAGATAATGATAACAAATTTATTTTACTTTGGTGTTTTAAACTTCATTTTGAGTTATTTTGAAACTGATTTTGGTTGGCCTCGGACGTGTTTCATGTCATCTTCCGAGGAATTAAGTCCGGGAACCATATTTTTTTATGGCATGTTGATGTTTTTATTTGGCTTTTCTTTTCTATTACAAACAGTGGCGAAGCTTGAACATACACGTCGAGGGGCCGGAATCAATATTTATAAAAAAAATCATAGACTAGAGGGGGGCGGGCTCAAAATTTCGGTCGGAAACGGGTGAATTTACACCATGTATAAAAAATTTTTGACTGAAAAATGATAAATTTATGTAACCGAGCAAAAAAACGGTTGAGGCCGGGCTCAAAATTTCGGTCGGAAACGGGTAAAAATGTATAAAATTTTCTGGCAAAAAAGGATAATTTACACTACCGAGCAAAAAACAGAGGGGGCCAAACTCAAAATTTAGGTAAAAAACGGATAAATTTACACTATGCATAAAATATTTCGGCCGAAAAAAGATAACTTTACACTACCAAGCGGAAAAACAGAGCGGGGCCACCCCTGGCCCAACTAAAGCTACGCCCATGATTACAAAGCACATACTTTGTGAACTTACAAAATTTATCGTTTTATACGATTTTTACTTTGATTTCACCTTTTTAATGACTTTTCTGAGTGTTAAGTTGGGTTTCTGCCGCAACGCGCGGGGTAAATTTCTAGTTATACTTTAATTCAAAAGAATCCACGTTATACATGTTTAATTTTATTAACTTTAATAACTATTATAAACTTTGAAGTTAATTAATATAATTCGTTGGTGGAATAATGACTAGTTCAAAGGGTTTAGTTACTCATAATAATAAACAAAAACAAATCAATTCAGTAGCAAAACTCATGTTCGCACTCTTCGAGAAAAGAAAATAAAATAAAGATGAAAACCGAATGTTTTATTAACCTAAGAATGGCTCTACTCAAAACTTGCTTTAAAATAACTCTCTTCGAACGACTAGTAATCCGCTTCTAATCAATAATAATTTCTTCCTTTCTCTAACTCTTAAGTAATTTGCCCTTTTATTTAATTCCTAGTCGACCTAGGTGCCTCATCTCCATTTCTTTCCTTGCTAAATCGATCCATCACAACCCAACCATCAGCCCATAAGTTATTTATATTTAGCCGAATTTCCAATTTGTAGCCCAAGAGATTAACCTAAGCGTAACCCTTGTAATATTGAGCCAATTATACTCCAAATCTTAATGGCATAATTTGGTGCATATGACTTTTATATATTTCTGTCATTATTCCACCAACAAATTATTTCAATTACCTTCAAAGTTTCTAATAGTTAAATTTAATAAAATTAAACATATATAAAGTGGATTCTTTTAAATTAAAGTATAATCTCAACATATGTTTTTTTTAAATACACCGATATAAAACAATTAGAAATATTATATTTTATAATATTATTGCATTTATATATAATTCAATAACTAATCTTGTTGTATTAGTTAATATCGGTCAAGAAGAATTGGGTCAACATTATCCAATCGTATAACATTGGTAGTGCGTAATATAAAATGTATGAGGGGGAGTGACCGAGCGTTATAAATACATACATTTATGGCCCAACCCATTAGTTAGGGGCTTTTAGGTTTCTCAATATACATGTACGCATATGATGCATGTAACATTGTTGTGGTATGAATGGAACTTTATTCTCTCCGGTTTTTCTTTGTTTTTGACCGTGTTTATTTCTTGTAACCAAGGTTGCAAAAGTCGCTAGGCGGACCCTATGCGGCCGACTGGGGAGTTGGGTGTACTCGGAGTACTCGGACATGGTAAATATAAAGAAAAATAATTTTTGGATATTATATATATGTCAAATATCATAAATTTACTAATATTTATAATAAAATAAGTAAGATCAATATAAATAAGAGAAATTTATTTTTAAATAATAAATTATTCTAAAAATTATTAGTCTTTTAGTAAAAAAAATGATATTTATTCTTTAATATTAAAGATATATGAGTTGTGCCTTATTTTTTAAGCCAAAATCGGTTCATGTTCACCGACTAGATGCGATTCTGACTGAGGTTGACCACCTTTAAACAGTTCTTAGCAACTAGGCGGAATTAAAGAAACTCGTCTCAGCGACATACCTTGTAGCGAGCACTCTGCCTTAGAAACCTACTTTTACAACATTGCTTGTAACTATCAAAATTTTCTATTTATGACCTTCTAGATTGAATATATATTCCATTTAATTAAGGATGGTCCAAACATAACCACTGGTCCACTGGTTTAGCTCACTTATGTCACTTTTGCACTTTTGCTTTATATCAATCATAAAAGAGAATATGGTTTATTTGTCAAATATTTTTGGTGTACGTTTTACACTTTGATGAAGATTGGGCTTTTGTTATATGGTTTTGATTTGTTTTTCTACAATTACTAAACCAAATAAACTTAAATTGCATTATTCCCGTCTTTTAGTACAAACATGTGAAAGAAAGATTTTGCTTTAATAGCATATGAAGATAGAAAGGTAGATATATCCAAAACTATTTAATCTTTCTATTCTATTAATTGATGTTTAATCACAAAGATTCAAAGAATTAGTAGTTCGATGTTACTAAAAACTATATATTTTATTACATTAACAATATATATATATATATATACATACTCGTATGAGAGCCCGCGCGTTGCGGCGGGTGTCATAACTAAATAACTAATGTTAAATTAATAAGAAGCGCTAACTATAGCAACTAATTAACTATCAATATTTAATAGTGCTTCAAAAAACTGAACGTTTTTTATTGAGTCCGGTGTTAGATTCATTTTGTTGTGTATTACCGGTAAACTCTTGGTTTAAACATTTTATTTTCCGTTCATCCAAAATAGCTATGGTATTTCGTATGGTGTGTATAAGTGTATGTCAAGTACGATAATTTATCCGTTATTAAGTTCCTACGTCAACTATATATGATTTTGTCGTTATGAAGTTGGAAGTTTTATCGTATATGTACATGAATTACGTATATGATTAGAATGGATTTTTAATAAGACGTTAATCATGATTAACTGCGAAAAAAAAATGTATAACATGAGTAATAATAACATCTTTCTCAAATACATGTTTTAAGAGCAATTGTGAAAATTCATGTAAAAAAAAGGCAAGGCATTGTTGCATCAAAACAACTTAAAACCAAATAGTATTACCAAAACTGACCATTTATCACGCAATCCTCCATTCTCTCCCTTCAGCGAGAGTTCTATATTAATCAGCGAGAGTTCTATATTATACTAATAATTAAACAACTGAGTAAAGAACACACAAAAAAAAAAGATTTATAACAAAGTCAACAAAGTGATTAGTGAGGAGGGGCGCGAAGCTTGGACAAAAATGCCCGGGAGAGAGGACTCAGTAAAAAAAATATTAATAAACGAGGGTGCCGGGCTAAAAATTTTGGTTGAAAACGGGTAAAATTTACAATATTGTGTAAAAAAAGTGAGGGGTGGTGGTTTTTACCCTTTATTTTATGTTGGGAGTGCTTATGACATTTGAACAGTCATGAAGTTAGTTTTAAAACCATTCTTCTGTAATGCACTTGGTGTTCTGTTAACAATAAATTTTAGATTTTTTCAATGTTCAGTATTTGGTTCCCGTTGGATGCATTTTCAATTTCAGGCCTGAATGTTAAAAAATGTTAAGGTCAAACATTTTCAAATCTTGTGTGTATAAAATAAACAGAGCGCTTACAAGGACAATAGCACTACAAAAAATAGTGTAAGCTTTTCTTGATATGGGATTTAGGAGTAATGTATACATGTGAATACATTCAAGATAACTTTCATCATGATTAACTCATTTGACCCATTTTAGTTATGTGTTTTAATTTTCAAGATCAAAAATTTAAGCTTGAAAATGACACCTTTACATAAGTTAATAAGACTACCGCAATGCAACAGCCTGCATTTACTACATGTATCCTAGTCATTACTGTCACATCAGCTTTTTACTCATCCTTAATAGATGCATCCTCTCTCTCTTTTTAACTTCAACCCATCCTTTCCACATGCAACTTCTCTCTTCCACATCATTATTTCTTTCTTAATTTTTCTTTAAAAAGTTTTCTTTTGTAGTTTTAATAAATAAATATAAAAATATATTTAAATAATAAACAATAAAAAACAAGATAAAATTAAATAAAAATTAAACTTCCATTATATAAAAAAGTTACATTTCCTAGAAAAAGTAAAACACATATATTTAAATTAAAGTAGAATTCAGATTAAAAATCAAAATAAAACTTAATGAAACCATAACCTAAAATTAAGCTTTTTACTCGGGCAAATCTACTCATCATTAGCTTCATTAGCTTGCTTAAGATTCCAGAGATGTTCCATTAGATCGTTGCGTAGTGCGATGTGAGTATCTTTGCTTCGTAAGGATCTACACCTCTGCAGATAGCGTGCAAACTCAGTGGGTGCACCTCTATTATAACTTGGTGGCTCAGGCTCATGTTCTTCACGGGACCAATCAGTTATCATATAACCTTCATCTTCTACAATCATATTATGTAGAATGATACATTCATGCATTATATCACCTAACACTGGTATGCTTGTAGATCTTCCAGGGCCTTGTATTATTGCCTACCTTGATTGGAGGACACCAAACGCTCTTTCAACATCCTTTCTACAAGACTCCTGTCGTCGCTTAAAGTATTGCATTTTAATATTATTGTTTGGCGGATAAACGAAACTCTTACCAGTGTTGACCATTCTGGGTAAATGCCATCTGCAAGATAGTATCCTTGCGTGTACTCATTCCCATTCACAATAAAGTTGCACTGTGGTGCATTCCCTTCTAAGAGTTGATTGAATACTGGTGATTGATTATGAACATTGATATCATTGTTTGAACCTGCCACTCCAAAGAATGCATGCCAAATCCAAAGGTCGTGTGATGCCACAACCTCCAGCATAATGGTTGGATGACCATGATCACCTCGAGTGTATTGTCCTTTCCAAGCTGTTGGGCAGTTTCTCCAACCCCAATGCATGCAATCTGTGCTTCCAAGCATTCCAGCAAACCCATGTTTTTCAGAATGCAATTGTAGCAATCGTTGAATGTCATCTTGGTTGGGCCTTCTAAGATACCGTGGTCCAAAAACCTCAACAATAGACCTACAGAACTTGTGTAGACATTCAATGGAAGTGCTTTCACCAATGCATATGTACTCATCACATTGGTCAGCTGATGCACCATATGCCAACTGACGAATGGCACTTGTACATTTTTGTATTGGTGAAAGACCTTTTACACCAACAGCATCGTATCTTTGTGTGAAATACTTAAAATGTTGACAACTACCTGGTTTAGAGATTTCCTTAACAATGCGATTAAAAAGACGTATGCTCATCCGAAACCTTCGTCTAAAGAAGCTTTCATTGAATACCGGCTCTGGAGCAAAGTAATCGTTCCACAAACGGGCATCTCCATCCTTTCGGCCTCTATTTATGTATTTTCGTTTGCCCTTCCGCCTAGAAGAACTTCCTTCTTGTGAATCAGCCGCATCTTGAGCATCAAGCTCAAACAGCTGCATTGCTAATTCTTCAACATCATTGGAAATGAGATGTTGAAAGTGTTGAATCAACATTATTGGGATGTTTTGTGGGACTTGTTCATCATCTGAACTCATTTTGAATTGTAGATAGAAGTGTTTAATGTAAAGGGATGTGTGTGTGAAAAGGGCTGGTCTAGATAGGTATATATAGTGAAACTAGCTGTTAAAAAACTAGTCGTTAGAAACTAGCCGTTAAACTATCCGTTAGAAACTAGCCGTTAAACTATCCGTTAGAAACTAGCCGTCAGAAACTAGCCGTTGGGAATTTGAATTTTTTTTAATTAAACTAGCCGTTGGGAATTTAAAATTACATTGCATAAAAAGAAATTACATTTCCTAAAAATAAAGATACATAAAAAGAAATTACATTTCCTAAAAATAAACATACATGAAAAGAAATTACATTTCCTAAAAATAAAAAAACATAAAAAGAAATTATATTTTCCTAAAAATAAAAATACATAAGCAAGCGTTAAATACGATTGTAGCCGTATTTCTCGCGGATTTCAGCGCACATTGCCTCGTGTTCGGCTCGTTGAGCTGGATTCATGTAAGTCGTGTCAAGTAAGAGTATTTTTTTTTTTTGTTTCATCTCAAGCTTTTTTTCCTCAATTTCATAGAATTTATCAATTCTATGCTCGAATTTGCTGATCGATTCACTCTTAGCACGATTGGTCGAGGATATCTCATCAATAAGCTTTAGCTTCCTCATGTCGTATTCAGACGACTCTATTCCTGCTTTGCCCTTTAGCTTGGCTTTGGCCTTGTCCCTCCCAATTGGACGTGTTGGAGCAACCTGCTGAACTTGAACTTCAAAGTCTTCATTATTAACATCTTCAAGTGATATTGTGATTTCAGGAGATTGACCAAAGTTTGCATCGGAAGCAGAACTAGTATACCTCCCCCCCCCCCCCCCGAGCTGTTACTTTTTGTTCTTTTAGGTGGTTGAAAACCATGAACATGCGTAGCAGAGTTGTACTTACGATGATCTTTGACAACATTCCATACATGCTCGTATGCGAAAGCAGCAGAAGTCTTGTTAGATGGATCGTTGATATACAATTGTTTAGCTTCTTGGATGTACTGGTCATCTGACCAACCGCTCCTGTAACGAGATTTCACTTGTAGATACAATTCATTAAATCTATTTACCTTAGATTTAAACATATGCCAATGGCTTCGTAGACTGTGAGCATCTCGTGGAATTACAGGTTCACTTTCATTATAGTATTTTTCAACCTCACTCCAATAGGCATCCCCATTTTGGTTGTTGCCAATGATTGGATCCACGGAACTTGAAATCACACATTGGGCAAGCAACACCTCATCACTATTAGGCCACTTTTGACGACTCGTCTTTGTTGGTTGCTCGTCATTCTTCTCAGTCACCATCTTGCTTGGCTTCTTATTCTTTATCTTTTTTTTGGCTTTGCTTTTGATGGTGATTCCACAAGATCTTCTTGAGTTTGCTGAAACCGAGGTTGTTACATTTGGGAGGTTTTTTGAAGCTGTTGCCATTGAAGAAATTGTTGAGGATCAAAAGCAGGTTGTTGAAACTGTGGCATGACAGGAAATTGTCCAAATTGCGGGAATGAAGGTCCTTGTTGAAACTGGGGATATGGTTGTGCTTGTGAAAATTGAGAAAAGTTTTGTGATTGTGAGAAAAGAGGGAATGATGGTTGTTGTTGTTGTGGGTTTTGTTGATCATCATCGTTTAACAAACCAGTGAAAGAAAATTGCTGTCTTGGATCCATTTTGAAAGTGTGATGTTGAAAAAATTTGAGAGTTTGTAAGATTTTGAGGTGAAAAATGAGTTAGTATTAATGGGTATTTATAGGGGGAAAAAACTAGCCGTTTTTTTAAATATATTTGTCAAAAAAAGAAAAAAAAAACGACAACTTATCTAGCCGTTAATGGCTTTTTCACTTTTAAAATTGCTTTTTTTATTTAATAAAGTATGTGATTTTTTAATAAAAAAAAAATTAAATTATGTGGACCCGACATTAGGGTGCATTTGGTTGCACTTGAGTAAGTATGTGCATCCTCTCCTTTATACTCCAATGCATCCTTTTACATGCATCATCCATGTCATCAAGTGCATCATCTCCAAAGTAAGCATTGGAGAGAGTCTAAGAGGCACATTTTGCATGTTAGGAAAACTGGAAACACACTCTCATTATTTGTACCACGTGGCGCGTGCCACATTTTTTTATTGTATTAATAGGATGTGGTGGAAACTTATAAGTTATAAGTTTAAGCAATATACAACTTGTAAACATGGAATTAAACAACTGATTATTTATATTTCAGTAGAGGAATAGACTTTTATTTTAATGAAAGAACAATCCCACTATTTATTAAGAACAAAATAATCACATTCAATCTACTTGTTGACCATACGACAATCGAGTCGAATCTGACCCTGTGTTCCGGTCAAAACATTGAGCCCGCCCATCTTACTCATCGAAAAAGCAAAACTCCCTTTCAAAATCTTCAACCGATGAAGCAAATTCATTGGTTAAATCATATATGTCACCACCACCACAAAACTGTTGGTCAACTCCTAGAACGGCTTTATTGGTCAACTCTCAAGAGTAATAGGAGTTGGTGAAGCTGTGGGTCGGGTTACTTGGGTTTAAGCTTATGAGCAGCTTGGGTTGACCCAACCTCACTTTTGGAGGGCATTTATTCTCAAATAAGTTAATATAGATTCTTCCATTGTGGGGTCGGGTTTTCCAGTCTTGTTGAAATTGTACAGGTGGTCGATAATGTTTTCGCATCAAACTCTTCCGATCATAAGTGCTCCTGAAATTATAAGTTTTTAAAGTCATAAAAGAATATTATTGTAAACATGTGTTTGTCTATTTGTTATACAAATGGTAGTAGAATTACGGTTTATAGAAACAATATTGTTGTAGTCATCTAAACCTTTAGACTGAAAGTATGCCAAAGTTGAATCCTAATAAAATCGGATAAGATGGTCCACCGACTGTAAAAATTTGACACAAAGTTGACTTTTGATGTTAGTCAAACATTTACTTATCAAATCTATAATTAAGTTGCAATGTGTATAGGGTAGAGCTGTTCGAAAATGCTCACAACTCGCTCGAAATAAGCTTGTTTGTAAACATGCCGAGCCAAGGTTAGTTAGGCTCATTGGCTCGCTTGTTAGACTCGTTTATTTTAAAGCCCGGATTTTAATATATAAAATAACTAAAGTATTAGCCTGAAGTATAACCCAAATTGAATAAGTTATAGATTATACAGTTTATAAATTATGTATCATGTTAAAAATACTATTTTTTATTTATATATATCAATGTGTGAAACGTCTTAATTTAATTTTTTTCTTAATGCAAACGAGTTGGCTTAAGTATTTTACTACCCGGGTTCGAGTTCTACATTTTTGGTCGTCATGATAAATGAACCGACCTGCGAGCCTGAACCCAAAGGCTGGAACCCAACCTGGCTTGGCAAGTTTATAGCCATAGTATAGGGGTTAATGGGTTATATATCATGTTTAATGCGAGAAGGTTTCACTTACGAAATAAACGGCATCTCTGGCTGCAAGGTTGAGAATGTCGGCACACGAAACGGCTTCCGGGCACTGTGCTTCCAAAACTTGCTTGATTTTATCAATAAGCACAAAAGCACCTAGTCCCCATGCTTTTGGTGATGATTTTTCTGTATTTGGCTATATTTGGCCCGTTAACCATTAAGAATAAATGATGAGCTGTTATATGTGGATTGAACTGACAAGCGTACAAAACTACAGACAAAACTTATTTTTTTTTCTTTGTTTTTTCATCAATAAACAAATAAACCATCTTCCATAAATACATAAAGAACATGTACCACAAACATTTTTCCAAGTTTTTCTGGATAACTATCCTGTGATAAACATTAATTAAAGTTAAAAACAACTTTGTTCACATACACACACATAGTGAGATGTTTATAAACCTGCAAAATAGAGAGCGAAGCAAGAAATTAGAGAGAGATTTCAATCCATTTACTTATGAACGGGTCGATTCGAGTATATTAAATAATTTATAACCTAAAAGAAATGCTCAAAAGTTGCTACAAACTCCTAATAATTCTGTTCAAAAATTTAAATAATTATAATAATACAGTTATTGCAATCATATATATTAAATTAATTTAGTTTTAAAAATTTCAAAAATCAAATCGTTTCGAGTTGTATATGAGTGGTAAATGTAAAACTACAAAAGTATATAAAGTCAATTGATCTGCAATTTGAGCAAATAACCTCAATTGCAGCTTTAATATTGAAAGGTATATAATGTTGCTTAAAAAGTACAGATTTCTCTTTAGTTGTTGATGACTTATCATTAGAGATAACGTTCATGAATGTAATGTTAAATACCACATCAGGACCAATTGGGATTTTATATTCTGGTGATAGACATGTGATGCCATCCCCTGTTAGTATTCAGATACATATTACACATTGTAAACATCAAAAACGAAACAACCGGCGAGGAAAACAAATCAAACTATGAAACATTGTGTTAGATTTAATAAAAACGAACACCCCTAGCTAAGATTTCCCCAATAACCTAACAAGTTATCGTTGAATACTTGGAGTATTGGTAAAAAAAATTGAGACCAACAATTATAAGGCCTTAAACCTTTTATAGGGTCCGATAATTTTTATATAAGATACACACTCTCACACGATGCAGGGACAATGTACAACGCGACACTTGTATTTTGTTAATTCATTTATCTTCTCGGCAGGTTGATGTCATTCCTACGAGCCTTGTACGACTAGTTATGTACGTGGTGATTATTTGACAGGAGTAAGACTTGAAGATCCAAAATGAAGCCATAACCCAAAATTATACTTTACATCTTGTACCAAAAGACGGGAATACGATATAAAGAAGTAATCAACAATGCAATTTAATTTTATTTGGTTTGATAATTGTAAAAAAAACACATCAAAACCATATAACAAAAGCCCAATCTTCAATAAAGTGTAAAATGTATAAAAAAAATATTTGGCAAATAAACCATATTCTCTTTTATGATTGATATAAAGTAAAAGTAATATAAGGGAGCTAAACCAGTGGTTATGTTCGGACTATCCTTAATTAAATGGAATATATATGCAATCCAGAAGGCTAGAAATAGAAAATTTTGAAAATTACAAGAAATAAATACTATTAAAAACAAAGAAAACCCGGAGAGAATAAAGTTTTATTCATACCACAATAACGTTACACACATCATATATGTACATGTATAATGAGAAACCTAAAAGCCCTTAACTAATGATTGGGCCATAAATGTATGTGTTTATAGCACTCGGTCACTCCCCATCATACATGTTATATTACGCACTACCAACGTTATACGATTGGATAATGTTGACTCGATTCTTCTTGATCGATATTAACTAATACAACATGATTAGCTATTGAAATATATATACGCACTACCATCATACATGTTATATTACGCACTACCAACGTTATACGATTGGATAATGTTGACTCGATTCTTCTTGATCGATATTAACTAATACAACATGATTAGCTATTGAAATATATATAAATGCAACAATATTATAGAATAATAATTCTAATTGTTTTATATCAGTGCATTTAAAAGAACATATGTTAGAGATTATACTTTAATTCAAAAGAATCCACTTTATACTTGTTTAATTTTATTAACGTTAACTATTATAAACTTTGAAGTTAATTGATATAATTCGTTAGTTAACAGTCACTTGAATCTCTATAAATATTGTTGTGTCATCTCTAACTTTTTACTTTTCACTTTAGTCGTATTTACATTTATAAGTTGAGAAAAGAGTTTAACAAAGTCATTAGCTCACTAAAATTGGATTGAAATTAAGAAAAACTATTCACAACCCCCATCCCCCTTCTAGTTTTCTATAGTTTAAAATGCCCTTTTATAAGGATAAGAAGTATTTAACAGGTTTTCGGATGCTTGGTATACCTGTTGAACTTTAACCATTTGGTCGTCTTGAAACTCATACTTAACATGCTACCACTTTTGGCTAATGGTTTATATATACTTTTATTAATTGGTGTTAAGAAAAATTGTATTCGTTTACGTTTTTTTAGTCTATCTTTAGTTATGTTTGCTCGTTTACGTTCGTAAACCGTTCATTTAAACTACTAACGACCCAGCATAAACGACCACACACATTCATTTTTTTAATGAACATATACAAACTAGAAAATCATGTTCGTATATTCAATCTACTTTATGTGAATTGATGTTATACTATGTTAGGTGGGCAAGCAAAGACACTTATGTTTGTTCACGTAAGTCTAGAGTTAGATGTTGTTGGTACACTTTAAGTTTGTTTAAAGGTCACTATTGTTGAACTTATTGTTGCACGAGTTATTAAAGAGAGTTCAGATGTTAAAGACCTCAAAGAACAGGTTCCAAAATTCATGTATACTCGCGAGTGAATAGATCGATTGTAACGGATTTGGGAGTTATTTGGATACGTTCCGCATCACCAAACAATCCTAACAAGTCCATACAAACGTAAATAAGAAAAACTAAAGTTTAACTACATTTTATACCTAAACACATCATACGAGAACAATATATATTCATAATAATATAAAAAAGGTGTATTGGTTTTTATTAATCCTAAAAATGTCATCATTTGGTTGCCATCAGTCCCAACTAACTAATTGGCGGCTGACGGTCCCATCTTTTAACGTATTTGTTCCCAACGACCCGCGAATAACGGAATCCAAACGCTGTTAGTTGCAGGTCGCCGGAAAAAAAAAAACGTTTTTGGCCGGAAAACTCAACATTATCGTCCCAAACATGTTTATAACCTTGGATCGAACCTTTAGGAACATTTCCCTAGTAAAACCCCCAAATATTGAGGTCGCTGGAACCTAGAACCATCGTCGGAATCAGTTGGTGGTGCTCAAGTGGTGGTGGTTGGTGGTAAGTCAGTTAGTGGTGTTGGCTGTGTTCATGTTGAGTTTTAGGGGTGACAATCTTGACCCAAACCTTTTCAAATGAGTCAATTTGAGTTGTTTTAAAAGTTAAATGAGTTGGTTTGGGTAAAAAGTTTAACTAAATGGGTCAAAATGAGTCATTTGAAATTCCATCCTTTTATTTTCGGGTCAAAATGGGTCGACAAGTTCAAAGAAATGGGTCGACGTGGGTTAGTGTCCTAAGGAAATATGACATGTTTCGGATTGGAACGGGTTTTCATACAAGACAGGTTTCGCACGAAACAGGTTTCATATTGGAACGAATTCGGTTCAGGTTTCAAGCCAACACGAGTTTTCGCCTGTGACGTGTTGGGTTTTGGTTTCTTTTGTTTCTTTCAGGTCGATTCCGAACTCGTTTTTGTTCGCTTTTTCAGTTTTGTTTTTGTTCGGTTTAAATTCTTTTAGTTTCGTTTTGATTGATTTTTTCGATTTCGATTGATGTGGTCCGGTTTTGGCTTTTTGTTTCTTTATTTCATTTTCATCGATTCTTTCGGTTTCGGTTCGATTCTAGGTGAGTTTTTTTTATGGAACGAGGACAACGTAGGAAACATTTTAGTGTTTTTACATTTTTTGTTTATGATTTATATTTTGAGTATAAATTTTTTTATTATTTTTGAATATTTTTTTGAGGTTTTTAATCTTAATAGAAAACCCCTCAAAAAATTTAAAAAAAAAATTATAAAAAAATCATAAGTTAAAATATAAATAAAAAACGAAAAATCTAAAAAAACTAAAATGTTTCCGCCGTTATTCTCGTTCACAAAAAAAAAACCTCAAAACCCGGTTCGACCCTAACCTATTTCGACCCAAACCCAAACAACCTTTTTTACAATTGACCCGTTTTGACCCAAACTCATTCTGACTCATACTTGTTTTGACCCATGACTCATTTCAACCCATGACTCGTTCGACCCAACCCAACCCATTTGCCACCTCTATTGAGTTTTTCGGCGAACAATGTGACTTATCCGGCCAAAAGCGTTTTTCCAGAGATTTGCAAGTAACGGCGTTAGGATTTCGTTAGCCGTGAACTGTTGGCAACAAATGCGTTAAAAGATGGTTTAGTCAACAACCAATTCGTTAGTTAAAACCGACAACGGCATAAAAAAGTCAGAATCAATAAAAACCAATATACCTATAGAAAACACTAAAAATAACCCGCTTAACACGCGAGAAAAAAAAAACTTTTACTAATATATTTTCATCAACAAGATTTTATTAGCTCTTTTAAAATGGAGTTGTATTCACTACCAATTTATCTCCTATTTATCATATCTACTTGCTTTTCAAATCTTGAAGCTTCCATTAATGGTGATGGATCAAGATTCAGTGAAGAACACCCACTCAAAAGATCCGATTTCCCACCTGGGTTTTTATTCGGAGCCACCACTTCTGCTTATCAAGTAATCTTTAACTGTTTTCCATTATTATTTTGACCTGATTTTGACCCACAAAACATGCCCTGTTTTGCAGGTTGAAGGTGCATATCTTGAAGATGGAAAGTCTCTTACTAATTGGGATGAATTCTGTCATTCCAAAGGTTAGTCATTTGTTTTAATTAACAAAATGATTTAGTAGGCTCAAATTTATTATTTTGGGTCCATTTTTTTCTTTCAATAAGAATTTCATTTTTTTATTTTTATTTTTTATTTTAAGTAGTTATAGAATTTATTAGTATGTAACTTAAATAAGTAGTCTAAATGTATAATAATCAATTAATATTAATTAGCAATATGATTTAGGCCCAAATTTATTATTTTGGACCATTTTTTTCTTCTGGCCCAAATTTTTAAGCTGAAATGATAAAACCGAAAAAAACCAAAACGAACAAAACCCAAACCAAAAACTGAAAAAAACTGAAACTGAATGGTTTTCGAAAATTGAAAAACCAAAGTTTCAGTTTTTAGTTCGGTTTTTGCCCCAAAACTGACCCAAACCGAACCACGAACACCCTTATTTGTTGTTTCTATTCATTGTTGTTAGGGTGTGGAGAAAATGGTGACAATGGAGATATTGCAGATAATCATTACCACCTGCTCATGGTATATTATACTTGATCCTCCCACTACTAACTCATAAAAAGTTTTTTTTTTTTTTTTTATAATATAGTTTAGCTTTTATGCAGAAAGATATTGAGATTATGCATTCACTTGGCATACAAGCGTATCGGTTTTCGATTTCTTGGGCTAGAGTTCTTCCAAGTAAATTTTTTATTCATCGTTTATTTCATCAACTAGTTTTAATGCTCACTGATTATTTGAATAATGTTTTATTCGTCTTAATTCGTTTAGGAGGAAGATTCGGTGAAGTTAATCCTTTAGGGATAATATTTTACAACAAGATCATTAATAATCTTGTACTAAAAGGTGAATCTTTATGCATATTTGTCATTATTTTTAAAAATCAAGACATCTTGATTGATAACGCGAATCTTACAGGAATCGAGCCGTTCGTGACAATTCACCATGAAGATTTCCCTCAAGAATTCGAAGATCGATACGAATCTTGGCTCGATCCACAAATGCAGTATGTTTAACCATCTATTTTACATTTATTACCCTCAAGCCAACTAATCTTATCGTAATTATGTATTCATGTTATTATTAACGTCTTTCTTGCAGGGACGAATTCGTACATTTGCAGAAACTTGTTTCAAGAGTTTTGGAGACCGTGTAAAATACTGGATCACAATAAACGAACCGAATTTGGTTTCAGAATTTGCTTATGAAAAAGGGGAGTATCCACCTAACCGTTGTTCTCAACCGTTTGGCAACTGTTCAGCTGGCAATTCTGATATTGAGCCTCTTTTTGCCATGCATAATATGTTATTGGCTCATGGGAAGGCTGCAAAGCTTTATCGTGAACAATATCAGGCAAGTTGTTAACTTTTATGCAAATTGTATGCATTTTTGTATAAAGAAAAAGATTTGAATTTGGATTTGTTTGTGCAGTCAAGACAAGGCGGTTTGATTGGACTCGTTGCACACTGTTTCATGTATGAACCGATTACAGATAGTGAGTTGGATCGCAAAGCTGCCGAGAGGGCCTTGATCTTTAATATTGGATGGTAATTTTCTCTAAAGGACTAATAATTGCATACAAATAGTAACTATTAAAAATGATGACATGGCAGCTCATGGGTAAGTAACTTTTGGACTGCGTTGACATTTATTGTCTTTGGTAATTGGTAAGCAAGTGTGCAGCATGGTGTGTAAATTACTAACACGACACGAATGTAACACGGAGTTCACGGGTTTGGGTTTAGTATAAACAGGTTTGGGACGAACCAAGTGAACGCGTTTAGCTAAACGGGTTATATGACCTAAGATTTTGAAAATTAGAATGTAATTGTTTATATGCCAACTTTTGAAAATTGAACGAGAAATGGCCTAAGATTTTTTAATTAGAAAGTAATTGTTTTATATGCGTTTGCATTTTTTGTTGTAAAATTGTTATTTTAAAGTATTAATACGTGAAAAGAATATATAAAAAAAATTTGGCTTAAACGGCCGTTTGCGTGTCAGCCCACAAATATTCATGTCATGTTCTTGTCACATGTCTGACTTGATTCTTGTGTTAGTCATGTTTTGGTTGGATCCACCAACCCACAAAATATGACCTTTTATCACACCCCTATGAATGGCTGTATACACCAAATTTATAATAAGGCAAGATTGAGTATAAAAGGTCCAAACTTTTTATTCAAAAAATTGTTTTTTACAATTAACATACTAAAATGGAAAAAGTGGTTCAATCTTTTTGATCCAAACAGGTCATTTGATCCGCCTATATTTGGTGATTACCCTCAAGAAATGCGTGAATATCATGGAAACGAGCTACCAAGATTCTCCCAAGAAGAAAAAGATTTTATGAAGAATAGTATTGATTTCATTGCAATCAATCATTATTCATCTTTATATGCCAAAGATTGCACTAATTCTAGCTGCTTAGAAACCTATAATCGCGCGATAAAAGGCTTTGTTGAAACTACTGAAGAGCGTGATGGTGTGCCAATCGGTGATCCGGTATGATCTTATGTTTTATGCCTTTTTACTATAATTAATATTAAAAATATTGATTTTGTATTTTCAGACATCAATGCCAAGGTTTTTTGTGGTTCCGAGAGGCATGGAAGAGATTGTTAATTATATCAAGACTAGGTTCAATAACACACCCATGTTTGTTACCGAAAATGGTAAATTTTATCGTTTAAACGCACGTTTATTGGTTATTATATTGTTTATATTTATATAATTATATTATTAATATTGTGACTAATTTTTGAGTTTTTGTTAGGCTATTCGTCACCGAATGTGGATAATGCTCAAGTTGAAGAGATTTTGAATGATGTCAAGAGAATTGAATTCCATCAAGCATACCTCACTTCTTTAGTTAAAGCGATAAGGTGAGTTTTGTGTGCTTTGACTTTATACTTTAATGTCAAACAGACTAATTTTTATCTTGAAAATTGATGGTAAAGTCATAAAGTCAGCCAAATTTGCCTTGAATAATATGATTATATGATGGAAAACTACACATAGAACGTTGTATTGTTACGTATTGACCATTATAGTGTCATTATGTACTTAAAAGTTAGTCATTTGACCATGGAAGTCAAAAGAATGTTGACTTATTTTTGTTGTTGAAATGACAGTAATGGAGCGGATGTTCGTGGCTATTTTGTGTGGTCGTTGAGGACAATTACGAATGGCTACATGGGTACAATGTAAGATTCGGGTTATACTATGTTGACCGTCAAACATTTGACCGAATACCCAAATTGTCGGCAAGATGGTATCAAGATTTCCTGAGAAACAGCCTGATTGATATATATGATCTTTGATTTGCACATACCATTATGTCAATTTTTTTAAAAAAATTTACGCATCTAAAAGTATTTGTATACACGCATTTTAGTCTAGTGTATTTTATTTTTTTATATAAACATCTGCAAACAGCATGTAGAATTTTTGCAATGAGCTTTTATTTATGCAATTCAAAGAGATGAAGGCATAGAGTTACAAGAAAAGTCATCATGTGCAACTAGTTTAAACTTACCAACCTTAAAGGCCCTTATTGTCAATTAAAAACAAAAAAATCGTCGTAAGATCAATATTAGCTCCCACGAACGTTTTCAGTATACGATTATGAAGAACAATATTCATTTCATTGGAATCAACCACTATTCAGCTATATATGCCAAAATTTGCACTAATTCTAGCTGCTTAGAAACCGCTAATCGCGCTATTAAATGTTTTGTAGAAACTATAACTCGAACATGACGTTTTGCCGATAAGGTGATACAATAATACACCCATGTTTATTACCGAATATGATAAATGTTTATATACCTTGCTTCTTTAGTTAAAGCCATAAGGTGAGTTTTGTATGCTTTGAATTCAAACTTTACAATCAAATAGACTATTTTTTGGCTTGAAAATTGGTGTTGAAGTAATATAGTCCAAATTTACCTTGACTAATATGACTTATGATGGAAAAGTACACATATAATGATAGAAACTATGTATCGTTACGATTCAACCGTTAGACCATCCTCTATGGTGGGGGGTGGGGGGCTTTGAAGCCCCTCCACCGTGTCACGTCAGCACCACGTAAGCATCGAGGGCTTCGAAGCCCGACCCCAAAGATGCCCCGCTATGATAAAGGCGCCCATTATATACATATATACATATGTATGTGTATGTGAGAGATAGAGAGAGAGGGCCCCACCATCAAAGCCCTTTCCGCGCCCAGCGTTGCAACCACCTTGAGCATCGGCGCCCCACCACCAAGGGCGCCCCTTGGTGGTGCTCCGCGCCCAAAGGCGCCCGCCACATCACCTGACCAAGCCCCATAGCGGGTGGTCAATTATGTATTTAGCAAGTAGTCAACTTCCAAAAGAAGATTTAACTTTTTGTGTGTTGAAATGACAGTAGTGGAGCTGACGTTCATGGCTATTTTATATGGTCATTGATGGACCACTATGAATTGATATGCGGGTACAACGTACGATTCAGGTTGCATTGTTTTGACCGACAAACATTTGACCGAATACCGAAATTGTCAGCAAGATGGTATCAAGATTTCTTAAAAAAACAACAGCTTGCTGATGTTTACGACCTCTAACTTGCACATATCGTTACTTAAATTTTGTTATGAATTTTTACGTTCATCCGCAAGTTTCTTTTCTGAAGCGCCACTCAAGTAGGGTTTTATTCTTTTTTGACCCAAATTTTATCAAAAGTCATACAGTCATCCTAGATTTACCTTTGACAAATATGACATTATGTTAGAAAATTAGAAAACTACACACAGAGCGTTATATTGTTACGTTTCAACCCGTTATAAACTTATAATACCACTAATGTTTTTGTACTTGACAAGTAGTCAGTTTGACCAAGAAAGTCAAAATAAGCTTTGACATATTTTTGTGTTAAAAAGACAGTAATGGAGCTGATGTTCATGGTTAATTTGTATGGTTCGGTGATCAAAAACTACGAATGGATACATGGGTACAATGTAGCATTCGGGTTATACTATGCGGACCGTCAAGCGTTTGACTGAAAACCCAAATTGTCAGCAAGATGGTATCAAGATTACTTAAATTTCGTTATAATATGTTACACGTCTAAAAGTATATGTATACGCACATTACTGTCAAGTGTGTCTATATACGAACATTTACAAAAAGAAAAATGTAAAAATCTGCAATAAGCTTTTATTCAAACAATTCAAGACATGAAGGGATAGAGTTACAAGAAATGAAAATATGTGCAACTAATTTACACTTCCAACCTTAAAAAGGGCATTATTGTAAATAAAAAAACAAAAAATCGTCATAAGGAAGGTCGATATTAGTTCCCACAAGCAGGTTTTAATTCACGATTTCAGCGGGCCGAGCAACGTTCTTCTCGTTGTTGATCTCAATCAAGCTATCTTGAACCAACTCGGTTGCATATGGCTACCACATCTGCCCAGTTCCTGTAAATTTTGGTTAATAAAAACATTAAAACTTCCAAAAAATACATAAATAAATAAATTGATTATATCAACAAATATTTACCCTTTGGATGTGTCGAATGCGAGTCCTACTGTATTCTTAGCCTCTTCAATCGCGTAACTGAATCTTCTAATCTCTGACGGAGAACATAGTTTATTATCTGTGACGCGAAGCTCAGAGGGCTTCACGTCACAAAAAATAGGAATAACTTTTTTCCTCGCCTCCATCATTAAAGCAAGTTCGTGAAGACAAAAATATGATTCACAATAACGGGGTGAAAAGACCGCGACACCAATCTTGCAACCAATTATTGCATTATCAATATGCTCAAAAAGTTTATCACCCGGTTTCATGTTCTTGTTGTCAAGAAACGACGGGATTCTTGACAACACAAGTTGGTGGTAGAGCAAAGAGGCAATTGATCTTTTGGTATCGATCCCACGATGGTTTATGAAAACATCACATGCGGGTTGAACCGCTCGTTGTGCCTTTTGTAATGCTATTTGGCGTTTGATGGTGTTTAACATGGCTGCACGTTGCATGGTTTCTTTTTTAGGAAAGTGAAAGTAAAATCTTAAATGTTTTTGTTTTGGCTAAGGTTGGAGTTTTAAGGTTGTGTTGAAGGTTTGTATTTATAGATGACATGGGATTGAATGAGAATGTCTTTTTTTGGACTTATTAGAATAGAAGTAAACATGACCAAATTAGTAAAAAAGTTGCAACTTACAATTATTATATTATAATATGTTGAATGGACCGATTCATTGATGCAACACTTAATACCCTCTAAACTTAATTTTTGGGAGAACTTGTAATATATTTGTTACATTGTGTATATTATATAAAAAAAAAAGCGAGTATAAGATATCAAATAACGTAAAAAAAGTTCTCTGGTCACTTGGACAATGCCTGGATCCGTCCTTTCAAAGAATTACGCAGCAACAATGTAATAATATATGGTCGAAAATTTGTATCTATGTATCTGTTTATAAGTACGGTTTATATATATTTTTTAAAATTTTTAATTTTGTTTACTAAAAAAAGAAAATAATTTGAATATTCAATCAATGTTGAGGCTAAAGAATTGACAAGCAGACAAAGTGACAAACAATATTTTGAATGTTTTTTCAGTCAAGGGAATTTCCAAAGACCCTTCAAACACGTTTTTCAACCATTTTGTGTTCATATACGATGATAAAACGTTTGTCAAGTTCATCAACATTTTGTTAATCATGTTATTATTAATGTCTTTCTTGCAGGCCGGGACAAATTCCGACATTTTACAGATTCTTGTTTCAAGAGTTTGGTGACTGCGTAAGATACTAAATCACGATAAACGAGTTGCTCTCAACTGTTTGGCAACTGTTCAGCTGCCAATTCTGATGTTATGCATAATATGTTATTGGCTCATGGGAAGGCTGCAAAGCGTTATCACGAAGACACGAACATTATCAGGCAAGTTGTGACTATTAATTCAAATTGTATGCATTTTTGTGCAATCAGTTCTTCACAACAAGGCAGATTGATCGGACTTGTTACACACTGTTTCGTGTATGAGCCGATACAAATAGTGACTTGTTTGATATAAAAGGGCTTGAGTCAGTTTTGGGTTGAACCCTGTGAACACGTTTCACTAAACAGGTCGTGATCGTGTCAGTACGTCGTGTTCACGGGGTGATCCTTTCAATCCATTTATTGTTTATTCTATTCTTCTAAATGTGTGTCATAAGTTAAATTTGTTGGGTATTTTGCCAAGGTTTAAAACTTCAAGGAAAATCGACTTTAGATCACATAATTAAAATGTATTTGTTTTATGTACATTCGCAATTTTGGTTGTAAAATTGTAAATTTAAAGTATATATACACACACATAGGGATGAGCAAAATCGTTACTGGTACCGGTACCGGTACCAAAGTTTTAAGTTTCGGTACCGGTACGGGACCGAGACCGGGACCGAGACCGGTACCGGTATTTCCCGAATTTTTGCCTTCAATCCCGGTCTCGTACCGGTACCGGTACCAAGATTTCGTGATTTTCGGGACCGGCACTGGTACGGTCCCGATCTCATCCCTACACACACACACATAACCATTACAAGTTTGTACAAATAATAACAAAATGTATAAATCTATCTAAATGGCAACGTCACCAGCGTGCTAACAGGCGATTAAATCTTAGGATTATGTGATGATAAAAAACACACACAAAAAAAAAACACCACCACGTTCTGACCATGAAGCGAGCACATCGGCCATTAGGCGCGGCCGCGAGAACAACGACAACGTTGTACAAAGAAAAACACAAAAACCACCACCATCACAACGAGTTTGTACAAATAATAACAAAATGTAGAAATATATCTAAATGACAACGTCATCGTGTTAACAGACGATGATTAAATCTTAAGATTTACGTGACAATAAAAAACACAAAAAACCACCACCATGTTCTGATCATAAAGCGAGCACACCAGGCGTAGGCGCAGCCGTGAGGACGACGAAGACTGGGATTCAGATGTTGGCTTGATAGCGACGTCGGCGCCTATTACATTAGTGACGCTGATATTTAGATAGAATTTTGTTATTACTTGTACAAACTCGTTGTAATGGTTGCGTGTATATATCTTATTTATTTACATTGTTTAGTTATAATTTTTATAATTGTTGATAAAGAAAATCAACAAAAAATCTTTTTTTAATAAAACAACAAAATAAAAAAACGATAATTAAAATAAATAAAATTAACATAAACAGATAAAAAAACGTCCTTTTAGAAACACTCATATATGCCACAGATATAACTATCCTTGGCATATAAGGGAGTGTGGGCCCTGGGATGTGGTTAGTACAACCTTTTTTTAATTTAGATGATATCAAAAGGGGTTTGTTACGTACATAATATGGTGTTTCTAAAACACCCACCCAATCAGCCAAGGATTGGTCAATTCATAGCATGTTGGTGGGGTGTTTAATAAAAATGTGTTTTCTTTTGTCTTTTTTATTATTATATTATTTTTTTGTTGTCTTTTCTATTCTTTTATTTTATTTTATCTTTTGTTTGTTTTTGACTTTTGTATTAGTAATCTTTTAAAAAAAATACTTTTTAAATATTTTTCATTTTAAACCAAGTTTTGAGTAAAACTGAGTAAAATTCAAACTTCTCGTTTTAAGGAGAAGTTCGACTTTTAAATAAAATCAGTCATAAATACAATTTAGAAGTTTGACTTTTAAATTCATACATACAATTTTAATAAAAACTTGTATTTATGAGTATTTAATTTTGTTTTTATATCCTCGTATTATTCAAACTCGAACTTGGTTTAAAATGAAAAATATTTAAAAAGTATTTTTTTAAAAAGATTATTTTTTAAAATGAAAAATGATATGCCATGGATGGGCCAATTCTAGGTAAAACCGAGTTAATAGGAAATATTTCGGGTAAAAGTCGAACTTCTCGTTTCAACAATTTTAAAATTGAAACGAAACAACATAAACAAGACAAAATTTATATAATAATATTAAATACATAATAACGAGTTCGAAAAAAAGAAGCAAAACACAAAAACAAATCTAAACTGCAGCACCACCCGCGTCGTCGTCTCATCTGTGTGTGGTGGGCTTATCCCTAACATCATCGTCGTCGTCGTCGTTCTACCGTCGCAACATCTCGGATTTTTCGTATTTGTATTCGTTTATGTTTACCCGACTCGGGAATGTAATTCGGAACTTTCTTATTAATGAAAATTTGTATTTATGAGTATTTAATTTTGTTTAATTCATTTTATATCCTCATATTATTCAAACTCGAACTTGGTTTAAAATGAAAAATATTAAAAAAAATATTTTTTATAAAAAGATTATTTTTTAAAATGAAAAAATAATATGCCATGGATTGACCAATCCTTGGTAAAACCGAGTTAATAGGAAATATTTCGGGTAAAAGTTGAACTTCTCGTTTCAACAATTTTAAAATTGAAACGAAAAACATAAACAAAACAAAATTTATATAATAATATTAAATACATAATAATGAGTTCGAAAAAAAGAAACAAAACACAAAAACAAATCTAAACTGCAGCACCACCCACGTCGTCGTCTCGTCTGCGTGTGGTGGGCTTATTCCCAACATCATCGTCGTCGTCGTTCTACTGTCGTAACATCTCGGATTTTTCGTATTTGTATTCGTTTATGTTTACCCAACTCGGGAATGTAATTCGGAACTTTCTTATTAATAAAAACTTATATTTATGAGTATTTAATTTTGTTTAATTCATTTTATATTCTCGTATTATTCAAATGAAGTTTATATATACAAACTGACAATTTCTCAATTTTAAATATACAAATAGGCAGCTATTAGAACTTAAAATTAACAATGCTTGCCTGTTAAGAACACATCGAAAGAGCAGCTATAATCACCGTTGTCGGCGCAGGGCATCGTATAAAAGGGCCTTGCTGCGAGTGGGTACCGATGCAGTATGAAAAAGTCGGTGTCATACCTGCAATCAGTCAAAATTTAAAAAGAAAATTAACAAGATTAAAAAAGGGAAACAAAACTAACAAACCTGATAATACAGTAAAAGTAATTATAATTACACTAATATTATTACTATTATATAAAAAAATGTTAGTCAAAGTTTGAGAACTTCACATACTTCTCCAACACGAGCTTCCCTAACGCTCTTTCTGACTCTGTGTTAAGGTCTCCGAGCGGATCTGCTTCAACACCAGCGTCCTACACGGGAATAATTTTATCAAACATGGGTCGGGTCAGAATGACTGAATAATTAAAATACAAATTCACTCCTCAAAGCGTAAAGAAAACTAAACCGCAACATCTTAACAGAACTAGCACAGTTTTACCAACCTTAAGCATCTTGATCCCTTCTTCAAAAGTGAGTCGCAAGGTCTTCCGCAAGTACTGCGTAATTGAATAAGAAAACATTAACGTACAACAGTAGTATATTAATATCATAGTCGCAAGGTCTTCTAGTTGAAGTTTTATCGCCTTTATTCCCTGATCATCCTTTTGCTTTTTCTCTGATAAAGCACTGAACTTTCTTATAATCCTTTCTCTAAATTCATCTGCAATGTCGAATGTTCAGACTGAAGTTGATGAGATAGAGATCTCTTGGGAACATTCAGAATATTAATATCATAGATGTAACAAATTAACATAATAAACGAGAGAGGAATTTAACCTACTTTCAATGGTGTAAAGGGATACTGTTTGTCGATGGCTTCTAGTTCTTGTTTGCATTTTGCATTCAAAGCATCAAACATCTCAACAAACAGATGGTCAACCACATCCATCACCTATATATATCAGTAGTGATGAATTTATTTTTATTTGAAATTAATTAATTATACAACAAGTAGTAATCTGTACATACCTCAAAATAGTGCTCCTTAATCTCCATTTCGGCGTCAAGACCGACGAATTCACACAAATGCCTGTGTGTGTAGGAGTCCTCGGCTCGGAAAACGGGGCCAGCCTCAAAGACACGCCCAAGTTCAGCAGTGATTACCATCTGGTTGTAAAACTGTGGCGACTGTGCGAGACATGCAGGCTTTCCTTTGTAGTCGAGTTTAAAAACAGCAGCACCGCCTTCGCTCGCGCGTGGAAGTATCTTTGGGGTGTGAATCTGGACAAAATCTAGATCCAGCAGAATCTGTCCAAACAACTGCAGAAAACAATATCGGCTTTGGTTATATATGCTGCTTGACAAACATAATACAGTAAGCAAGCAATGAATAGTAAACTGAAATTCAATGCAGAGTAATTTAGAAACAACAGGAAAGGAAATGCTAATTACATTTGATATGCGGGACTTGAGACTAAAAATCCCATTATTTGCTAGGGTGCGCAAGTTGATAACCCTTTGGTCTAACCGTGTGTCCTGATTCACACGAACGATTTGGACTCCAGCCTGCATAACAACAAAACAGTCACACAAAATTGGGACAAACTGATGGGCGTAACAACGTCTAGTTATCAAATACAGTATGTATATATATATATATTATATACCTCCAAGGCGTTGGCAATTTCAATCTCACTCCTAGCAGCATCCTCAAGAGTTATAGGAAGTACCGATTCAGCTCTGTTTACACAATAAATCATGTACTTCAACCTGCAAGCAAAGCAAATGTGGTATTATTATTATTATTATTAACTAATATTTCATTCATACAAACTAGCAGACAGAGAGAAACGAAGTGCACTTCACCTGGTGCTGAGATACGCCTTTAATAAGGTTTGGGGGAACTATTACGATTCCTTGAACATCAACAACGGATTCTTTGGTAGCATACTTAAACAGCATTTGGGCACTATCAACGTTGACACTTGAAGCATCCACCGTCACTACGCATTGCACCGGTAATAGCTTTTGACTGAAGATTCTGACTGAATACTAACGTCTCCGTAATTAGCAGAACCGCTGTCAATGTTTTCCATCGGTTTGTGTGAAGAAGAAAGAAGACGACGAACGAGCTCTGTTAATATTATTAATTAAAAACTAAGTTTCAAATGTTTTCCATAATAATAATATTATAATAAAACGCTTTTATAAGAACTCCAACCGAACCCTGATGGGCTTGGGCTTTCTGAAATATCCAGCCTGAAACTGACCTTAGAAATAATAATAATAACTAGTGTGTTCCGGACGCGCTTTGCGCGGGGAACTCGGCAACGTATCCGAATATTAAAACGTAAATATGCAAGCACATCGTAACGAATAACACTTTGGCACAACAAAATAAAAGTTTATCTAACTATCAAAAGAACTTGGTTGGTATTAGTTCGACTCATTATGTGATTGATGTGCTACCGACACTCGATATATGGTTTATAATAAAATAGTTGTATTGCGAATAATAATCCGTTGTCATCGCTACTTATATAACTTATTGTGAGTACAACTTCGTTTAACAACATGAAAGAGATAAAAATAGGAGCATGTCGTGATGGTATACTAAAAAGGTTTTAAAAATATTGTATGTTAAACGTTACAAAAGGATCAATAACTTAGATGTATAAGTAATAACAAATAACTATGTGGGAAGAAAAACACAAATTAAGACACATACTAAAACCATAAAAACCTTGAGATGCTAATGAAAAGTAAAAAAAGTTTAGCAAAAAAAAGTGTCATGTCTCAAAACTAAAATAGTTTAAAACTTTGAGGGGCTAAATTATAACAATATAAAATTCAAGGACTAAAATCGGAAAGCTTAAAGACATACCCGATTATTAATAATAATAATAATAATAATAATAATAATAATAATAATAATAATCGGGTTTGGTGGTGTGGTGTTGGTAGAGGAAGCTGGATCCAAATTATGATATTACGCTATTTTTGGTTTAATTAACGGGTCAAATGTTTTTTTTAGTATGGTCAAATTTAACTCGGTAACGGGTCAACTTTTTGTTTCATTAACGGTTAAAAGAAAGGTATTTTTAGTCTCATTAACAAATCAGTTTTGTTTACTTAACTGATCAAGTAAAAGTTTTTACTAACGGTTCAAATTTTACACGTTAAGGGGTCAATTTTTGTTTCTTTAAATTTTAAAGTTTTTTAATATATAACGGGCTGGGCTTAACCCTTCACGGCTGGATTCTTAATAATAGAAACTTGTATCTTGTAGAGTAATTTTGAGGATTTTATACATATTTCTTTCATTCTATGCTGGATTTTTTATATTAAAGAACGACAGAATTACAAATTTTGTCCTTTAAAAAAAACCAAATTACGGTTCGTGTCCTTTTCTTAGTTTCCTTGCAGGCGGTATCCTTTAAACTTTTTTTTCCTACACGTTATGTCCTTTACGCTAACTGGGTTAGAAAAACTCTGTTAAATCCCATCACGTGAGAAGCATGTGAGGGCATATTGGTCTTTTTGCCTACCCTGCAACTTCTTCTTCCTCTTCTTCTTCTTCATTTTGCAGATCTTAATTAGATTCATCAATTAACAATCTAGGGTTTCACCAATGGATCCCACCATCCCAATTTCATCACCATACCTCCCACTCTTCTTCTCCATCTTCTTAACCATCTACTCCTCCGCCCACTTGGGCAGAAATTGGGATGGTGGGATCCATTGGTGAAACCCTAGATTGTTAATTGATGAACCACCCTCTCCCCTGCACATCACATTTTTCCGGCACCAAATTTCCGGCCATCTTAGTTTTCCGTCGACCATGCAATCGACTGCAAATAATCACCAAAACCTGTCATGTTTACTCGAAGTAATAAACGCAGAATCTTGCGTCCTAAATGACGCGGTTACGACCTGTCAGGCCTTCTGATTGGAATTCAAATCGTCACCTTTGCCCTCTCAAAATCGGCCACTTATGTTATCCGAGTCCACTGCCGCCGCCGCAAGTTTTCCGGCGACGCTTCGCCTGTATCAAAGTGGGCACTATTCATGGTAAGTATTATATCAATCGAATCGCCTCTTCTTTCTGATTAAAAGCCCTATGTTTTTATTTACAAACTACAACGATGAAGAACGAATTTTAAACATGAAACTGAGTCAGGTTTTAGGGCTTGGCTGAGTATCGATATATTCTTTGGTGGTGGCCTGTTGAGGGAGACGATGATAGGACACAGAGACTATTTTTATAAGATCTGCAAAATGAAGAAGAAGAAGAAGAAGAAGTTGCAGGGTAGGCAAAAAGACCAATATGCCCTCACATGCTTCTCACGTGATGGGATTTAACAGAGTTTTTCTAACCCAGTTAGCGTAAAGGACATAACGTGTAGGAAAAAAAAGTTTAAAGGATACCGCCTGCAAGGAAACTAAGAAAAGGACACGAACCGTAATTTGGCTTTTTTTAAAGGACAAAATTTGTAATTCTGTCTTAAAGAACAAAATTCATTGAATAAAGGTGGAATGAGTATATTTTTTTCATCGGACCTTATTTATTTTTATAAATACACATAGCATAAATTTTATTTTTTTTAAATAATGAACCTTATTTATTTTTAATAGTTTGACAAATCCCGTGTAATACACTGATTTAAAAGCTAGTAACTAATATAATAATAATAATAATATAACAATCATAATAACAACGGCTATGAATGAGTTTGGATTTTAACGATCCTAACTTTGGCCAACGTAACACGATAATCCCAACTTTCAACTTAGGATGCGCTTTTTTCACATAATTCGCGGAATTTCAAAGGAATTGGAAAAAAAATCCCACGGCTTGGCGTGTTTGTTTCGTTAGAATTGGAATCTTAATTCTATTTTAGAGTGTTGAACCAAAGAATTTCAAAATCCTTCTAAAATGTAGAGGAATCCAAGTAAATTCATTGGAATCTTTGATCGATCAACATGTTCGCATTCGGGTTGGCAATCCAATTCGTAGCGCTTCGAGTCGATTCGACCCCCGGGTCAATTCGCCTTCATTTCGGTTCAACGCTTTCGCCTTGGTTCAACACTCCAGGTTCATTTGCGTTCGGTTCGAAGCTCCGAGCCATTTCATGTTTGGTTTGACGCTCAAGGCCAGTTCGTTTCAACATTCCAGGTCAGTTATGTTAGACGAACGTCAAAGCGTGTGTGGTTCCACGCTCCACGTCAAAGCGCGTTCGGTTCAATTATTGACCTGAATGCGACACGTACTGTCGACACGAACACGACCTGGACACGTTATCGACCGTCGACTCGAACACGATCCGGATCACCAACATATGCGAGACCCCGTAACGTCGACCTCGACCCGAACGCGAAACAAAACATAGATCCGGACCATAGACTCGGTCGGTCGACTCGAACACGACTTAAATGTTGACCCAAGTTCTTGACTTTAACGTCTGGGGTTGGCTAGAGATGGTGGGTATTCGTGGTGATAGATTCCAATTCACATGTCAAACGAACACATCAAGAATGGAATTGGATTCCAATTCCTTGCAAGTCCAATTCCTATTACCCCACCTAGAAATCGATCAGTGTCTAGGTTTTGGTGGTTTTAAAGTTGATTATGATACCCTTGACCTACCCCCCATGTTTTTCGGTGACTAAACTAACTGGAGCAAGCGGTGTTGATTTGGTGGTGTACGGTTCCAACGAGCTAACCCAGGGCTGAAAATTTAGATACGTACACAAGTACACGACGGGAACCTACATGATCTTAACATGTATCTTGTATATAAACAAACATGTTCATTTTCTTAACGTGCGAACACAAACAAAAGAAACTCCGTTCGATTGTTTGTTTGGTTAAGTTAAATGAACAAACACGAACATGTTGTGTTCAGGTTTGTTCGATTCATTTACAAGGTGAAAATATATGTGTTCATTAGGTGTACATTTATAAGCAAATCAGCACAAAGGCTGTTATTTGGATATACAGATTACGGGGACTTAAGAAACTATTTAAGTTGATTTTTTGACACCACAGTTGGGTATTTATATTATTGTTTCTCAATCTTGATTTTATAATATTAACATCAAACCTAGGGCTTACAATTTATACTAAGAGATGAATACAAAACATGTACCTACACGACTTTAACAGGTAATATAAGGCATTTGTTTACCTGTTAAGTACAAGTAAAGTATCTGATTAGATTTTTATAATTAAATAGATATATAATTATAGAGCATTCTCATTCGTCCTATCAAATTTTGTGAGTGGGTTTCTCTGTATATTTAAAAAGTTCCTGTAGTATCTTATAAATTATTCAATATTTATACAAATTGACAATTTCTCAGTTTTAAATATACAAATAGAAAGAGCAGCTATAATCACCGTTGTCGGCGCAAGGCATCGTATAAAAGGGCCTAGCTGCGAGTGGGTACCGATGCAGTATGAAAATGTCGGTGTCATACCTGCAATCAGTCAAAATTTAAAAAGAAAATTAACAAGATTAAAAAAGGGAAACAAAACTAATAAACCTGGTAATATAGTAAAAGTAATTATTTATTACACTAATATTATTACTATTATATAAAAAAAGGTTAGTTAAAGTTTGAGAACTTCACATACTTCTCCAACACGAGCTTCCCTAACGCTCTTTCTGACTCTGTGTTAAGGTCTCCGAGCGGATCTGCTTCAACACCAGCGTCCTACACGGGAATAATTTTATCAAACATGGGTCGGGTCAGAATGACTGAATAATTAAAATACAAATTCACTCCTCAAAGCGTAAAGAAAACTAAACCGCAACATCTTAACAGAACTAGCACAGTTTTACCAACCTTAAGCATCTTGATCCCTTCTTCAAAAGTGAGTCGCAAGGTCTTCCGCAAGTACTGCGTAATTGAATAAGAAAACATTAACGTACAACAGTAGTATATTAAAATCATAGTCGCAAGGTCTTCTAGTTGAAGTTTTATCGCCTTTATTCCCTGATCATCCTTTTGCTTTTTCTCTGATAAAGCACTGAACTTTCTTATAATCCTTTCTCTAAATTCATCTGCAATGTCGAATGTTCAGACTGAAGTTGATGAGATAGAGATCTCTTGGGAACATTCAGAATATTAATATCATAGATGTAACAAATTAACATAATAAACGAGAGAGGAATTTAACCTACTTTCAATGGTGTAAAGGGATACTGTTTGTCGATGGCTTCTAGTTCTTGTTTGCATTTTGCATTCAAAGCATCAAACATCTCAACAAACAGATGGTCAACCACATCCATCACCTATATATATCAGTAGTGATGAATTTATTTTTATTTGAAATTAATTAATTATACAACAAGTAGTAATCTGTACATACCTCAAAATAGTGCTCCTTAATCTCCATTTCGGCGTCAAGACCGACGAATTCACACAAATGCCTGTGTGTGTAGGAGTCCTCGGCTCGGAAAACGGGGCCAGCCTCAAAGACACGCCCAAGTTCAGCAGTGATTACCATCTGGTTGTAAAACTGTGGCGACTGTGCAAGTCCACATTCTTTTTAAAGTTATTAATATGATGGGATTAATCCATGTGAGACTTAAAAGATTAGTTAGGCTGAGCTGGGTACGTCATTATGGGCTGCCAAAATATTAACTTTGAGCCCTGAAGAAACACTAATTGACCCCGGGCAGATTACGGATAATCTGGGGGTTAAATAGATGTTTCCCACGAGGGGTTATGTCCGGCAAAGATGGTTCTGGTGACCTGCAAAACAGACACCGTGAGCTCGTCACTTAGAAGGGGGGGGGGTACCACCTTGTGACCACCCTCCGGCGTGAGAATCAGACTAGATTGCTCTTGAATATAAGTGTATATTAAGATATTGCTAGAAAAGATAAGATGTGATAAGGTAATGTAATGTGTCCATACCATTCCAAGGTGTTGGAGTATTTATAGCCGAAGGTAGGTTTCCAAGCAGGTACAGCCGGCTGAATAGTATTCCTGTTCTGCCAACTGTGGGCTACGCACGTGCCATGCTGGTGGTTGGTGGGTAGGCAGCGGCTGATAGTGACCAGGCCGGCTGTGTACTTTTCCTGTTCCACCAACTGCAGGCTATGCACGTCCTCCGACAGGTTGGTGAGTAGGCAGCGGCTGATAGTGACATACAGTACAAGAGCGTGCTGCTCGTCATACTGTTGTCAGTGAGCTGTCGTATCTTTGGTCAAATCTTTTGTCCATACCTCGTCAGGTACAGTACAAAAGATCCTCCAGTATCGTACGGACTGGCTCATTTGTGCGGGAGTGTTCCCGGCTTTGTGCGGGAGTGTTCCCGGCTTGCTCACTCCTTCTTCAAGTGACATTACTGAATTATTTAAAAGTTAAGTGCCTTGTGCGTGTAGCCTTGCTGCGCGGGTAGCCTTCCCTGATGGCTAGTATCCGTTGCTGCGGGAACAGGCGGAGTACGTCGACCATTGGGAGGCTTTTCCTGCGGGAACAGCTTGCGTACTGCGCGTAAGGACGTCACGTCTCTGAGCATGGTGGGTCCTGCGGATCCAGTTGGTTTCTGCGCAGACGTCTCTTCAAGGTGAGTCTTGCGAGTTTAGCCTTTGCGCAGACGTCCCTGTTGAAGGTGAGTCTTGCGGGTTCAACTGCGCAGACGTCCCTCTTTGAGGTGAGTCTTGCTGGGACCTACCTCTTCAAGTCCCCCCAGTCCAATGTTCTTCTCATGAATTGTTAATAAGTGAGGTGAACTTTTGGACTTAAGCAAAGGGTTTTGAAAAGGGTTTAGTTTTAAGATTTTCCATGGGGATTCTTCCCGCGGAAGTCCTAATGTCACGTGCAGAAATTCCCGACTTTTCTGTTTGATCTTTGGGTATGATGCGGGTAGGTCTGTAACCTCCTCGCAAGTCAGGAGCGTTGAGTTCCACTTGTATAGATTCTCTATGAGGTTTTGGTAGTTTTGAACATAGTGATCAATTATGTTAAAACAACCAATTCCATCTTGGAGCTTCAAACAATCTAGTTCTCGACGTTCCCGCTATGCGGGGATGTTATTCCCGTTTCCGCAAGCATGGCCCAGAAGATCCTTCTTGGTTTCAATTCCCTGCGGAGTTCTAGGTATGTGAAGGGTTTCGCCTTGACACTGTACCCGCACTCGTCTTATAGTTACTTTACTTCCAAGGTATTCCTGGCTTCAATTCCCTGCGGGTGCTAAGTATGTGAAGGGTTTTGCCTTGACACTGTACCTGCACCCGTCTTATAGTTACTTGGTCGCCGAGGTATTCTTGGCTTCAATTCCCTGCAGGTGCTAAGTATGTGAAGGGTTTTGCCTTAACACTGTACTCGCACCTGTCTTATAGTTACTTGGTTGCCAAGGTAAGAGGTATAGTCCCGCTTACTTTTGAATTTTTTTGAATCTTTTTGAAATTCGAAGAGTTGGTGAAAGGATAAGAACAGTCCAAACTGTTGAAACGTCGTCCGACGGTTTCCTCTGACAGTTTCAGGACGTGTAGGAAGTTATGACGACGTGACAGTATATGGTCATTCCAGACGCTTTTTCAGGCGCGTGGGCGCAAGTTTTCGGGCGCGTGGCCGCGAAGTTTACGGCACGCGTCCTGTCAACAGCTGTTGCCAGCTTGCTTTTTCCACGTGTCATAGTTTCATTGCACCAGCGTTTTCCTCTTTCTTCCGCATTAAATTCATCGCATTCATTGCGATGAGTATATAAAGGGAGGAGATGTTGCATCTCAACTCACAGTTTCACCTCTCTTCTTCTTCTAAACGATTTCCGGCGAATACTCTAACTTTTCTGTCGAGCATTCTCCTGAAATCGTTCTTGTTTACATCCCAAACATGTCTTCTCATGATCCTGAGGTTACTGTCGAGGAGTCCGATGTATACCTCGAGAATCCGTCGTCCACGTCGGACAAGGATGCCAAGAGTACTGCTGGCGAGTGCCAGTATGCTCTTCCGGTCGACCTTTATCAGTACGTCGTCAGGAAGTTCATGCTAGAGCCTTTCGAGCCTGAGTTTCCTGCACCTCATCAGACGGTGTACGATGCCCCCAAGGGCAAGATAGGGGTGTACGCTGCATTCTTCATCTATGGGAATCTCAGGTTCCCATTGACGAAGTTTGTATACCATGTTCTGGAGAGACACGGTGTGCATCTGACTGAGGTACACCCAATGGCGATCGCCAAGATCCGCCATTTCGAGTGGGTGTGTCTCATTCTGGGTGTGGAGCCTCATGTTGACCGCCTGATGACCTTCTATTCCTGGAGGTGCATCCAGGGGTGGTATACCTTGGTCAATCGGATCAAGGGTTTGAAGATCTGCGCTACCGAGCGCAGTCTTCAATCTTGGAAGCGGGAGTTCTTCTATATCTCCGCTCGCGTCGTCCCCATAGCGATGACGTTCAAGAACGGGAGAGCTCTCCCGAACCTTCACGCCTCCAACTACCAGGAGGCGGAATGGTTCTCCAAGGTTTCCCGGATCCAGTCTTCGGTTTACCGCTTTGCGGAGTCCGGGATGGTGATGCTCGGGATGAGCCGGGTGTGGAAGGAGGCGTCACAGATTCCCATCGTCCTCGAATACGGTTTGAACTCTGTCCCTTACGGTATGCTTCATATTATCCGTTAATTTAGGGTTTTTGTTCTAACCGTTTTTTCTTTTTGTTTTCAGAGGGAAACGACTTGCAGTCTCTCCTGCAGCCGCGGGAGAGTGATGGTCCTGCTCGGATGGGTACTCGTGCTCTAGATGAGAACGAGTTGCTCATCCTTGAGCAAACGGCGGATCGGTTCGTGGAGGTCTACCCGCCAGGCCACGAGATCCTGAGCGCCAGGCGGCCAAGTAAAGAACTTTTTGGCCCTCGCCCTCTCAATGCTCAAACCTCTGCGGGAATTCCTCTAATTTTGTCATCTTCTGATGAGGAATCCGTAGATGGTCCTTTCTTGGCGAGGAAGAAGAAGGCTGCTGGCGGGAAGGGCAAGGTGAAGGTTGCCTCCACTGCCGATCAGGGGAATCAGTCAGAGTCGGAGACCGAGAGTGAAGAGGTGGGGGGGAACCCTGGTGGTGATGAGACCACTGTTCCGGAGGTTGAGACAGCTGTCACCTCCGGGCAGCCTAGTACAACGACGGTGACCGGCGTGAAGAGGCCGGCTCCATCGGGTTCGTCCCCGCCTATTAGCACCTTCAAGCTCAAGAGGACTCGTAAGTGTAAACTTTAACTTTAACTTCATATCTTTCCGCCATTATATTTAAATATGTTGTCTTCATGCAGGCGTGGATGCAACCGCATTCCAGGGTGGAGCGGGGAGGAGCACTTCTGGACCCATGACGGTAGGTTTGGTCAACCTACCCGAAGCGATGACCCAGGCGGCTGCGCCTGCTTCACGTGTTGGTTCAGTTGCTCACTCGGTTGAGGCAACTGTTCTAACTGTGACGTCGTCTCCGCCGGCTGTTAGTGCCATATTCACTGATTCCTTCACTGAGCCGGCGGTGAGTTTTTCTGCGGGCTCTTCCGCAGCGGCGACCACGGTTGTGAGTTCACCTCCGGTGAGTTCACCTCTGTTGGTTCCTACGACGGCGGCTTCAACCGCGCCTCCGGCACCGGCGACTACCTCGCCCCCGGCCGGTTCAGCAGGTATGTTTGGGGTTGGGGCGTCTAGCCAATCTCTGCCTCTTTCCCATCTGCCTGACCTCTTGGATGGATATCCGTTAGGTTCGGGTGATGGGTTTGGCGGCTACAGGCCTGTCGTCGACCCTACAGGTGCGTAGGGTTATTTTGGCCTGTTATGTTTTTTTTTTATCATATTTTCCTAACTGCTTTTTGTTTTTGCAGTGTCGGATTCGAATGAGGTGTTTATTCCGCGGTGGAACATCCGCCGGGGAACCACCCTTCGGACGGCTGTGGACTGCGTCGAGTGGGCGCCCCACGCCGCCCCCAGTGGTGCACTGGGAGAAGCTATGTCAAGCTACCAAGAGGGTAGGCTGACAAACGAGCTTCGAATTCTCCTTGCCCGGATGCAGCCGCGCGTCCAGCTGCTTTGTCGTGAAAACGACAAGTTAAAAGCAGCTCGTATCCAAAAAGTAGCTCAGGCGCGGGCTGTCCGGGAGGAGAACAGGAGGCTCTCCGCCGTTGCTGCGGAGAAGGAGAAGGCCTTCAAGGCCCTTGAGGTTGAAGTTCAGGCCTGTCTCGAGGTCCGTTCCAAGGCTGCCCAAGCTGTTAACGAACAGCTTCGGTTAGCTAAGGAAACCGCTCGGAACGCAACTGAGAGGGCCACCAGGGCTGAAGCTGTTGCTGAGCCTCTACGCACCGATAATGAGGAGCTCAAAGCCAAATTAGAGAGGCTCCAGCAGGCTCATGACGCCTTGGCCATGGAAGACGCCAAGAAGCTTCAAGAAATCTTGGACCAGAGGGGTATGCTTGACCATACTGAGCGTAAGCTAAAGGGCGTTGAAGAGGCTGCTGCTAAGGAAGTGTTGCTTGCCAACCTTAACAAAAGTGAAGCCGAACGCGCCCGTAACCAAGCTCAAGCTGCCCTCCAGGAGGCTCTGGTTACCAAGGAATGGCTTCTACGAGAAGCGTTGTCGCAGGTAAGCTTAGCTTCATAATGTCTTCACGCTTTTCTTTATACTTAGAAAAGGTTTTGATACTTGTATTTTTGTTTTGTAGGTTGTGCATCGGGTCTTCACGGACACATCATATGACGATGCCATGAGCGCAGCCCTCAGCGCTTCTCATGAGGATGGGGAAAAGGCTGGCTTCCTGCTTGGTCTAGGGTTCGTTGAGAAGGGCATCCCGCCTTCCAACTTCCCTTTATATGATGTGGATACTGAAGCTGCTTATGACCAAGCAGTGAACCAGTATGCTGCCTTCCCGCATCCAGTGGTGGAGAAGGTGAACGAAGTTGCTGCTGCTGATGATGGGTTAACCATTCTCAAGACCTTCCTTGAACCGCCACAGCCAACTGATGGTGCGGGTACAAGTGGGTTTGGAGGGAGGGTCCTGAAGCTTGAACCTTTAGATCCCTTCCCACTGTTAGGATAGGTTTATGTTTTTGTATAGATTTACACTCTTGTAGGCGGGTAGATACCTGGCCATTCTTGTAATACTTGAATTTTTATGGAATGTAAAGATTTTGTGCGGGTAGGACCGTCACTCTTGCTTTATAAACGTTATACGACTTGCTCATGCATATTATAGTTTAATTTGGCACTTGTTTTGCCGCATAAACAATATATGTTTCGCTTGTGCATACTTTAGTTTAACTTAGCAATTTCTTAAGTACTTTGGATAAGTTAACCTTTCAACGTGGCAGATAATAGGTTAAAGTTTTGCTTCCTCTTTCGTGATTGTGCGGGTAAGACCGTCACTTTCACTTAGTAGGATGGCTAAACTTTACCTATATCTGACCTGCGTGGAGGTTTTCCTCATTTTTTCCTTAAGAGATTTTCTAAGTGTTCTGAATAAGTTAACCTTTCGACGCGCGGTTGTCAATAGGTTAATGTTTAGTTTCCTCTATCATGATTGTGCGGGTAAGACCGTCACTTGCATTTAGTAGGATGACGAAACTTTACCTATGACTGACCTGCGTGAAGGTTTTCCTCATCTTTTCCTTAGAAATTCTTGCCGTTTTTTGTGTTTATGCGGTTTTTGCCGCCTTCCACACGCAACGACTTCTTTTCACACTTATTTATGCGGTGAATACCGGCATATCAGTGTTTTGGATAAGTTAACCGTTCGACGCGCGGTTGTCAATAGGTTAACGTTCAGTTTCCTCTATGATGATTGTGCGGGTAGGACCGGCACTTTCATTTAGTGGGATGACCCAACTTTACCTATAACTGACCTGCGTGAAGGTTGGCCGTTTTTTGTGTTTATGCGGGTTTTGCCGCCTTCCACACGCAACGACTTACTTCCCCACTTATGTATGCGGTGAAGACCGGCATATCAGTGTGGAAAGTTCATAAGTATAAATGTAAGATTATCAGCGTCAATGTGATAAGGAGAATCATTTCCATTAGAAGTGGCTCTGGGCCTTTTCTTTTACAAGTTTGGAATTGATCTACATGCACTGTGTAATTGAGCTCCCTTCCATGTTGTTTGGATGGGAGTGCCATCGAGCCGATATGCACTTGGTTCGGAATCTCGTTGTTTACGCAGTATGTAGTCTCCAACATCGTAGCTGTAGTTTCGTGTTTTTCCCAACTGGGGTTCTACACGCGATGGCCTGCTCAGCATCCTTTACGCCACGAGGTGTGCGAGTTCTCCATCTCTGACGAATGTCTCGATGATGTCTTTCAAGTCTATGCATTCGTCGGTGTTGTGGCCTTTTGTCCTGTGGAAGTCACAGAATTTGCTCTGATCAGCGTTGTGACGCTCTCGGATTATTGGAGCCTTTGGCCATGGGAGCCTCTCGGTGTCGAAAATCTCGGTGACGCTTTTGGTGAGCGGCGTCCACCGGGGGTTCCGGTTCGACGACTGCCTGTTGTCCTTTCAGCCTAACCGAGGGTGCGAGCCGGATGAGGTGTCGAAGTTTACCCTTGACTGCCAAATACCTAGCTTCCTCTTTTTGTTTAGTCGGGCGGTAAGGACGTTATTTTCTCTTGTTTTCTGGGTGTAGAGGTTTGTGCTTTGGGAAAGATCTCTACCCAATTGCTTTTCCGTTTCCGCGACGCGTTTAGCTGCTGTCATGATGGCATCCCATGTGGAGGGCATGCCATCTTTACCCGTTAAGGTGCGGATGAGCTCTCGCGCCCTGGATGAAAGCAGCGCGAACAAGATCTTCGCTAATACTGCCCAGACTTAGCTTCTTTGAATTGAAGCGCGTGATGAAGTCTAGTAAAGACTCGTCTTCCTCTCGGATGCAGTTGAGGATTGTCCATTGCTCTTCAGTGTACTTTCTTTGTTGACTGAAGTGTTGGCTGAACTTATGTTGGAAGTCTGCCCAATCGTAGATGTGGTGGACCGGTAGACGGTCGAACCACGCTCTGGCTGCTCCAACCAACGTCATCTGGAACATATAACACCACGTGGGTTCCGTCCAGTTGCTGACGGTTGCCCCCGCTATGAATCTGTTCAAATGATCGTCTGGGTCGGATATACCATCATAGGTGCCGATGTTTGACATCTGTTTGGCACTTCTTGGGGAGATTGCTTCCGCAATGTCCCTTGCAAACTTGGAGGTTCCCGCATTTGCAGCGGTTGGTCTGAAGGTTTTAGAGAAGTCACGTGGGTTTCCACCCGCGTTTTTTGGTTTGAAGGTTTCTCCAAAATTCCTTCTTGGTTGGAAGTCCGTTTCCTTACGCTTCCCTTTCGCCTTATGGCGAGGGTTTACGTCGGTGTCGGATTCCTCCGAATCATCGTCCAAGTACTCGCACTCATTGCTCATGTTGAGTTGTTGTCGAGTGCTTCCGAATTCGTCAGCCTGTTGAAGTGAACGTAAGCGTTCATTCAACTCAGCTTGGAATTCCCTTTGACGTTTTTCCGCCCACGCTTTAACTTGTTCAAGTGTTTGGCGGGGGGGCCTCGTCTGTTGTCTTTCCACCTGGGTATCAATGAATCCCAGGGGAGGATTTTTTACTGCACTTGCCCCGTCTCGGGTAACCGGGGTAGTGTTCGTAAAATTTACTGCACTTGCCCCGGCTTGGGTAACCGGGGTAGTGTTCGTAAAATTTGTGTGCTCGCCGGTGTTCCTCCCAGTAGCTGGGGTTGTGATTACCGGGATTTCTTGGTCACCCGCTGGTTTTGGCAACGGAGTAACCTTAACCATCTTTCCAGAAGTTTGAAAAAACTGAATGAATTAGTTCTAGCTTTTATGCACGTATGGCGCCAATTAAGAAACACTAATTGACCCCGGGCAGATTACGGATAATCTGGGGGTTAAATAGATGTTTCCCACGAGGGGTTATGTCCGGCAAAGATGGTTCTGGTGACCTGCAAAACAGACACCGTGAGCTCGTCACTTAGAAGGGGGGGGGGTACCTTCTTGTGACCACCCTCCGGCATGAGAATCAGACTAGATTGCTCTTGAATATAAGTGTATATTAAGAGATTGCTAGAAAAGATAAGATGTGATAAGGTAATGTAATGTGTCCATACCATTCCAAGGTGTTGGAGTATTTATAGCCGAAGGTAGGTTTCCAAGTAGGTACAGCCGGCTGAATAGTATTCCTGTTCTGCCAACTGTGGGCTACGCACGTGCCATGCTGGTGGTTGGTGGGTAGGCAGCGGCTGATAGTGACCAGGCCGGCTGTGTACTATTCCTGTTCCACCAACTGCAGGCTATGCACGTCCTCCGACAGGTTGGTGAGTAGGCAGCGGCTGATAGTGACATACAGTACAAGAGCGTGCTGCTCGTCATACTGTTGTCAGTGAGCTGTCGTATCTTTGGTCAGATCTTTTGTCCATACCTCGTCAGGTACAGTACAAAAGATCCTCCAGTATCGTACGAACTGGCTCATTTGTGCGGGAGTGTTCCCGGCTTTGTGCGAGAGTGTTCCCGGCTTTGTGCGGGAGTGTTCCCGGCTTGCTCACTCCTTCTTCAGGTGACATTACTGAATTATTTAGAAGTTAAGTGCCTTGTGCGTGTAGCGTTGCTGCGCGGGTAGCCTTCCCTGATGGCTAGTATCCGTTGCTGCGGGAACAGGCGGAGTACGTCGACCATTGGGAGGCTTTTCCTGCGGGAACAGCTTGCGTACTGCGCGTAAGGACGTCACGTCTCTGAGCATGGTGGGTCCTGCGGATCTAGTTGGTTTCTGCGCAGACGTCTCTTCAAGGTGAGTCTTGCGAGTTTAGCCTTTGCGCAGACGTCCCTGTTGAAGGTGAGTCTTGCGGGTTCAACTGCGCAGACGTCCCTCTTTGAGGTGAGTCTTGCGGGTCCAACTGGGCCCTGCTGGGACCTACCTCTTCAAGCCCACACAAAGTGAAAAGGAGGTCACGAGAGTATGAGATATATAAGAATAAATTTGCCAAAATCTTTGGAGGGGGGATCGATCGTTTTGACGGCAGAGAGCATACAACCTTGGGGTTTTTGTTTCTTGTTTTGTAAGCTTTATTATTTTTAATGTTTTGTTTATTGAACGTTTTGATTGTTTTAGCCACCATGTCCGGCTAGATCAATTTAATTTCAACACTAGGGTTTGATTGATTCGAATCTTATGCGAAACAGTTATGTGATTCGTTTGTTTAATTGGTTTGTTTGTGTGATTCTTGATCTTAAACCCGGTTCATTCCGGTATATATTAGATTGTTAATAAACTTGATCACCTTATTAATTTTTTCTAATAAAGTTCATCAATATTTAAAACCCTAGTCAGTTTTTAAGTTTTGATAAAAGGAACAAATAATGTTTTGAGTTTGTCTATAAACCCAAAATTATTATAGAGTCACATGATCTTGTTAAACACTCCAAACGACGTGGGTGTTTGATTATAATCGATACTTCTATCACGTGACCCGTACACTAAGATCCGAACAGCGTGAGCTTGGAGTAGCGGGTTGGCTCTAATCACCGAACGACGTGTGATTAGACATTAGATAGAGTGGATGTCCGAACGGCGTGACGTCTAGTATTGATACAAACCGTTCAACTAAAAAGTCATTGCACCATAATTGTTAATGATCATAAGCTAGAATTAAACAAAGTAATTGCCTTAGTGTTGGAATTAGTTTTTATATATTTGAATTCACTATTCTTTTATAAATTTATAATATTATTGATTGCTTCACGATTATCAATCAATAACCGGACAAGCAACTAACTAATTAACAACACATATTACCGGAAAATATATTACCAGACTGTAGCATGATGAAACCCTAACCGATTAACAAAACAACTAGTTACCTGATTAACTAACTGATTTAGCAAAACAAGCATGATGAAACCCTAACCGATTAACAACATTAAACCTAACCCTAACAACGGCACATACCTCACTGTAGATCAACTCGAAACCCTAGCTTGTGTTGCGATGTCTTGGAGGAGGTATGGTCGTTAATTTTTTAGAAACATAGGCGCGTATTAATTATTTTATTTGACACTCAAATATGACATCCACCGGTTATTTTTTTAATGACTTACAAAATTAAAAGTCATCAATTCTTTAATTTTTTAAAAATGTGGCGTTTTTTTATGACCGACACATTCGTACGTCATAAATTGATGCATGTCATTGTGAACAGGTTATTGAAGCTCTTTTCCTAATAGTGATTGTAACTTTGAATTATTAATTAACATGTGAAAAAAATAAAAATGAAAGAAAAAAGTCGGGTTATAGTAGTTGTCTTCATGTCACCGTAGGGTTAGTCGTGTTTGTGTTGGTGGATCCACCACTACAAGTGGTTATATACTCCGAATTCATAACAAGACAACAATAACAATACCCAAAAATCCTGCAAATAGCACTAAATCTAGCTGCTTAGAAACTGCTAATTAAAGGTTTTGTAGAAACTACCAGAGAGCGTGACGGTGTGCCAATCGGTGATCGAGTATGATATTACTTTGTTGTTGTGCGCTTTTTTGCTTTACTTGGTAGTAAAAAAAAGATAGATTTTTTTAGACATCAATGCCAAGGTTTATTTGTAGTTTGTAGAGACATGAAAGAGATTGTTAATTATGTCAAGACTAGGTACAATAAAACACCCATGTTTGTTACCGAAAATGGTAAATGTTTATTGTGTTTTAACGCGTATTTATTGGTGATTATATTGTTTATATAAGTATACTTACGGTGACTAATTTTCAGGTTTTTGATTTAGGTTATTCATCACTGAATGTCCCGGATATACAAGTTGAAGAGATTTTGAATAACGTTACACAAAATTGAATTCCATCAAGCATACCTTGATTCTTTGGTTAAAGGTTAAAGCCATAAAGAGAGTTTTGTATGCTTTGACTAATATGACTTTATGATGGAAAACTTCAACCGTTATAGTGCCAATTATGCCTTTGACAAGTAGTCAATGTTACCATGAAAGTTAAAAGAAGATTAACTTTTTGTGTGTTGAAAAATGACAATAATGGAGTTGATGTCAGTGGCTATTTTATATGGTCGTTAACTGAAAACTACGAATAGATACATGGGTATAACGTAAGATTCGAGTTGTATTATGTTGACCGTCAAACATTTGAGCGAGTACCCAAACTGTCAGCTAGATGGTAGTAAGATTTCTTGAAAAACAACAGCATGGTTGATGTGTTTATGATCTTAGGTCTGCACATATCATTACTTAAATTTTGTTATGTATTGTTAAATGTCTAAAATTATTTCTTTACACGCATTAGAGTCAAATGTATTTTCAATTTTTTGTAAGAAGATTTACAAATGTGTAAAATTTTGCAATGAGCTTTTTATTCTAACAAATTTTATAGACAGTAAGCATAGAGTTACAAGAATTTGTGAATATGTGCAACTAATTTACAATTAGCAACCTTAAAAAAAGGGCATCATTGTCAATAAAAAAAATGTCGTAAGTAGTATCGATATTAGTTCCCACAAACGTTTTTTAGTACATGGTTTCCACAGGTCGATCAACATTCTTCTCGTTGTCGATCTCAATCAAGCTTTCATTACCAACTTGGTTGCATATGTTACCATATGGGCCCAATTTATGTAAACTTTAGTCATAAATTAAGAAGCTTGTTTATTATTTTGTGATTTTTATTCACTATTACCTTACCTCCTCGTTCTAGTTAATTAGGAAAAAAAATATACGTATTCATGATTCATATATATTTCTTTTGTCTCACTTAATCTAAAAAAACAAAGTTAATATTCAAAGAGAAAAACACTAGCAAATCTACACACTCAAAAGTACATACAACCTAAAAACAAATGACAGATTGACGACTGTTACTCGAACCTGAAACTACATCTAATCGACAACATCTAATCGACAACTTGTATTTTTTATCAATCTCTCACCCATAAGAAGCGCAACGTCTTTATGCTTTCAACCACTTTTTGAATGCTAGCTTAAATGTTATTAATTATCATATCGTTGCATGCTCTCCATATACATATGCACCAACATGTGTCCTGACAAATAGCTTGAAAAAACCTTCTTCTTAACTAGATTTCTTGAAACAAACATGTGTAGATTCTAGATGTCCTTAGGACCTTAATGTTGGACTTAATTCCCGTCTCAAGTCAATGAGGCGGGTTGGGCCGACCCATCGAGCCTATGATGGATTGGTGTCTTGTTTATCAAGTTGAGCGCGTGACTTGGTTTATATGGAATAAATTACTTGGTGAACAAGTCGAGCCAATGATTTGGACAACAAGGAATTTATTAATTAGTTATTATTTAAGTATGTTTTTACTAATTAGTATTTGAGTATGATAATGAGTTTGTATTCTAGTCTAATTAGGTTTTTCATGTTTAAATTAGTATACCCGAGCTTGTGGGTTATATCATTAAGAGAGAGAAGAGTTTTAGTATTGTAATTTTCGAGCTAATGAGAATTACAAAGATCGAGCTTATGATCTAAAACTTCGTTTTTATGTTTATCGATCCTGGTCACCAAAATTCAATTGGTATCAGAGATATTTGTAGCCAGTGTATTATTGAACAATCATGTTTGGTTCTGGATTGTTCAGGGTTAATTGGTTTGTATTTGTTCTAACGAAGAAGGTCAAGGTCATGGTTCAAATCAGTCAAGTCAAAGTAGACAAGTTTGGAGACAAAGATCATTCAAGTCCCGGATCGATAATCAACACACGAATTAAACGACTAACTCTCGTTTATTAATCAGAAAATATAACTCTAAAAACTTATTATAACTCTCAAACCCTAACTCGGTGTGACTCTTGATGAACCCTAACTCGGTTACACCAACTTCACAATCTCTAATGTCTAACCATAACTCGGTTTATATATGACTAACCTAACTTGCTAGCCAAGACATTACCAAATATTATACAACCCTACTTCTTGGGTTGGGCCTTACACTTGGGCCAAACAACAATTGACCCGACAATCACCCCCACAATTGTTGTGCCCGAGTCACCCGAATCACCCCCTAATTTCCAACTCGAAATTGGCCGGTCTTCAACTTCACGCTTGTCATCATTCTCTTGATTCTCCTGAGGCTTTTCATGATCTCTTGCAATATTCTTTCGGCTCCACTTGGCTAGAAGACACACTTGCTTCGTTTGATCATTACACGCCTTCCCTTGGTCTTGAATCACTTTCTTAACCACGCGTTTAGTTTCTTGAACACTATTCTTTGGACTTTGAATTTTGGAACTTGGATCTTTGATTGGAATTTTACTCGTAACCGGCTTGTTTTCTTTTAGTCCAATTCTTTGAAGATATCTACCTGCAAAATTCTTCATTCCAATGATAGCTCGTTTACTGGGACTTGTTATTTTGAGGCTAATCTTGTACAACAGATTCTTGGTCCTTGTCACCTTCATCAAAAGCTTACATGTATCATCTTTAATGGTTAGCAAATCATGTTTCATGTAAATCTCGCATCCACCTTCCTTTGCTTGACCAAGACTTATGATATTGCATTGTAGGCTCGGAATGTAGTAGACTTCGGTCAACAAACGTTGCTTCCCCGTTTTCCCTTCAATTAAGACCAACCATTTTCCTCGAATATCAATACAAGATTCATCACCGAACTTCACCTTCCCCGTGACACATTCATTCAACTCATAAAAGTATGCTTTATTACCCGTCATGTGATTCGATGCTCCGTTGTCGAGATACCAAACATCTTTCTCCATCGGCTCGGTTTTGAAACGCTTTGGAATCACACCGTCTTCATTAAAAAAAATCGTTTTCTGATCGCCTTTAATCAAAAATAAACTTGGATCAAAATCATCAATTTTGTTCAAATTAGATTCTTCCTTTTTCTCCATACGTTCTGGACACGTAGACGCAAAGTGACCAAACTCATCACAACGGTAACACTGAACCTGTGACATATCTTTTCTTCTCCATTGACGATCCTTTCTTTGACCCGTATACCTTGACCCATGATGTTGACCATCTCGGTTTTCACAACCATCTTGATCCTCATCCTCTCGGTCATGACCTCTGGTTTCACGGCCTCTTCCACAATCCTGCGAACTCAGCCAACCCTTACCTTGGATACCAGACTGATTATACGACTTGCCTTTGTAATTACCTTCTGACCGATTGAAAAGTAACTGACCTTGTAAATTTGAAGCGCGCTCTCTCCCTTTTAAACGTTCCTCAAACGCCTTAAGTCTTCCAACAACATCTTCAAACATCAAACTATCAAGATCAACACTTTGCTCGATTGAGGCTACCAGTTGAAAGTACTTATCTGGAACCGCATCCAGTAACTTCTTCACCAACTGGATCTCCTTTATTTAATCGCAAAAGGGAACAAAAAACCACGAACAACATAAACTAGAAATTCAATCAAAACAAACCTTCATGGATCCGATTTCCAGTTCTTGAACTTTGGTTGTAATTCCTATCATGACTTAACCCCGAACCCTCCTTATCAAGTTCTTAAACTTGGCTTTGATACCAATTCGTTTCGAGCGAGGAAGAGACAACGATATTGATAACCCAAAATTAGTTTAACTCAAGATTGTGAACCGACAAGTTATGTCGAGCATCCGGAGTAAAAGAATGGGAGAATCGAGACAAAAGAGATATGCTCGGAGTTGAAGATCAACCTATTTTCGAGTAGGAAATTAAGGGGGTGATTGTTGGACTTAATTCCCGTCTCAAGTCAATGAGGCGGGTTGGGCCAACCCATCGAGCCCATGATGGATTGGTGTCTTGTTTATTAGGTTGAGCGCGTGACTAGGTTTACATGGGATAAATTACTTGGTGAACAAGTCGAGCCAATGACTTGGACAACAAGGAATTTATTAATTAGTTATTATTTAAGTATGTTTTTACTAATTAGTATTTGAGTATGATAAGAAGTTTGTATTCTATTCTAATTAGGTTTTTCATGTTTAAATTAGTATACCCGAGCTTGTGGGTTATATCATTAAGAGAGATAAGAGTTTTAGTATTGTAATTTTCGAGCTATTGAGAATTACAAAGATCGAGCTTATGATCTAAAACTTCGTTTTTGTGTTTATCGATCCTGGTCACCAAACTTCACTTAACCAAGAAAACGAAAATACGCAGTATTTGTACCATTGGCAGCAAGACTGCATATACCAAACCGCAAGATATGAACAAGTGCTCGGCAGTCTCCTCACGATCCCCACAACTCGAACATGTCGAAATAATCTACAAGTTTCTTTTCTGACGCGCCACTCGAGTAGGGTTTTATTCTTTTTCAACTGTTATAAAGTTAGGCTATGTGTAGTGAAGGGCTACAAAATGAGGCGATTTGTGCCATGTTGTGCCCAGTCAGCAAGAGGAGGATTTTTGGTTTAGGAGTGTAGTGGTGTTGTAGCCCAATATATATATATATAAGGGTAGGTTAACGTACAATAATGACTTATCGTACATTACGTACACGACCTTTCAGAGCGTTAGATTAAAAAACACGCGGTGGAAATTTCCTAAATAACCCAACAGTAGTTCGCGATCAAAATTCGTCGATTACAAATCGAGTCTGATCCAAATTCGGAACTCGTCGCTCAATCTAATCCAATTTCTAATCTCTAATCACAGCTTAAAGTATGAAATCTCTAAAGTCATAAACCAAATCAAAATCGAACGGCGTGAACATCAAGAAATCTTCAAAATTGATCAAAAAATGATGATTTAATCAATCGAATTGATATGTAGAAGTATTTAGATTCATCAATCGATTATTGAATTTCATAAATAATGCACTCAATCGAGCTCTGATTAGGGTTCAAAATATTATGTTTAAACATTCTGAAACAAAACTGAAGACCTTTAAATGTTCTGACTAAAAAAGAACATCTTTAAACGTTCTAACCAAAAATGAACATCTTTAAACGTTCTAATATGTTCAAAGAAGTTATGAGTGTTCAAAAAAAATGAACATCGTTAAACATTCTAATACGTTCAAAGAAGTTCTGGGTGTTCAAAAAAAATGAACATCTTTAAAAATTCTAATACGTTTAAAGAAGTTCTGGGTGTTCAAAAAAGTTTAGAAGTTCTGAACTTCTAAACTAAACTAACAAAAAAATTTAAACACTTGTAACATAAAATTGAACACTAAAATCGCTTCATATAATCTCGTAATCATCAAACAATTATCAATCGACCGCTAATTTGATCATCGATTAGATCATATGAAAAATATGGAACGTCTGCAACTGGGTTTCTGCAAATGGCGTATTCCAATTCAAATCAATTTAAGTGTGTGTCTGCAAATGACGCCGGTGACGATGGTTGAATCGATGCAGCGGTTAATTAATATGGAAACGATTTGAAGTAATCTACAAATTTTCCACCGCGTGTTTTTTGAAATCTAGGGTTGAGGGTGTCGCGTACATAATGTACGATAAGAGATTATTGTATTTTATCCTTTATATATATATATATATATATATATATATATAGGGAGAGTTAACGTACAATAATAGGTTATCGTACATTAGGTACGCGAGACCCTGCACCACCCGATCCTAATTGCAATTAAAACTATGTTGTGGCATAATTGTAATTAAATCAAAAAATACTTCTCACACAATAGATCGTCATTTGCTGCAAGCCTTCAACCATAATCAAATCATCCACAAAACTAAAGCATAATCAAAATCGATAAACCCATTATCGCTATAGTTTAATAATCTTCAAATTGATCAAAAATTGATGATTTAATCAATCAAATTGATGTGTAAGAGGCTTTAGAATCATCAATCGATTATGAAAATACATTTTAACACACTTAATTGAGCTATGATTAGGGTTCATGTTTAAACGCTCTGCTCAAAGTTTAAACGTTCTGAACAAAATGAACACCAATATGATGATTTAATCAATCAAATTGATGTTTAGAAGTATTTAGATTCATCAATCGATTATGGAATTGCAGAAATAATGCACTCAAACGAGTTCTGATTAGGGTTCAAAATATTATGTTTAAACGTTCTGAAACAAAACTGAAGACCTATAAGCATTCTGATACGTTCAATGAAGTTCTGGGTGTTAGAGAAAATGAACATCTTTAAACGTTCTTATACTTTCAATGAAGTTCTGGGTGTTTAAAAAAGTTTAGAAGTTTTAAGAAGTTCTGTGTGTTAAAAAATGTTTAGAAGTTCAGAACTTCTAAACAGAACTTCTAAACTAACAAAAAAATCAAACACCTGTAACATGAAATTGAACACTGAAATCACTTCATATAATCTCGTAATCATCAAACAATTATCAATCGACTGTCAATTTGATCATTGATTCGATCATATGAACAAAATATGGAGCGTCTGCAACTGGGTTTCTGCAAATGGCGCTTAAAACTTTAAACGTTCAGTTAAAACCCATCACTCAAAACTCAAAATTGATCAATTGAAACTTCAAATTGATGATTAATTGGACCAATTTCAAAGTTTAATTGATTAGTTAGTTCAACAATTTCAATTTCAATTGGTCAATTTTATCAACTGGCCCAAGAAAAAGGCGTGACGAGGAAGATGGTGTTCACGACGGTACCGTCGACGGTCGCGACGGTGGATGCAATCGTTGGACGGTGACGATGAAGGTGGACGGAATCGATAGGAGCAGTGGATCAGAGTTGTTAGGAGCAGAGGATCAGAGCAGTGGAGCAGTGGACGGTCGCGTGTTTTTTGAAATCGATGGTGTAGAAACTCGCGTACCTATTGTATGATAAGGGATTTTCGTATTCTATCATTCATCTATAAATATATATATATATATATATATATATATATATATATATATATATATATATATATATATATATATATATATATATATATATATATGGGTATGCTAAAATAAATATATATAGTTTTCTAGGAAGAGTAAGAATATATCTAGGACATTGGATTTATGATCTAGTGGTTGAGATTGTTAGTTTTTAAAATATCAAATAGTTTCTTAGGATCTAGGATTTAGACTACATAGTTTCCTAACTTCAAATTTTATGCTCTTCTTACCATTCTTAGAAAAACTATCTATTTTTATTTTAACCCTTATATATGTGTGTGTGTGTGTGTATGTATATATATACCACACACATAACATTATACTAATAATATTCTTTAAACATCGCTGACGACAAAGACTAGTTACCCCTCCCCCTTGTCGCCCTTTTATTGCCGCGGGGCGCGGTGTTCCACCCATTTATCACCCCCATCTCCCTTTTCCTCGGCCTCATTATGCTTTCCCTTATAATGCCACTTCTGTTTTTGTACTTTACAAGTAGTCAATTTGACCAAGATAGTCAAAAGAAGCTTTGACATATTTTTGTGTTGAAAAGACACTAACGAAGCTGATGTTCATGGTTAATTTGCATGGTTCGTTGATCAAAAACTACGAATGGATACCTGGTTACAATGTAGCATTCGGGTTATACTATGTGGACCATCAAACGTTTGACTGAAAACCCAAATTGTCAGCAAGATGGTATCAAGATTTCTAGGAAAACGACAGCTGGTTGATATTTAATTATTTATGATATTTGATTTGCATATATCATTACTTAAATTTCGTTATAATATGTTACACGTCTAAAGTATATGTATACGCACATTATTGTCAAGTGTATTTATATACGAACATTTACCAAAAGAAAAATGTAAAAATCTGCAATGAGCTTTTATTCAAACAATTCAAGACATGAAAGAATAGAGTTACAAGAAATGAAAATATGTCCAACTAATTACACTTCCAACCTTAAAAAGGGTATTATTGTCAAAAACAAAAAAATCGTCATAAATAAGGTCAATATTAGTTCCCACAAGCAGGTTTTAATACACGATTTCGGCGGGTTGAACAACGTTCTTCTCGTTGTTGATCTCGATCAAGCTTTCTTGAACCAACTCGGTGGCATATGTTACCACATCCGCCCAATTCCTGTAAATTTTGGTTAATAAAAACATTAAAACTTCCAATAAATAAATAAATTAATAAATTGATTATATATATCAACAAATATTTACCCTTTGGATGTGTCGAATGCGAGTCCCACGGTATTCTTAGCCTCTTCAATCGCATAACTGAATCTTCTAATCTTAGACGGAGAACATAGTTTATTATCTGTGACCCGAAGACCCGAGGGCTTCACGTCACAAAAAATAGGAATAACTTTTTTCCTCGACTCCATCATTAAAGAAAGTTCGTGAAGACAGATATATGAGTCACAATAACGCGGTGAAAGACTGCGACACCAATCTTGCACTCAATTATTGCATTATCAATATGCTCAAAAAGTTTATCACCCGGTTTCATGTTCTTGTTGTCAAGAAACGACGGGATTCTTGACAACACGAGTTGGTGGTAGAGCAAAGAGGCAATTGATCTTTTAGTGTTAATCCCACGATGGTTTATGAAAACATCACAAGCAGGTTGAACCGCTCGTTGTGCCTTTTGCAATGCTATTTGGCGTTTGATGGTGTTTTAACGTGGCTGCACGTTGCATGGTTTCATTTTTAGGAAAGTGAAAGCAGTTAAATCTTAAAAGTTTTTGTTTTAGCTTAGGTTGGAGTTTAAGGTTGTGTTAAAGGTTTGTATTTATAGATGATGGAATTGAATGAGAATGTCTTGTTTTGGAATTATTAGAATAGAAGTCAACATGCATGACCAAATTAGTAAAAAAGTAGCACCTTACAAATGTATTATAATATGTTGTGAATGGACCGATTCAAAGATGCAACACTTAATACCCTCTAAACTTAATTGGTGGGAGAACTTGAATACATGTGTTACTTTTTGTATATATAAAAACGAGTATATAATATTAAGGGGTGTTTGGGATTTCTTATTTTGTTTTCTTATAACTTTTCATTAAGTTAATAAGTTACAAAAGTGTAACTTATGGAACTTTTCTTCTCACAAAATAAGTAATCCCCAACACCTTATTACTTTTTAATAAGTTTATAAGTTATAGGTTGGAAAAAATAAGCAATCCCAAACACCCCCTAAATAACGTAAAAAGAAGTAACCGTGTCACTTGGACCATGCTTGCCTCCATCCTTGGTTGAATGCTAATCAAGATACATTCGAAGAATTACGCACCAACAATGCAATAATGTGCGATCAAAAACTTGTATCTATTTATAAGCAGGGTTTTCATATATACTCTCTTATTCCCATTAAAAGTGTCTGTATTTTCTTATTTATTTTTCCCATTACAAATGTTCAATTTCAAAATTTATTAGCCAATTTCCAAGTTTACCATTAAATATACACAACTAGCATTAATAAACAATATTGATGGACCAATTTTCAAGGGCATTATTGTCATTTGGTAAACAAAAAAAGGTAATTATTCAATCTACCTTGAACTTTGTGATTTTCAAAACAAGACACTTAAAGAGAGACGGAGGAAGTATATTTTTTAAGAAGATTTTATTATATATATATTTTTTAAATGTTTAGTTATGCTCAATAAAAAAATGAAAGTAGTTTGAGTCAATCAATGTTAAGGCATAAGAATATGTTGACAGCAGAAAAGTGACAAAGGACACTTTGAATGTTTTTTCAGCCATGGGAATTTCCAAAGACCCTTCAAATACGTTTTTCAACCACTTTGTGTTCATATACGATGGTAAAACAAGTTCATCAACATTTTGTTATTATAAACGTCTTTCTTGCATTTTGCAGAAACTTGTTTCAAGAGTTTTGGTGACCGCGTAAAACACAATACACGAACCAGCTGGCAATTATGATATTGAGCCTCCTTTTGTTATGCATAACATGTTATTGGTTCATGGTAAGGCTGCAAAGGTTTATCATGCATGAACAGTTTCAGGTAAGTTGCTAACCATTAATTCATATTGTATTTGTTTTATTTATAAGAAAAAGAGAATTGTTTGTGCAGTCACAACAGGGTGGATTGATAAAACTCGCTGCCCACTGTTTCACGCGTGAGTTGGTTCGCAAAGCTGCCTAGAGGGCCATGATCTTCAATATTGGCTGGTAATATTCAAGAGGATAGTATTCTATTGGTGTCAAATTTCTGACATGACAACAACGTAACACGGTTTGAGTTTACTATATAGGTTCGGGCAATGAACACAATTAGCTAAACGGGGGGAGTTCGTGTCAACCCGTCGGGTTTGCGGGGTTACCCTTTAATCCACCTATTTTAATTTATTTTTGTAAATCTGCTCTATGTCAAAGTTAATTTTGTTGGGTATTTTATGCCAAAATCTAAAACTTAAAAGAGAGAGACATAAAATTTTGTAATTAGAATGTAATTTCATTTGCATTTTTTTTATAAAGTTGTAACTTTAAAGTATTAACACGTGAAATGAATACATGAAAAAAGAAATCAGGTTAAATGGATCATGTTCATGTCAACCCACGAATATTCTTGCCGTGTTCCTGTCATATGTCTAACACGATTCTTGGGTTAATCGTGTTAAGGTTGGATACACTAACTCACAAACATGACCCGTTTAACGCCCGTATGAGTGACTGTACATATACACCAAGTTCATAATAAGAGAAGATTGATTATAAAACGTTGAAACTTTGTTTTCAAACATGTCATTTTATGCAATTAACACGTAGCTTAGTTGCTAAAAAAACAAAAAATTCTAACATTTTATTCAAACAGGTCATTTGATCCGCCTATATTGGGAGATTACCCTCAAGAAATGCGTGATTATCATGGAAATGAGTTACCAAGATTTTCCAAAGTCAAAAACGAATTTATGAAGAATAGTATTGATTTCATTGGAATCAACCATTATTCAGCTATATATGCCAAAGACTGCACTAATTCTAGCTGCTTTGAAACCACTAATCGTACTATTAAAGGTTTTATAGAAACTAGAGGAGTGCATGACCATGGGTGGATATATGGTGTAAGTTGGGGGTTCCCGAAACCCCCGAGTTTTGAAATAATACTAGTGTATAATTATATGGAAAAAGAAAACTAAAGTGAACCCCTTATAAAATAGGAGTAAGAACCTTACAAAACAAAACAAATGGTGTAGTGTAAGAGACATGGGATTAATAAACTCAAGGTCCTAGGCTCTATTCTTTTCAAATTGCTTGATGGAATTGTAAGTCAATTTATGTAGAAATTTGAAGACAGTGAGTTAATTTGATAGATGAGTGCACTGCTTGGCATACTATATATTTTGTTAAATTTCATATAATTGTTACTATATATTTTGTTAAATTTCATATAATTGTTTTGGATGCTGTAGAAATAATATAAGGATGAAGGAATAAGTTTAGAAATCTTGTTTGTATAAAGTTAAGTTAATCATTGTTATTCTCAACTTATACATTTGTATATTTGGATTTGAAAGTTTTTTTGCTAATATATATTTTTATTGTTTTTGTGTTGATGTTTTTGTACTGTATAGGCTAGCTATGTACGTAGTTTAGTTGTTTTATGTTGGTTTAGAGTAGGCAAATGGATGGTTTAGAGATTTCATATATAACCAGTGTTCCTTTAACTAATATATAGTTTAGGTACCCGTGTTTAACGTGGGCGAAATTATTATAAAAACAAAATAAACAAATGCGATGTAAAAAACATTTAAATTTTGTTGTATCTTTAAATACTATTAAAGCAATACACTTTGTTCACATGGCATTATACTAGCCTGTCCACATATGCATCCAGTCATCAACTTTCCATTGTCAGATTGTCTATTATGCTGCCACATGTCATCTTCACCAAATCACCCTATATTTAAACCTTAACTATTCATAATTTTTCACCCTAAACATATTTTTTCTCTCTTTCTCTATTAGCCGGATCTCCTTTCACCCTCTCATATATTCCGGCTACTCTAGATCCAGATTTGTATTAATCGTTTTCCGGTAAGTTTATATTTTATAATAAGCATCCGATTGTTGATATATGTATTTCCGGCAACATTATATTTTCTTCCGGTTATTGTTTCCTCTAATCTTCTTATCTTTATTTTCATTGTTAACTGATTTTATTAAAATCAGTTTAGGTTGTAATAAAAAACGGCGATGAAGCTAATATGTTGACGTATTTACGTTTTTCCGGCAAGTTTTCGGTAAGTTTTCCGTTTTGTTTTTCCGGTTATGTGTTATACTTAAAACAATGGTTGTATTTATTTGAAGTTTTATATTTTTCTTTCCTCTCATATATTCCGGCTAATCTAGATCTAGATTTGTATTAATCGTTTTCCGGTAAGTTTATATTTTATAATAAACTTCCGATTGTTGATACATGTATTTCCGGCAACTTTAAATTTTATTACGATTATTGTTTCCTCTAACCTTTTTATATTTATTTTCATTGTTAACTGATTTTTATTAAAATCAGTTTAGGTTGTACATCAAAAACGGTGATGAAGCTAATATGTGGACGTATTTACGTTTTTCTGGTTATGTGTTATACCTATAACAATGGTTGTTATATATTTATTTGAAGTTTTATATTTTTCTTTCCTGTTTTTTTGTTTCACATGTTGTTCTTCTAGGTTCTAAATAAAAATCACGTTTATTATTTCGTTTTTCTGGTAAGACACATTTAAATTATCCATTTAAGTATCTCATTAATACAATTTATTGAGTTTGACTATCCTTATTTGTTTAAATAACTAATAAGGATAGTCAAACTCAATAAATTAGATTAATGGTTTTAATACAATTTAATTAACATATTTAAACTTCTTTTAAATTTAAAATTCTAACAAAATAAAGATGGTGCATGACGTGAAATTTTAACAACCTGTGTTTAAACATAAATCAATACCAAAATTGCAATAATTTTGACTTTACTATTGCCAACCGATTTCTAAATTAAAAAATCGTTGCCAAAATTGCAATTCAATGTTGACTTTTAAATTGCTTTGATTTACACATATGTTACGGTTACTATTTAATTACATCTATAACAATTTCCATGTTTATAAACTTCTAAGAATAACCTGTTGTCCAATCACTATATGACATACATAATATGTTGACATGTTGTTGGATCCACTTGGCATTTTATTTTGTTAACCTCTATCGGGTTTGATTTTCTGTAGGTTTTTTTCGTGTATACACGAGATTGGCCCGAGACTAAATGTGCTAGGAATTGAGGACTAAAAGGCACATTTAAATTTTTTGGCATTTTATATTCTTCCTGTTTTTTTGTTTTACATGTTGTTCTTCTAGGTTCTAAATAAAAAATCAGCGTTATCCGTGGACAATATCATTATTTCGTTTTTCCGGTAAGGCACATTTAAATTATCCGGTTATAAATTATAATTCTAATCTTTCATAATATCAATATTATAACAAAACTTTATTATTTAAGGTTGTTAACCCGATTGATTTACGTAATATTTCAGTTTACCTTCTAAATCTAAATCTGAGATACCATGGTTATTATCATTATATTGTTTTTTTCCGGTAAGGCATTTAATTTTTTCGGTTATAAATTAAATATCAAATTTTTCATAATATCAACATTAATATTCTACTTTATAAGTTCAGGTTAATGTCCCGACTGATACAAGCTAATATTCATGGATTGAGCATTACTTTATAAGATGTATTTTTTATATTGATGTATATTTCTTTTTTGAATATTCAATTATATTCATTATTTGTAGATAAAATAATATATTGATGTACATCGGAGATACCTTGCTGTATATTTTTTTTCAGCGTGCCTTAGTATACATAAATTACACATCTAAGTATCCCATTAATACAATTTATAGAGTTTAACTATCCTATTTGTTTAAATACCGAATTAACAACTTAATTAACTTTCCAACTTAAATAGTTTTTCGACCATTTCTAAATTAAGCATGTTGCATATTGATTTTTAAAATATACTAAATTTACTAAACTAAATATAATATTGATTTTTAAATATACTAAATTAAGTTTTTTAAATTAAGCATGTTGCATACTTATTAATTAAGTTTTTTATTAACATTTACTAATTATTAATATACTAAATTTACTAAACTAAATATAATATTGATTTTTAAATTAAAATACATATTAAATTATAATATTCACCTTCCACATATAATTTATTCTAGAATTTAATAAAGATATTAATGTACATAACTGATTCCATTATTAATTAACCTTTTAACTATAATTTGAAATTCAAATTCAAATTATTACCATTTAAAGGTTTGACTAAATTAACTATAATTAAGGAAATAATTTATGTTTTTATATAATATTAAATAAAATTATATAACCGTATATAATCATAAAGTTTCTAAATTTTTATTAATATTTATTGAATTATAAATTTAGTAAATTTACTAAATCATAATAGTGATTTTTAAAATTAAACAAAAAAGTATAATATTGATTTTCCAAATATAATCTATTCCAGAAGTTTCTAAAAATATTAATCTACATTAAATTAATCCGTTATTATTCCAGAATTTTATAATTTATTATTAATAATAATAATAATTGACATTTTTACAAAAATTTGAAATTCAAATACATTTAAAGGTTTGACTATAATAACGATAGTTAATGAAACTATTATGTTTTTTATTATTGTTATTTAATTCTTAAATTAAGCAACGTATTATTATTAAATATTAAACGACTTTAATGTTTATATATTATTCTAATTATTATTTCATTTTTAAATTAAGCAACTTATTATTGTCTTTGTTAACTGATTTTGATTAACCTTAAATATAGTAAACCATTCTAAATATACATTTTTGTAAGGCCCCGTTACCGGAAGCCCTACTTTCGCGTTGGATTTACTCATAAACACAGTTCTAAATATCAGAGTTAATTTAAACATTTACGCGGAATATGAAACTTTCATAAAACATTACATAATTCATAACTTGTCTTAAAACATCCTTTGTTTTTCACATTAAACTATTAAAATTAAAACGTCATAAGTCTTCAGATGCCAGACTCTCGTTCAGTGCCATGTGTCCCCTCAAGCGAGCTGCCTCATTCTACTCACCTGCGTGCATACTAAAAGTCAGCTACGCTGAGTGAGTTCTAGATAATCACATAATCATACCCTTCACATAACAATATATTCATCCTTTCATTCATACTTTTATACTTTCATACTTTCTTACTTTCTTACATTCATACTTTCTTACTTTCATACTTTCTTACTTTCTTTTGTATTAACTTACTTTCATATCTTATGTTATAAAGAGCATTACGCCCTACATTCCTCGAGTATTATTAGGGCTCGGTACCCTCCTTCCTCGAGTATTATTAGGGCTCGGTACCCTCTTTCCTCGAGTATTATTAGGGCTCGGTACCCTCCTTCCTCGAGTATTATTAGGGCTCGGTACCCTCCTTCCTCGAGTATTATTAGGGCTCGGTACCCTCTTTCCTCGAGTATTATTAGGGCTCGGTACCCTCTTTCCTCGAACATTAGTAGGGTTCGGTTCCCTAGTTCTCGAATATTAGTAGGGTTCGATTCCCTCTTCGTTACCATACAACCATACATTATCATTTCTTTCTTTTATTATCTTTATCACGTTCATACACGTAAACATACATATCATACTTACCTTACACATAGCGTTACAACCTGACAGTACGTGCAATATCCGAAGATCGTTCACGTAACATCAAGCAATCATTCATACATATCATATCATTCACATAAGGCATACACTTATCTCTTAGGATAAGCGTATTAACAACATATTGAGTATGCACACAGCCCCGAAAACATAACACATAAGGGGGCTAGAAACTCACCTGAACACGGTTACGTTCTCCGTTGATTGTAATTCCTTTCTTTAACTGGGCTCGGCTAACTGTATAATATTTACACATATCAATTAACTACTACTACTCGTTTTCGATAACTGCCTTAACACATTTTCCATTAGGTTTTTAATTCATTTTATAAACGAACTTCACTTCAGGCGAAGTTAAACCTTAGGCGAACTTGGAAACAACTTGGTTCTGGCTTGATTCGGTCGAATAGGGACATATTCGATCGAATCTGAGGCACACTCGATCGAACTAGACACACACTCGATCGAACCAGCTGGGAAAACTCGTTCGATCGAACATGGCACTCGTTCAATCGGATAGATACTCGTTCGATCGAATACGGATCTCATTCGGTCGAATGAGGCGGAGACCATTCGGTTGCTTTCTTATTCGATCGAATGGACTGGTTCGATTGACTCATTCGATCGAATGGACTGATTCGATTGACTCATTCGATCGAATGGACTGATTCGACGCCTTCAAGCTGGGCGACGGAGAAACCTACGGGTTTTTCCGGATTTTCCAGATTTTGACCCAAAATCGAAGTTTTTGACATGGAAATGTTCGGGATTGAAAGGGCTATCGATTCCCAGTGATTTTAAACATCAAAAGTTGCATTTTGACACCAAAACAAGACGGTTTTTGACCCGAAAACTCAAGTTACGAAAATGGGAGTTTTTCCTCGATTTGAGGCCGAAAATGGTTATGAAAACGGATGATTTTCGAGAGGGACTTACCAAAAACGATTAGGAACAAGATTGTGGACTCGGATTTGTGACTCGAGAACTTTCTCTCTCTAGTTTCTCTCTCTAGAATTGAGAGTGTTTGGGTGTGGGAGTGGAAGGGAGTTAGTGACAAATTGGAGGTAGGGACTTGGTAGTAACTCTCGAGCCCACGGGCCCAAGGCCCATTCTCATTTAACCCATCTTACGTAATCTAAGCCCATGACCCGTTCCTTACTCGACATTAAATAACTAAAACGTGAAATCACTAAACATAACTTTCTTTTATTTATCATTATAAAAATTTTAGGATGTTACAAGTCTTCCTCCCTTAAAGAGGTTTCGTCCCCGAAACCTAACTATTACATAAACAAACTAGGGTAAAACTTGCGCATCTCATCCTCAACTTCCCAAGTAGCATCTGATCCCTTGCGGTGTTTCCATATCACTTTGACCAAGGGTATGACCTTATGACGAAGCTGCTTCTCCTTGCGATCAACGATCTTTATCGGTTGCTCGATGTAGTTCAATTGTTCATCAACCTCGATGTCCATTAATGGCACGTGAGACGTGTCATCAGCTAGACACTTCCTCAGATGAGAAACATGGAAGGTTGAATGAATTCCATCTAACTCATCGGGTAAATCCAGTTTGTAAGCTACTTCACCCACACGTTTTACAATCTTGAACGGTCCAATGTACCTCGGACTCAACTTTCCTCTTTTCCTAAAACGGATAATCCCCTTCCAAGGCGAGACCTTAAGCATCACATTGTCACCAACGTTAAACTCAATTGGTCGTCGCCGCTTATCTGCATAAGACTTTTGTCTGTCTTGAGCGGCTTTCATTCTTGTTTTGATCTGATCGAACTTTGAAGACGTTTCTTGAACCACTTCTAGGCTTCCCATTTCTTTCTGACCAATCTCACCCCAACACACCGGGGTTCTACATCGTCTACCGTACAACATCTCAAACGGTGGCATACCGATACTTGAATGGTAACTGTTGTTATAGGAGAACTCTGCCAGATGCAGATGATCATCCCAACTTCCACCAAAATCTAAAACACAAGCACGTAGCATATCCTCAAGGGTTTGGATCGTCCGTTCGGACTGTCCATCAGTTTGAGGATGATACGCCGTACCGATGTTCAACCTCGTCCCCATAGCTTCATGAAATTTCTTCCAGAACCTCGAAGTAAACCGTGTATCCCTATCAGACACGATCGATAACGGTACTCCATGCTTGGTTACCACTTCCTTGATGAACAAGTTTGCTAACGTTTCTGACGAGATGGCCTCTCGTATGGGCAGAAAGTGAGCACTCTTGGTCAAACGGTCCACAATCACCCAGATGGTATCATGTTGCTTAGCCGTACGAGGTAGCTTAGTTATGAAATCCATGGTGATGTGTTCCCATTTCCACTCAGGTATCTCTAGCGGTTGCATCTTCCCATAAGGCTTTTGATGTTCGGCTTTGACTTGTAAGCAAGTTAAGCACTTACCAACATAATCTACTACATCATTCTTCATTCCTGGCCACCAGTAATCTCTTTTCAAGTCTTGATACATCTTTGTAGCTCCAGGATGGATTGAATACCTTGACTTATGAGCTTCATCTAAGATTCGACTTCTAAGATCACCATGGCGTGGGATCCACATACGGTCGAACCTAGTTTTAACTCCATGAGTGTTTTCCACCAACTCATCTTGCTGGCCATAAATCCTTTCTTTCTTTACTAACCCTTCATCTACTAACACCTCTGACTGCACTTCGATGATTTCTTCAAAAAGACTTGAGTTCACAATCAGCTTGTATGACTTTACGGTTGCAAGGACTTCCTCATTCTTACGACTTAGCGCATCAGCGACCACGTTAGCTTTACCGGGGTAATACTTAATCTCACAGTCGTAATCCTTTATCAATTCTAACCATCTTCTCTGCCTCATGTTCAATTCTTTCTGCTCGAAGAAGTACTTTAAACTCTTACGATCGGTATAGATAGTACACTTAGTGCCGTACAGATAATGCCTCCATATCTTAAGAGCATGCACTACAGCTGCTAACTCCAAATCATGCGTCGGATAAGTACTTTCATGGACCTTCAACTGTCTGGACGCGTATGCTATCACCTTCCCTCGTTGCATCAACACGCAACCTAATCCTTGATGCGAAGCATCAGCACAAACAACGAAATCCTCGTCACCATCGGGTAGAGTAAGGATTGGAGCTTGCGTGAGTCTCTTCTTCAATTCTTCAAAGGCTTCTTCTTGAAATTTTCCCCAGCTGAATACTATCGACCTTCGGGTCATACCGGTCAGCGGTGCGGCTATCTTGGAGAAACCTTCGATGAATCTCCTATAGTAGCCAGCTAACCCTAGGAAGCTTCGTATATCCGTCGGATTCTGCGGAGTCTTCCAATTCGTTATCGCTTCAATCTTAGCTGGGTCCACGGTAATCCCCTCCGGATTAACCACATGACCTAAAAATTGCACTTCTCTTAACCAGAACGCGCACTTCGAAAACTTGGCGTACAACTTCTCTTTCTTCAGAACTTCCAATACTTCTCTCAGATGCTCGGCATGGTCAGACTCACACTTTGAATAAATCAATATATCGTCAATGAAGACGATAACCGACTTATCCAACATCGGCCGACACACCCTATTCATCATGTCCATAAATGCTGCAGGAGCATTGGTTAGACCGAATGACATTACGAGGAACTCGTAGTGTCCATACCGCGTTCGGAACGCTGTCTTAGGGATGTCTGCCTCTTTCACCCTCAGCTGATGGTAGCCTGATCTGAGATCTATTCGTGAGAACCAACTTGAACCTTGCAGCTGGTCAAACAGATCATCAATCCTTGGCAACGGATATCTATTCTTTACCGTAAGCTTATTCAACTCACGATAGTCTATGCACATTCTCATACTTCCATCCTTCTTTTTCACGAACAATACTGGTGCGCCCCACGGGGAAACACTCGGTCTGATAAAACCCTTGTCGAGGAGTTCTTGCAGTTGGGACATCAATTCCTTCATCTCGGACGGTGCTAGACGGTAAGGCGCTTTCGCGACGGGCTGGGCTCCTGGTACTAGATCTATCTGAAATTCTATCTCTCGCTCAGGTGGCAACCCCGGAAGATCCTCAGGGAATACTTCTGGGTAGTCCCGCACAATAGGAACATTCTTCATTTCTTTCGTCTCGGCCGTAGCGTTGACAACATACGCCAGGTAGGCACCACACCCTCGCCTTAGCAAACCCTCAGCTTTTATCATCGAATAGACATTAAGCCCAGAACTTTCCTTATCACCATAAACCGTTACCGCGCTACCATCCGATGATTTTAACCTTATAATCCTACTCTTACATACTATCTGAGCCTCAAACTCAGACAACCAATCCATACCCAAAACCACATCGAACCCTCCCAAGGTCATAACGTACAAGGTAATCGGGAACTCATGCCCTTCCAATTCTATCGTACAGTTCTTAACCATCTTCGTTATTTTAACCGAAGTGTCACTAGCGGTTTCTACTACAAAAGTTTCGGACACTCGGCAGCCTTTCATTTTAGCGAGTTTACTAAATGTCGTAGCTACAAAACTTCTATTCGCACCAGAATCAAATAATACTAAAGCAGAAATGCCGTTTACTAGGAACGTACCGGTCACAACATCAGGAATCTGCTTGGCTTGTTCTTGGGTCAGCATGTAGGCTCTAGTTCTTGGCCTAGCTTGATCGGCATCCTTCTTTCTACTACCTCCAGCTTCACTTTCGGTACACTCCCTAGCAAAATGACCCGTCTTACCACACTTGTAGCATGCAGGCTTAGAACTGCACTCATGAGCATAATGACCTGCCTTCCCACACTTGTAGCAAACATTCGACCCAAATTTACATTCTCCGGCATGTATCTTTCCACACTTATGACATGTATCCGAACCCTTTCCCCACCTACACTCACCACTGTGCGCCTTGCCACAAGTCTTGCACGACCTGTTCTCCCAAACTCTCGGCTGTTTGTTCTTAGGGTTCCACATCTGGGTACCGGGTAGTTTAGCAGGAGCGACCCATTTCTTCTCTTTCTTCTCATCTCCCACCACCACATCATCCGCAACCAAGTCTGCATAAACCATTTCTGCGAGTTCGACAGCAGAATCGAAAGTAGTAGGTTTACTTGTTCTGACTAACATGCGAACTCTCTGCGGTAATCCCCTCACATAACACTTGATCCTTTTTGCCTCAGTGTTGACCATATCGGGCACCAACCTAGACATTCGATTGAACTCGGTGGTGTACTCACGATGTGTCATTGTCCCAGCTTTCAAGTTTAAGAATTTCATCTCCGCCCTTTCAACCTCGGCGTCAGCACAGAACTTCATCATCACTAACTCTTTCAGATCATCCCACCTCATCTCTTTGAGCTCTTCACGGGTCTTCCTCTGCTCCACACTCTCCCACCAATACATAGCCTCGTCTACGAATGACTGAGTAGCATAACCCACAGCTTGGTCGGGGCGGCATTCGCTAATGCGGATAACCTTGTCCATAGCGGTTATCCATTGGAGAGTAGCGATTGCGTCTCCCAACCCGGTCAGCTTTGGCGGGTCGCATCCTTTGAAGGACTTATAGCTGCACCCACCTTGTCCTCTTCTCCCATCATCGACTTTCACAGACTTATCCCCACTCGAGGCCCCTCTTTCACCTTCCCCATCCTTCCTACCATCACCACCCGCCCCTTCAGCAGTTCGTTCACGGCTTCCAGCAGATCCTTCGGGATTCAGGTTCTTCACAGCAGCAACCACAGCCTGAACAATGGCTGCTTGAACTGCAGGGCTAAGTTGAACTTCTTCGTTGTTGTTCTGGTCTCCTCCAGCTGCGCTTCCTTCATCTTCGGTGTGGGAAGCTTCTTCTACCGAGGGTTGCCGGACACGACGAGGCCTGCCACGACGTCCAGTGCGACCCCCCAGTTCCAACAAATTCTCCAGCTCCCGCCATTAGTATTCTAAAAGGGAAAACACAAACATCATCACTCAAGGAACTATTTAGTACAAGGATAGTAAGGCTAACAGGTAATAACAGTGGCCAGTTGTGATTAGCTGATCACGTTACCTTCCGTGTCCTATACACTTCCCTTTATGAGTCTATTTGTGCTGGTTCTACTTAAGCAGTTTGTCAAATCAAACAATCAATTATTCCTATCCCTGACGTTCACATATCTTTCCTTTCTCATTAACATATATCATTTAATCATACACCTTACCTTTACCATTCTCGCTTGAGCAACACATGGCATTCTTGAACTGGCATCTTCTTTCCTTTCTTATTTATATCCCATACTCCGTTCGAGTCTAAGCATGTAGGATGCTTAAATCTCTCGAACCTGGCTCTGATACCAACTTGTAAGGCCCCGTTACCGGAAGCCCTACTTTCGCGTTGGATTTACTCATAAACACAGTTCTAAATATCAGAGTTAATTTAAACATTTACGCGGAATATGAAACTTTCATAAAACATTACATAATTCATAACTTGTCTCAAAACATCCTTTGTTTTTCACATTAAACTATTAAAATTAAAACGTCATAAGTCTTCAGATGCCAGACTCTCGTTCAGTGCCATGTGTCCCCTCAAGCGAGCTGCCTCATTCTACTCACCTGCGTGCATACTAAAAGTCAGCTACGCTGAGTGAGTTCTAGATAATCACATAATCATACCCTTCACATAACAATATATTCATCCTTTCATTCATACTTTTATACTTTCATACTTTCTTACTTTCTTACATTCATACTTTCTTACTTTCATACTTTCTTACTTTTTTTTGTATTAACTTACTTTCATATCTTATGTTATAAAGAGCATTACGCCCTACATTCCTCGAGTATTATTAGGGCTCGGTACCCTCCTTCCTCGAGTATTATTAGGGCTCGGTACCCTCTTTCCTCGAGTATTATTAGGGCTCGGTACCCTCCTTCCTCGAGTATTATTAGGGCTCGGTACCCTCCTTCCTCGAGTATTATTAGGGCTCGGTACCCTCTTTCCTCGAGTATTATTAGGGCTCGGTACCCTCTTTCCTCGAACATTAGTAGGGTTCGGTTCCCTAGTTCTCGAATATTAGTAGGGTTCGATTCCCTCTTCGTTACCATACAACCATACATTATCATTTCTTTCTTTTATTATCTTTATCACGTTCATACACGTAAACATACATATCATACTTACCTTACACATAGCGTTACAACCTGACAGTACGTGCAATATCCGAAGATCGTTCACGTAACATCAAGCAATCATTCATACATATCATATCATTCACATAAGGCATACACTTATCTCTTAGGATAAGCGTATTAACAACATATTGAGTATGCACACAGCCCCGAAAACATAACACATAAGGGGGCTAGAAACTCACCTGAACACGGTTACGTTCTCCGTTGATTGTAATTCCTTTCTTTAACTGGGCTCGGCTAACTGTATAATATTTACACATATCAATTAACTACTACTACTCGTTTTCGATAACTGCCTTAACACATTTTCCATTAGGTTTTTAATTCATTTTATAAACGAACTTCACTTCAGGCGAAGTTAAACCTTAGGCGAACTTGGAAACAACTTGGTTCTGGCTTGATTCGGTCGAATAGGGACATATTCGATCGAATCTGAGGCACACTCGATCGAACTAGACACACACTCGATCGAACCAGCTGGGAAAACTCGTTCGATCGAACATGGCACTCGTTCAATCGGATAGATACTCGTTCGATCGAATACGGATCTCATTCGGTCGAATGAGGCGGAGACCATTCGGTTGCTTTCTTATTCGATCGAATGGACTGGTTCGATTGACTCATTCGATCGAATGGACTGATTCGATTGACTCATTCGATCGAATGGACTGATTCGACGCCTTCAAGCTGGGCGACGGAGAAACCTACGGGTTTTTCCGGATTTTCCAGATTTTGACCCAAAATCGAAGTTTTTGACATGGAAATGTTCGGGATTGAAAGGGCTATCGATTCCCAGTGATTTTAAACATCAAAAGTTGCATTTTGACACCAAAACAAGACGGTTTTTGACCCGAAAACTCAAGTTACGAAAATGGGAGTTTTTGCTCGATTTGAGGCCGAAAATGGTTATGAAAACGGATGATTTTCGAGAGGGACTTACCAAAAACGATTAGGAACAAGATTGTGGACTCGGATTTGTGACTCGAGAACTTTCTCTCTCTAGTTTCTCTCTCTAGAATTGAGAGTGTTTGGGTGTGGGAGTGGAAGGGAGTTAGTGACAAATTGGAGGTAGGGACTTGGTAGTAACTCTCGAGCCCACGGGCCCAAGGCCCATTCTCATTTAACCCATCTTACGTAATCTAAGCCCATGACCCGTTCCTTACTCGACATTAAATAACTAAAACGTGAAATCACTAAACATAACTTTCTTTTATTTATCATTATAAAAATTTTAGGATGTTACAATTTTCAATATAAATTCTTTAGATATTGTTGTTAGATTTAATACAAGTAGTAGATGGTCAACACCTCTTTACACTTTCTAATAACTATAATTTGGAAGTTAAGATTTATTGGTTCCATATAAAAACTTTAGAAATGTTTATATGTTACTAATTATTATACATGTTGTTTTGTGTGGTTTATATTTTATATAATCTGCTATTGTGTTGTAACAATTTTCAGGTGTGTTAGGAAAAGTGATTTTCTTTTGGTTGAAGTTTTTAAGATGTTGATGATGGTTTAATAGCAAAAAACATTATGAGTTATTTTGTTGATGTGTAATGGTTGTTATGCTCAAATTAACTTCTTGTAATTTGAAAGTTTTAATATTAGACAATGTAAATCTATTAATTTTTGGTTGGTATGGTGATGTGTTTAGTGACAATGTAAATCTATCAAGTTTTAATAGTTAAAGAAATATATTTTTGTTTAAATTGATTATGTTTAGTGACATGTTATTCCACCCGCGTGTCACGCGGGCTATAACCTAGTTAATAATATAAAGTTACAATTCACAAATCTCTAAAAAAACCACCTTGTATATAACATTTGATATGGAAATAAACCAAAGCAAAGCTCCAACTCAAAGCAAAGTTATGAATATGGAGTGTGTTATTTAGGTTTGATAAAAAAAATTCAAGATGGTAAATGCAGTTCGACTTTTCATAGTCAAAGATGTAGTTTTTAAGTTTATTTGCTACCATATGTATTTCTTGGAAATATGAATTTAATCCCTATCGGGCGAACTTTTCCATCCTCTCCTGTTGAGAAAGGGGATCGTTTACCTTTCTTAGCTAGGATAAAGTCACTGCCATCGCTCTCTCCTTGATTCGCTCGGAAATCGTACCTAGCCTCTCGTCCATAACCTAGCCCGAAGCTCTAAAGCGATTGATTTCACACAAGTAGTAGGACCTTCTTTTATAGTGGAGTTAGAATAGGTTCTATAATAGTCGAATGAATGGTCAGTCTCGCTCTCCTTCGTTTAAGTTGTTTGGACAATATTTGAAGCGGATATTGTGAGAGAAAATTTGACAAATAATCTTAGTAAAAGAAAACCATGTACTATAATGTTTAGATAATATAAATAACCTCCGAAAAAAAATGATCAAATTAAACATGCTCTAATATGGAAGACGTCAAAAAGAGAAAAGAGTTGACACATTTGAGATATGCCAACCATTCCCGGGTTATCATTCGTTACTACTAAAAGATTACTTTGAATTAGAGTTCCTTCTGAAATTGATGAATTAGGAAACATAAAAATTCAACTTAAATAACATACCTTCCATATTGTTAATCCTATTATTCATTTATTTATGAACATAGCAGCCTTGGATTATCCTGAACGCATCATATCAAGAGCCGTAGAATAGGAATATTCTTCGTAATATTAATTGTGATTTATGAATCCTAATTTTGAAAAAAATTAATACGCCATGCTTGCGGTGCGCGCATATAATGTATACTAGGGTATATACCAGCGTAACACGCGGGTGTAAAAACATGTCAACAAACATAATAAATTTAAATAACAAATTCAAGCAACACAAAACTTCTTCAAACTTTCAGACCAAAATGTTAACCATTTACTTTGTCTAGATATTAAAAGTTAAAAGTTACAATAAGTTAATGTACACCGAACAAATAAAAAACATCAACAAAAGACATAAACATGTTCTTTCATGTTAAACCACCGTCAACTTCTTCAAATATTCTACCAAAAGAAACTCATTTTGCTTCACCACCTGAAACTTTAATAAAACAATAGCATCCAAATTAAATATATTATAATAAATAATACTATTATTAGAATAAATTGTAAACTTCTCCAAACATTCTACCAAAAGAAACTCATCTTGAACACATATTTTCATTTTTGACCAATCTTGCAACAAACTTTTAAATCATTAACATTAATATTTTGTTAAACTTTCAAAACTTAAAAACGTTTTACAATAAATGAATTTTCAAATAACTTTGGAAAGATTAACTTTATCATAAAATTGGTTGCTAAATAAGTGTGTGTGTGTGTGTGTGTGTGTGTGTGTGTATATATGTGTGTGTGTGTTAAAAGGAAAATCAAACCCGAGCTGACCCATTAAAAAAATATGTATTTAACTCTAAAAAGTTTTAAAATATAATTTGTTATTATGGAAATGTCAAATCCGTTTTAAACTAATTTATTGACTGCTTAACAAAAATAGTTTGTAACAACAATCAAGAATTTAATTTGTTCTTATTTGAAATTCAAAATTTTGACAACAAATTAAAACATAATAGGATTAGATAATATTAATTTTGTTAAACGTATTATGTAGATGAAACATGTGACGACACGAATTAATACCGAACAAATTTGATATTTTGTCAAATTTGGTTACGAAATGATTTATAGATGAAAAATGAATATGCATTTTTAGTTAAAAAATAGTATAACTTAAAAATAACTTGTGACGACATGAATTCATACCGAACAAATTTGATACTCTTTTAAAATTAACACAACACGTTTCGAAATAATTACAAAATATTAAAAAAATGGTTAATTAGTCAACTTCAAAAAATTATGAAAATGGTTTTTTATTTTTGAAACATCGATATCGGGAGGTTTATTTTAGAATTTAATTTTGACATTTAGACATAATAATAATGGTCAAATATAAAAAAATGAAAAGTTTGTTGAGATTGAAAATTATGGAAAGCTTTAAGAGTGTGTGTTTAATTTGTAAAATTACGTATTTATCGGGTTTAATTATGTTATGACTATTAACCATAAATTAAGCAATTATAGTGATTATTTAAAATTTGAATTTAAATATAAATTCGAAATGATTTATTTAAATTTCGTATTTAAGCAACAACTTATTATATTTTTAGTAACTTAAAACTAACTTATAATGATGATTCTAATTTGAATTTCGAATAGAAGATTGAAATTATTAATTTGGGGGTTTATTTTTAGACATTAATTTTAACATTTAGGCGTAATTAAAAATGATCAAATATAAACAAACGGAAAGTTGGTTGACGATATAATATAAATATAATATAAATAGAAATGATAATAAAATTTTGAAATTAGAAACAATAATAAAGTTTTGAAACGATATGCCGAGTTTTGCATATCTTATATTATGTAAGATATAATATAAATAGAAACGATAATAAAATTTTGGAATTAGAATATAAATAGTAATCAAATAGTTTGTAAATTATCAAAATATTATCAAAATAAGGTAATATAACTTATCTTTGAAAATTTTAGTCAACTTATTATTTAAATTATTGATCATTAATACTAAAATTAAGTTATTTAAATGCAACAATATAGTCAAAATTTTAATGTATATAAAAAAATATATTTTAGTCAAATCATTATTATTATTATGGACCATTAATTATAAATTAATGGTTAATCATATACCAAAATTGTTTAGAATTATCATATTCAAAGCATTGACCTATATTGACCTTAAATATGTAAGGTCAAATTTGAGTGCGTGATAAATTTTATGACTATCCATTATATATACTTATATATGGTGATCTAATTTATAACGATAATAAATTTTTTAAATTAGAATATAAATAGAAATCAAATAGTTTTGTAAATTATAAAATACGGTAATATAAGTTATGTTTTAAATTTTAGTCAAAATTTAAATCTATATTAAATAATATATTTTAGTCAAATCATTATTATTATGGACCATTATTTATAAGGAAAGTCAATATTCAATATTGATATTAATTAAAGTGTGATTGAGATAATTAAAGTATTTAAATTACCATATTCATGTTAATTTGGTTATTTAGACAAATAATTAAAGTCAAACTAAATCAATTGTATTAATAGCTGGAAATAATAAAATCAAATATTAATATTGATATTATGGAGTATTTTAATTATAATTAATAACCGGAAAATTTTAAAGGTGTTACCGGAAAAACGAAATTGTGAGAATGACTATGGTACCTCGGATTTTTTCGTAGAATTTAAATTGAAATTAGGTTGTATGACTCGTGACATTTACCTGAAATTATAAAGTAGAATATTAATGTTTATGTTATGGAACATTTGATATTTAATTTATAACCGAAAAATTTAAATGTCTTACCGGAAAATAACAAATAATGATAATAACCATGATATCTCCGTTTTTTATTAAGAAATCCGTAAATCAATCGGGTAAATTACCTGAAATAATAAAGTTTTGTTATAACATTGATATATGAAATATTAGAATTATAATTTATAACCGGATAATTTAAATGTGTCTTACTGGAAAAACGAAATAATGATACTAGATATGGATGAAGCTGATTTATATAGAACCTAGAAGAAAAACATGTATAACAACAAAACAGGAAAAATATTAAACTTCAAATAAATATAAAACACACATTGTTATAGATATAACACATAAATGGAAAACTTACCGGAATAACTTACCAGAATAACGTAAATACGTACAAATATTAGCTTCATCGCCGTTTTCGATTTATAACCTTAACAATGAAAATAAAGATAAAAAGGTTAGATCTACAATAACCGGAAGAAAATATGATGTTTCCGGAAAAAGATATAACCTTGCCGGAAAATCATATAACATTGTTGGCCATTAAAGTATAATATATAACCTTACCGGAAAACGATTAATCTCGATATACATTACCGGAATATAGAAGATGGTGGAGTTGGTAATTAAGCAGAGAGAGAGAGAGAGAGAGAGAAATTAAAATGATTAAAATGATGGTGGAAAATTCTAAAGTTTAAATAGTATGTGAGATGACACATGACAGCATAATAGAGACTTTTAGAATGGAAATTTGGTGAGGTGGAAGCCAAGGTGGATAGCTTAGTAGAATGAAATGTAGCAAATTGTATTGATTTAATAAATTAGTAAGATATGTGTGAACCCTCGGGTGGGCAAAAGTGAAATTGCACTAATTTTGACGTTATTTTACTAATCTCGTGAAAATAACGTTAAAAGTGGCGAAAGGTTAATAAGGCATCATGTGGTGGCGCTGATAGCCGAAAGACAAGGGTACATGTACCGATCAGCCGGTTTCCCGATGATTGACTGTTATGTGCCTTATGTCCAAGGCTTGATGCAAAACTACTATCGAGCCGGAGGTCTCACCGGAAGCAGCCTCTCTATCCCTATGGGTAGAGGTAAGACTGTCTACATCTTACCCTCCTCAGACCCTACCATAGCTTTGCTATTGGTGGGATATACTGAGTACGATGATGATGATGATGATGATGATGATGATGATGAATTTTGAAAAAGGTTAATCTTCTTCATATTAATCACACGTGGAACAGAAAAACCCTAAATAAGTTATTCGCGGAAAAATAAAAATCTGGTTGATTATTAAGGTGACGGTTGTCCCATATTGATTTCCTTTATTATTGAGGTTATTATGTTTAACACATTAACCTTTTTGCATTATGGTTTTGGTTCCGCAACGCAAATTTTCATTGGTGCTTTGGAGGTACAAGTTGAAACTTTAACTCCACGACTCCACCGACAGCCTGTCATGCGTGTTAGGAATCTAAACAAAAAAAGAAATATATATTTTTTTTGTAAAGGCCTCGGATTTTAGTGTGCTTTAGTCCCATAGAATCGTTGAGTCGCCTTGCCCGGCTTAAAAATATATATGTCCGTTCTTATCAAATTAAAACATCTAAAAAGTGTGAACCATTGAACAAAAATTCTTTGATCCCTCATTGTGCATGACGGTGTGCCAATCGGTGATTGAGTATTAAATTATGTTTTATGTTTTTTTTTTAAAAAAAAGATAGATTTTGTGCTTCAGACATCAATGCCAAAGTTTTTTGTGGTTCATAGAGGCATGAAAGAGATTGTTAATTATGTCAAAACTAGGTACAATAATACATGCCCCCATGTTTGTTACAAAAAATGGTAAAGTTTTATTGTGTTTAACGCGTATATATTGGTGATTATATTGTTTATACAATTATATTACGGTGACTAATTTTTAAGTTTTTGTTTTAGGTTATTCATCACTGAATGTCCAGGATATACGAGTTGAATTAAGAGACTTTGAATAACGTTAAACAAATTGAAGTCCATCAAGAATCCCTTGATTCTTCGGTTAAAGCCATAAGGTGAGTTTTGTAAGCTTTGACTATTTTTTGGCTTGAAAGTTGGTGTTGAAATAATACAGTCCAAATTTATCTTGACTAATATGACTTTATGATGGAAAACTACACATAAAATGATAGATACTATATATGTATCGTTACGTTTCTACCATTATAGTGTCAATTATGTATTTTGACAAGTAGTCAACTTTATCATTTAATGTCAAAAGAAGACTAACCTTTTGTGAGTTGAAATGAAAGTAATGGAGCTGATGTTCGTGGCTGCTCTTTTATATGGTCACTGATGGTGATTGACAACTATGAATGGATACACGGATACAACGTGAGATTCGGGTTGCATTATATTGACCGTCAAACATTTGACAAAATACCCCAAATGTCAGCTAGATGGTATCAAGATTTCTTGAAAAACTACATCGTGGTTGATGTTTTTTATGATCTTTGGTTTGCACATATCGTTACTTAAATTTTGTTATGTATTGTTATATGTCTAAAAATATTTCTTTACCCGCATTAGAGTCAAATGCATTTTCAATTTTTTGTATGGAGATTTGCAAACAGCATGTAAAATTTTGCAATGAGCTTTTTATTCTAATAAAAATCTTAAAAAAGGGTTACAAAAATCTGTGAATATGTGCAACTAATTTACAATTAGCAACCTTAAAAAAGGGCATCATTTTCAATAAAAAAATGTCGTAAGTAGTACCGATATTGGTTCCCACCAACGATTTTTAGTACACGGTTTCCACAGGTCGAGCAACATTCTTCTCATTGTCGATCTCAATCAAGCTTATTTTACCATTTTGTGATTTTTATTCACTATTACCTCCTACTTCTAGTTAACTCGAAAAAAAAAATATTTATTACTAACCAGGATTCATATATATTTCTTTTGTCTCACTTGATTTAAAAAAATAAAAAAGAATTAACATTCAAAGAGAAAAGCACTAGCAAGAAGCTACACGCTAAAAAGTGCATACAACCTAACAACAAATGACAACAGTTACTCGAACTTGAAACTACACCTAATCGATAGCCTGCATATTTTTTTTATCAAACTCATAAGATGCCCGACATCTTTATGCTTTCAATCACTTTTTGAATGCTGGCTTAAATGTTATTAAAGATCATACCATTACATGCTCTCCATATACATGACCCAACAAATAGGTTGAAACAACCATCTTTTTAACTAGCACTACAAAAAAAATGTCACTTAGTGGCACACATTTTTAATGACATTTAACCTTTGTGCCATTAATTTAGGTTTTTAATGGCACTTTGCGTATGTCATCTTTGCTTTTAACACATGTTTAGTGACACTAGTTTTAGTGCCACTAATTTATGATTTTAGTGGCACTTTATATATGTCACTAAAAATCTAGTGTCACTCGTTTTTAATGGCATTTAGCTTTTGTGCAACTAATTTAGATTTTTAATGGCACTTTGAGTGTGCCATCTTTGCATATAACACATGTTTAGTGGCACTTAAGTTTTAATGCCACTAATTTATGATTTTAGTGGCACTTTGCATATGCCACTAAAAATCTCGTGTCACTCATTTTTAATGGCATTTAGCTTTTGTGACACTAATTTAGTTTTTAATGGCATTTTGTGTATGCCATCTTTGCTTATAACACATATTTAGTGACACTTAGTTTGAATACCACCAATTTATGATTTTAGTGGCACTTTGAATATGTCACTAAAAATCTAGTGTCACTCGTTTTTAATGGCATTTAGCTTTTGTACTAATTTAGGTTTTTAATAGCATTTTGCATGTGCCATATTTTGCTTATAACACATGTTTAGTGACACTTAATTTTAGTGCCACTAATTTATGTTTTTAGTGGCACTTTGCGTATGCCACTAAAATCTAGTGTCACTCGTTTTTAATGACATTTAACTTTTGTGCCACTAATTTAGGTTTTTAATGACACTTTGCGTATACCACTAAAAATTTAGTGTCATACATTTTTAATGGCATTCAACTTTTGTGTCACTAATTTAGGTTTTTAGTGGCACTTTACGTAAACATATTTATTTATTTATAACACATCATGTGCCATTAATTTTTTGGTGAAGACAACGTGACACACATCAGATAGTCGTCAAAACCTGTTTTAATTTTTGGTGATGTCTGCAAAAAGTTAACAAACATAGAGAATATAAATTATTTTATTTATAGGTTAAGTTAAATTAATATATTTATAAAAGCTAAAACGAAAGACATAGGATACATTTAATCTTCTTCTTCTTTGCGTTGGCACCTATAATCCGATCCTTATTCCGTTAGCAATTTATTTCAACTGATTCAAATACTCATCTCTATAGTACACACACACACACACACAATATTACAAAATGAGTGGATCTGGCTTCGAACAGCCACGGGAACCTGGACGAACAAATCTCACAGTTCATGCAGTGCAAGCCGTTATCCGAACTTGAGGTATTAAATTTTCTTTATGTTATTGTTGAATTAAATAATTTCACATATGTTGCGATTTTAGGGTTAGAATTTGGGCGTTTTTGACGGATCTTGAATTCGTGTTTCATATGACCTAGAGGTTGATTGTATTTGTATGTGTGTTGTAAATGGATTGTTGTTTAATTGTATTAGATCGAATTAGTACTGAATTTCATGGATTTGCGTTAGATTTGTTATTTTATTTACGTGTTTTGTTTATAATGATACGTGTTTGATGATATTATGGATGTAGATGCTTGTTGTCGAGCCGATTGGATTGATAAAAAGCTCGAAACGAGCCGAGCTCGAGGCTTGTATGGGAAGCTAAGCTTGGCTCGTCGAGAATTAACGAGACTTGTGAAATTTAAGTTTTAATTTCACACTGCACTGCTGAGCTCGAGCCGAGCTTTGGCTTGTTTAAGGTACTACACAAGCTCGAACCGAGCATAGGCTCGTTTAAGTTTTTTCTAAACATATATCAAAATAATTAAACAAGTATGTAAATTAATTAATGAGTAAGAAATGCGCCAAGCTCCCGAACCAGGTCTGGGCTTGAGAAAGTGACTCAAGAGCCGAGCTCGACATTAGAAAATACATCGAAAGGGGCCGAGCTCGAGCCTAGCCGAGCTTGGGATCGGCTCGTCTCATCTACACTCCTACTCATTGTTGTATGCATGTTTTTATTTGTGAATTTAGGTTATGACATTGTGTGAGAAGGCAAAAGGGGTCTTGATGGGCGAAAACAATATTCAGGTATGAACCCTTGGTTTGGGTAAATGGCTTCTGTAAAAGTTGATTGCAAGTCATGAAATGCGTCATCAAATGGATATTAAGCTAATAATTTTTTTGGTTGTTCGCTTTTATTTTTTTATTATTATTTTTTTTACAGCTTGTAAAGAGCCCTTTAACTATTTGTGGTGATATTCATGGACAATTTCATGCTCTTGCTGAACTTTTTTCCACCGGAGGAAACGTATGTATTAAACAATATTATCAAATGTTATTTTGTAGTATACAACTATCTGTTAACTTCATGACTGTTTTGTTGTTTACTCTATTTTTACTCGCAGTGGATCGATGGTATTATTTTGTCAAGCAGTTACGGTAAGCATTAGTATTGATCATTCTTTATATATGTATTTATGATCCTTTACTGTCATTTATTTTGTTTAGTTTGTGGTTGCTTTGAAAGTGAGGTATCCACAGAGAATCACTATTTTGCGAGGAAATCATGAAAGCTGACAGGTATCATATTCAGTGATTATATCTTTTACAAAGTTATTATTCCATTGACATGTCTACATGCATACTCACTAATAATCTGAATATATGCTTATGTGTGGATGCTTATAACTTCTTTCTAATCATTTAAATTTTCAGGATTTTGCTGTTAAAAAGTTTCTAGATCAAGAAATAATGGTTGAATCCCATGAGAAATTTAAAATGAGGTATAATTTGTTCATCTCTAATGATTTTAATAATTAATGGCATACTTGTGCAATTGGCTTGTACGGTACACAAAGTGGATCGAAGGTAAAACTCAACTGGGTTTATGCTAGGGTGAGCACTTGTTTCCTTATTGAAGGAGTAACACTTAAGACCTATTGAATGTCTTTTATTGTTATTGTTATTGATTGGAAAATGTACAATACATTTGTTCTCCTTCATTTGGATGTACAAGTGATTGTCATTTGATTGATAATGACAGAGGACTGCATAGAGGCTGACGCCTAGAATGGTTGGCTTGATTGCTTCCAACTCCAAGGTATAAACATTCTTTATGCTTGTAAACTCTTTAAAAAGTTACTTATTTACATTCCCTTTTTCTTTTCTTTTTTACTTGTGTTTAATGTTTATATATTTAGGAAAAGAAAGCTTCAGGTTATGGAGTAGAGGTTAAAAGAACAGTTGGTCATAAATACAGATCAAGAGCGGTGTGTACCCTTTGATCGTATGTGTGTGTGTGTTAGTGTGTATGTAATATATATATTTATATATATAATTATGTTGGTGTGTGTACACACCCTTGCATATATTTGTGTGTGTGTTACTTTCCAATTGTAACCATTGGTTAGGAACCTGTTAGGAAATTTCACATAGGGATCATCTAACCGAAACCGGTTACTGAACATATACTATTATTGCATGTATATATCTTTGTGTGTCTGTGTAGTTAAACGGGCCCAAGCTTAAAAATAAGCTCGGGCTCGTTTAAGCTCGGCTTGATCGAGCATTTTCATGAGTCTATCTCGAGTGGTTCATGAGTGGCTCGGCTCATTTGCATCCCTAAACAAGGCTAGTGTTGACATGGTTGATTTTTAATAGGTTATTATCGGTTTTAGGTTATTAATTAAGCCGGTTACACAAGTTAGTGTCCATATTGTTTACATATTGAAAAGTCTTTGTTTTTTTTTATTAGGTACCTTGCATGAAGATGGCGAAAGAGGTTAACGAGCGTGGTGAAGTTTTAAGTTTTTAATCAAACGTTTGTTACTTCCTTTTTTATATGATTGATATTTTGACTTGACTTTAGAGTTATTAAACATATGGTATGTGTTTGGTATGTGACCGAACTTTTAGTTGTGGTAAAGATATTATGATTTCTATATATTGGAGTTTTATTTTTATTTTATATTTGTTAAAAGGTGTCATTAATATTCCAAAAATTTGTGGTAGAAATAAAAAATGCCACTAAAGCTCAAAAGCTTGTTGTGGCATACAAAATAGTATCATTTAAGACTGAAGGTTTGTAGTGGCAGATAAAAATATGTCACTAAAATTTCAACAATAGTGGCAGACAACATAGTGTCACTAAAAGTTCAACGTTAGTGGCAGACAAAGAAGTGCCACTAAAAGTTCAACGTTAGTGGCAGACAAAAAAGTGCCACTATAAGCTCAATTCTGTAGTGGCAAACAAAAAAAAGTGTCACTAAAAGTTCAAAATGTTTTCAATGGCATATGGCAAAAAGTGCCACTAAAAGTTCAAAATGTTTTTAATGGCATACAAAAAAAAGTGTCACTAAAAGCCAAAAGTTTGTAGTGGCATACGAAAAAAGTGTCACTAAAAGCCAAAAGTTTGTAGTGGCATCCTTCAGTCTGATTTTTTTTCCAGTCTCTACAATGACTGATCTGGTGGCATTCTCTCAATCTGAAAAGACAATTCATAACTCTCACAAGTTTGGATTTACCTTGTCTCTGACCAATTATGATTTTTGGAAGATTATGATCTAGCCATTCTTAATAACCAATAACTTGTTTGACTACATAGATGGCACAATTCCATCTCCTTCACCTACAATCTCGGTTACATCCTCTACTGGGAAAGACAAGGAACATGCCTCCGTACAACAAGGTCAGCCCAATCCCTGGTATGCTATTTGGGTCTCTAATGATGCTCATATTCGCATGCTTTTGCTGTCCACAATCTCTGAAAGCTCCTTCCAGCATGTTCAGGGTTTGACATCCCGGAATCTTTGGCAGTCTTTGGAACGTGCCTATGCTCCTCATACGGCTTCCAGAGAATACACTTTGAAGACCCAACTTCTCCGAATCGAGATGAAGAATGATGAGACGACTTCTGCTTATCTAACTAGGGCTCAATAATATGCGACTGCACTTGCCAATATTGGTGAACCGATGAAAGAAAAAGACATTGTGATGCTTGTGATCTCAGGTCTTCGTGAAGAATACAATGGACTGAAGACCACCGCTCTTACACGACAATTGGATTTTAATGAACTACATGTGTTATTTTCTTATCATGATTATATGCATAAGAAAACAGTGGTTGATATCCCACCAACACAAGCCTTTACAGCAGCTCGCAAACCAGCTGCTTCGGCCACCGCCGGCTCGTCTGGCTCGGTGTCCCAGTCTGATGCAATTCATGTAATCCAGCAACTGGCTGCCCAATTAGGGTTACAACTACACTTGCCTTCATCTCAGCTGCCACAAGCCTACTATTGAAGTTAAACAAAATATTAGTTGTATTATAAGTTATAAGGGTTTGTATGTTATTTATTTAAAGTATGTTTAGGATTAATAGTGTCATTGTAAATAGGTTCAATTCTTGTTATTATATCATTGTTTGATCACCAAGTTTTACAACACCTACTACACAAACCGGAACTCAAACCGTAACCAAAACAATCGACAAGGCAACGGTTAGGGACGTGGCGGCCACAACAGTTATAACAACCGTAACAATACAGATGGTAATCGAAATCAGTTTAATTGGGCATCTAATCAGAATATTGTTTATGGCACATGCAACAGGTGTGACCTTGGTCATGTACCGTTTGAATGCCCTAATCGTGACCCTGCCACTTTCCGCTCAAGACAACAACCATCTGCCAACTATGTGGAACATCGGTCACGAACTTTCAACAATTGGCTCCCGGACACCGGCTCAAATAACGTGGACCTCTCCAGCCTTGATAACTCTGAACCCTACGATGGTGATGATAGTCTTCATGTTGGCAACGGTAAGGGTCTCCCCATTTTGCATATTGGTTCTACTCGTTATTCCTCACCCGCAAAAACCTTTGATCTTAAAAACATACTTCATGTCCCTGAGATAAAACAAAATCTCCTTTCCGTCCAACGTTTTTGCCTTGATAATAACGTTTATTTTGAATTTCACGCTACTTTTTTTACTGTGAAGGACAAGTTTACACACACTACCCTCCTCACGGGTCCAAGTAATGGGGGTCTTTACACCCTCAAGTTTAACTATCGACAACTACTAATGGATACACGGGTACAATGTAGCTAGCATTTGGATTATACTATGTTGACCTTGACCGAATACCCAAGTTGTCAGCGGGATGGTATTAAGATTTCTTAGAAAATAACAGCCTGAATGATATTTTATGACCTTTGATTTGCAGATATCATCACTTAAAATTAGTTATAATGTGTTACGCGTCTAAAAGTATTTGTATACGCACATTACTGTCAAATGTATTTTTATATAAACATTTACAAAAAGAAAAATGTAAAAATCTGCAATGAGCTTTTATTCAAACAATTCAAGACATGAAGGAATAGAGTTACAAGAAATGAAAATATGTGCAACTAATTTACACTTCCAACCTTAAAAAAGGCATTATTGTCAATAAAAAACAAAAAAATTGTCATAAGTAAGGTCGATATTGGTTCCCACAAACAGGTTTTAATACAAGATTTTAGCGGGTTAAGCAACATTCTTCTCGTTGTTGATCTCAATCAAGCTTTCTTGAACCAACTCGGTTGCATATGCAACCACATCTGCCAAATTCCTATAAATTTTGGTTAATAAAAACATTAATTAAAACTTCCAAAAAATACATAAATAAATAAATTGATTATATCAACAAATATTTACCCTTTGGATGTGTCGAATGCGAGTCCTACTGTATTCTTAGCCTCTTCAATCGCGTAACTGAATCTTCTAATCTCTAACTGGGAACATAGTTTATTATCTTTGATGCGAAGATCAGAGGGCTTCACATCACAAAAAATAGGAATAACTTTTTTCCTCGACTCCATCATTAAAGCAAGTTCATGCAGACAAAAATATGATTCACAATAACGTGGTGAAAAGACCGCCACACCAATCTTGCACCCAATTATTGCATTATCAATATGCTCAAAAAGTTTATCACCCGGTTTCATGTTCTTGTTGTCAAGAAACGACGGGATTCTTGACAACACGAGTTGGTGGTAGAGCAAAGAGGCAATTGATCTTTTAGTGTCGATCCCACGATGGTTTATGAAAACATAACATGCGGGTTGAACCGCTCGTTGTGCCTTTTGCAATGCTATTTGGCGCTTGATGGTGTTTAACATGGCTGCACGTTTCATGGTTTTCTTTTTAGGAAAGTGAAAGCAAAATCTTAAATGTTTTTGTTTTGGCTAAGGTTGGAGTTTTAAGGTTGTGTTGAAGGTTTGTATTTATAGATGACATGGGATTGAATGAGAATGTCTTTTTTTTGGACTTATTAGAATAGAAGTAAACATGACCTAATTAGTAAAAAAGTTGCAACTTACAATTATTATATTATAATATGTTGAATGGACCGATTCAAAGATGCAACACTTAATACCCTCTAAACTTAACTTTTGGGAGAACTTGAATATATTTGTTACATTTTGTATATTATACAAAAAAAAAAGAAGAAAGAAAGAAAAAACGAGTATAAGATATCAAATAACGTAAAAAAAAGTTCTCCGGTCACTTGGACAATGCCAGGATCCGTCCTTTCAAATAAGTACGCAGCAACAATGTAGTAATATATGGTCGAAATTTGTAGCTATGCTTCTATTTATAAGTACGGTTTATATATATATATATATGTTTTTTAAAATGTTTAATTATGTTTATTAAAAAAAGAAAATAGTTTGATATTCAATCAATGTTGAGGCTTAAGAATTGACAAGCAGACAAAGTGACAAACAATATTTTGAATGTTTTTTCAGTCAAGGGAATTTCCAAAGACCCTTCAAACACGTTTTCCAACCATTTTGTGTTCATATACGATGATAAAACGTTTGTCAAGTTCATCAACATTTTGTTAATCATGTTATTATTAACATCTTTCTTGCAGGCCGGGACGAATTCCTACATTTTGCAGAAACTTGTTTCAAGAGTTTGGTGACTGCGTAAGATACTAAATCACGATAAACGAGTTGTTCTCAACTGTTTGGCAACTGTTCAGCTGGCAATTCTGATGTTATGCTGCATAATATGTTATTGGCTCATGGCCGGGAAGGCTGCAAAGCTTTATCATGAACAATATCAGGCAAGGTGTGACTATTAATTCAAATTGTATGCATTTTTGTGCAATCTGTTCTTCACAACAAGGCAGATTGATCGGACTTGTTACACACTGTTTCGTGTATGAGCCGATTACAAATAGTGACTTGTTTGGTATAAAAGGGTTTGAGTTAGTTTTGGGTTGAAGCCTGTGAACACGTTTCACTAAACAGGTCGTGACCGTTAACACTCTATATTTTATTCTTTTAAATGTAAAATGTGTCATAAGTTAAATTTATTGGGTATTTTGACAAGGTTCAAAACTTAAACGAGAAATCGACTTTAGATCACATAATTAAAATGTATTTATTTTATGTGCATTTGCATTTTTGGTTGTAAAATCGTAATTTTAAAGTATTTATACGTGAAATCACATGAGAGCTACCATGATTCTCCAAGAAGAAAAAGATTTTATGAAGAACAGTATTGATTTCATTGGAATCAGCCATTATTCATCTTTATATGCCAAAGATTGCACTAATTCTAGTTGTTTAGAAACCGCAAATCGTGCAATTAAAGGTTTTGTTGAAACTACCGGAGAGCATGACGGTGTGTCCATCAGTGATCCAGTATGATATTATGTTTAATATATATGTTTTTTCTTAATTTGGTTGATATAAAAAAAACTAATGATTTTGTACTTTCATACATCAATGCCAAGGTTTTTTTGGTTCCTAGAGGCATGGAAGAGATTGTTAGTTATGTCAAGACGAGGTACAATAATACACCCATGTTTATTACCGAAAATGGTAAAGTTTCTTGTGGTTAACGCATATTTATTGGTGATTATTGAAGTGCGTATATATGTATGCATACCTTGCTTCTTTAGTTAAAGCCATAAGGTGACTTTTGTATGCTTTGACTTCAAACTTTACAATCAAATAGACTACTTTTTGGCTTGAAAATTGGTGTTGAAGTCATAGTGCAAACTTACCTTGACTAATATGACTTTATGATGAAAAACTACACATAGAATGATAGATACTATGTACCATTGCGTTTCAACCGTTATAGACTTATAGTGTCAATTATGCATTTGACAAGTAGTCAAAATTCCCTTGAAAGTCAAAAGAAGATTTAACTTTTTGTGTGTTGAAATGACCGTAATGGAGCTAATGTTTGTGGTTATTTTATATGGTCATTGATGGACAACTACGAAAGGATACACGGGTACTAACGTAAGATTCAGGTTTCATTATGTTGACCGTCTAACATTTGACCGAATACCCAAATTGTCAGCGAGACGGTGTCAAGATTTCTTGAAAAATAACAGCCTGGTTGATGTTTAAGATATTTCGTTTGCACATATCGTTGCTTAACTTTTGTTATGAATTGTTACGCATCTAGAATTATTTAGTTAAGCGCATCAAAGTCAAAATGTATTTTTATCTTTTTGTGCGAACATTTACAAACAACAAGTAAAATTTTGCAATGAGCTCTTTTATTCTAGCAATTTTATAGATATGAAGCATAGAGTCACAAGACTTTGTAAATATGTGCAACTAATTTATACTTACCAATATTAAACAAGGGAATCATTCAATCAATTAATCATATCCATTAAAGTCCCACCAATAGCAAAGTTATAAGTAAGGTCTGAGGAGAGTGAGATATAGGCACACCGTACCTCTATCTAATGAGAAAGAGAGGTGTCTTTCAGAGAGACCCTCAGCTCTAAAAAAACACATGTATAGGGAATATAAGAGGAAATCAAAGTTCAACATTAATTTAATTAATACCACGTAGTAAAAATAATAATACTAATACATTAATAGATAACACACACACACACATATATATATATATGAAAAGAAAATATCATAAATGGCGTGTGACCAAAAATAAGGTAAATAAAAGTTCCTAAGGTATTCATTTCTTCTTAAAAATCCTTAACTTTAATTCTACGTCTTCAAGAATTCATATCCTCAACCATGTCCTCAGAGAGGTTTAGGTCTATCAAATCATGCCTAATCCTCTCATCTCAAGTCAATTTAGGTCATCCTCTACCCCTCCTCCTTTCCATAGTAATGTTTTCTATTGATATAACATGATTCATCGGGTGTCTTCTCTTCACATGTCCAAACCATCTCAATCTCCACTCTCTTATCTTGTCTAATATGTTAGCTACCCCAAATCTCTACCGAAACACAACGTTTCTTATTCGATCTAACCTGGTGTGCCCACACATCCAGCGTAGCATTCTCATCTCTGCTACCTCTATCTTCCGCACTTATTGTGCCTTCTTGATGGCCCAACAATTTGTTTCATATAGCATTGCAGGTTTAACTGCGACCCTATAAAATTTTCCCTTTAGTTTAGTTGGGAATCTCTTGTCGCACAATATACATGTGCATGCTTTCCATCTACACCATCCTACCTAAACTCGATGGGTCACATCACTGTCTAATTCCCCATCGCTCTGAACAAATGATCCTAGATACTTGGACTTCGTTAACTGCGAAACCACTTGCCCTTCAATGGTGATCTAGGCGTCCTCATTGTCATTTACACCACCAAAATCACAGTGGAGGTACTTCGCCTTAGAGCGAATAATCCTTAAACCTTTTATTTCTAAGGTTGTTCGCCACTCCTCTAGCCTCATGTTTAGATCTTGTTTTCTCTCAGCTACTAACACAGTATCGTCTGCGAACATCATGCACCACGGTAGCGTCCCCTGAATCGACTTTGACAACTCATCCAAGACTACTGCAAAAAGAAACGAACTTGACGCTGACCCCTGGTGAAGGCCTACCTCCACGACGAAGAAATTTGTAACCCCCACGGGCGCACGGACACTTTTTTCACTCTTAATATACATATACACAATTATCTCTATATATTTTCTCGGGACTCCTCTACCCTCCAGGCACTCCCAAGTCCCAGAGCACTTGTCGTGACACACTGTCGTAGGCCTTTTCTAGGTCAACAAACACCATATGCAGGTCAAGTTTCTTTTCCCTATACTTTTCCATCAATCTTCTTATAAAGTGTATTGCCTTTGTGGTGGAATGCCCCGGCATGAAGCCAAATTGGTTCACCGTAACCTGAGTTTCTCGTCTAAGTCTAACCTCAATCATTATTTCCCAAAGCTTCATAGTATGCCTCAGTAGCTTGATTCCTCGATAGTTACCACAACATTGGTCGTCTCCTTTGTTCTTATATATAGGAACTACAACGCTGCTCCTCCACTGGTTTGGCATCTTACCAGATTTGAGGATAATATTGAACAAAGTAGTTAACCACATGACTCCTTCCTCTCCCAGAAACTTCCACACCTCTATGGGTATGTTGTCTGGGCCAACCGCCTTAGCCCTTCCCATCCTCCTAAGTGAAGTCTGCACCTCTTCCCGTGTGATCTGTCGACAGTAGCAGCTTTCTGAAACAAAACGAAAGACCTATAAACATTCTGATACGTTCAATGAAGTTCTGGGTGTTAAAAAAATGAACATCTTTAAACGTTCTTATACTTTCAATGAAGTTCTGGGTGTTTAAAAAAGTTTAGAAGTTCTGATAAAGTTTAGAAGTTCTAAGAAGTACTGAGTGTTCAAAAAAGTTTAAAAGTTCTGATATAAGTTTCGAAGTTTTGGGTGTTCAAAAGGTTTTAGAAGTTCAGAACTTCTAAACAAACTTCTAAACTAACAAAAAAATCAAACACCTGTAACATGAAATTGAACACTGAAATCACTTCATATAATCTCGTAATCATCAAACAATTATCAATCGACTGTCAATTTGATCATCGATTCGATCATATGAACAAAATATGGAGCGTCTGCAACTGGGTTTCTGCAAATGGCGCTTAAAACTTTAAACGTTCAGTTAAAATTCATCACTCAAAACTCAAAATTGATCAATTGAAACTTCAAATTGATGATTAATTGTCACACCCCTATCTAGGGCCTAGGAGTGCGACCAACAAGTTGGTATCGTGTTTGTAAATAATTCAGAGTTGCGTTAATTTGCGGAAGACTTATAAAACTTTAAGGATCGAAAGTGTAATTTATATATACATTCAAAAGACGGGAATTATAAAATACCCTTTTAAAGTTGTTAACAAAAGATTACTTGTTTTATGTTTACAAACCACCATATTAAACTTTATACAAAAGAAATCCGAACCATCGGATATTAACAGCACTTCGTCATTTCCAAGTGCTATCCTTGTTCACCTGCAAAATATAAGAAAATACGTCAGCAACGAATGCTGGTGAACACGCTGACGCAAAAATATTTCTTTTACTTTATTACCCCTCGAGACTACGCCTGCCTCGGCCCAACGTGGCTTAGGAATAACAAAGTCAAATAACACATTATAAACATGAGCCTCTACTCTAGGTCACCTCAGCAAACACCGCAGCGTTCGACTTAGTTAAGTACCCGTAAATATACACAACGGTCGTACCGACTACAGGAGAGCGTTCTACGACCAAGGGTGGTGCGATCATGCCCATACATCGCATAGTACCACCTATGTAAGGATCCAGACATACGTATACCACAGCCTGAGGGCTAGGTTTATACCCTTTATTTATAACGGTTTTAGGAACACATAGTTCCTTGTAAACAATTTCAAATAACAAGTTTGACTCATTTTAAAATAAGTAAAAGTTTGGGGGCGTATTCACCTTCTCGCTTTAGGATCGGCTTCACTCACCGTCCAAGGGTCTTTCCCTTTCTTTATCTCGCACCAATAGTACGAGTATAAATATGTGTTAGTCGAATACACGATCCGGCTTAAGACCTTTAGTCTTATATCTCAATCCTCGATGAACCTTTAGTTCATTTTCTTTTACTTGAAAACCTTCAGTTTAAAAGTAAGTTATAAACCTTTAGTTTATAATAAAAACCCGACGTTTCTTCTTCTCCAAGAAACGTAGTCATTTTCTTTTATTATTTAAGAATACTCTTATTCATTAAATAATATTTCATAACAAAGAATACTTACATATTGTAACACCCCGTAACCGCAACGGAAACGTAAACGGGATGCAACAGACACGTCTGATATCAACAGCATTGCTTATAAAGAAAACACCACTACATTAATTTACACCATATTACATTGTTCCGAGTTTAGTTACAGTCTAGGCGTTAACACATCAGTTTTACCAACAGTACATTAACATATTTAATACAAAACAATCATTAAGCTTCCACATAAAGCACGCATCGTCAAGCATGTAGCAATTATTCCAGTTTGTGGGTACCTAGAAAGCATGTAAAGAAAACGGGTCAACTACGAATAGTTGGTGAGTTTCATTAATTTAAATAAACAGTGACAAATCATTATAATGATCATATATTAGCGATGTAATTATGCTGAGCCCACAAGTGAAACCTCTGACTATCCACATACAACCCCATGGCATACTCCGCCCACGGACCTGCCCCAAACCGCTATGCCTAACATTACATAGCAAAAATATATAACAACAAAATAGACATGTGCAACTGGCTGGGAAACATCAGCAAATCCATGCCGGACCAGTTGGGTTTGTCAGACCAATAGTACTATTCACACTCTACCGGCTTTTAGCTAATCACTCGTGTTACGGGGCCTTACAATGTTAGCAACTCAGACAATTACCATCTTAGTACATTTCCGTACGATTCCCGTACAATAAAATATATATAAATACACGCAAATCCATGCGTTCAGTATGTACTTAAACATTTCAATAGTAACATGCTTTCCGCCCCGGGAAAATATTTAAAGACAATTCAGAAAAAGGGGCTCGTGAAACTCACCTTATCGCAAGCAAGCAGGTAACACAGTACGTGAGCTACTAGTCCGGATCTGTAATATGATCCCTAAGTTCGTTACTATACAATTACTACTAATATAACTTTAACCGTGTTAACCGGTACATCTGGGGACACCGTTAACCCAGTAGTGTAACCGTTCCGGGGGCAATGTTAACCCAGAAACACTTCTCCGGACTCAGATCGTGATATCATTTAGAGTTCAATAGTTAAAATTACTATTAGTTCGTTTTCCCCGTTTTGCGTGCCTAGCACGGTCATCCGTTTTTACGTTTCAAAAATGAGTTTGGTCACACACGACCCAAAAATAGTTGTTGACTGACAATTTAATTAAAGTTGTGAAATTAGAGCTCGGTTTAGACGCCCCGATTGGCCGCGGGACCCGTTTCCGTCTTTAGTGTACCGGAAACTGTTAAATCGGATAAAATTACCCAAATCATCCGAATTATTTCCGGATGATTTATTTTTACTTGTTTAACTCAATTATATGAAAATAGTTCATTTTTAGGGTTTTTATACACCAGTCAGCTCGTTTAGGCGAACTTTACCGGTTTACGCGTTTTAAACTTTAAAGGTTTGTTTTTACACAAATAATTATCCGTTTAATCTCGGATCTTGAAATTTTGCACAGATCACTTTTTGACAGTGGGGAATTTTATAAGAATATTTCCAGAATTAATTTTTATATTTAAAATTTATTTATCTATTTTTAAGCACCATTTAAACACTAAATATGTCGTAAATATCAAACGACCTTAGAAAAATCCCAAATTTTTCCTGGATGGCTCCTGCCATCCACATAGTCCCCTGTAATTTTTCCAGAACCAAAATCTCTTTTTACATGCCATTTTCACTAAAACCGAGCTAGAAAACCCTAGAACTCGTTTAACCGAAAATCCTACTTAGACTTCTCCAACGGACCTAAATTTTTTTGTGTGACTTTTACATGTTATAAGAAGCTTATCTGGAATTTTCCAGAATTTTTCATGATATTTAACTATTTTTCACCATTTTTAGCCAAAACCGAGCATTAAATTCACCAAATATTCATCATTTGTCCAAAAATTACCAAAATTTCACAAATCTCATATTTTCATGTGTAGATCATCTCTGGAAATTTCGTAGCCTAACTCTAAACGTACCACAATCTGTCCAAAACACTCATAAACGAACATAAACCGAATATACCTTTTGTTTTCCGCCACTACAAGCTACAAACTCGTCTTTCCGCCTTATCTACCACTAAATAAAGAACCTACAACCAACATACCACAATACCAAGCAAGTTACACTCACCATCAAGCCTCTTACACTATAGTTTCGGTTATTGTTTCAAAACTAAAGTTTAAACCGTAAAAATTCGTTTTTGGTTCGTTTAACTCCATTCTTGGACCAAGATCCCTTGTATAACCCGTATACATCACTTGATCATGCAAGAATCGGTTTCATCTCGGGTTTTCACCCTTTTTCACTTGAAACCTCATTTTCTTGCAAATAAACTCAAGAAAAGAAGATGAACACGTAAATAACTCGATTTTTACCTCGGTTTTCTTGCTAAAATTCTGGATTTTTAAGTGGAAATGTGGAGAGAAAGAAGGATGATGCAAATGGTTGATGTAAAAAAAATGAGAGGCAAGGGGTTATACCCCCTTGTCCGATCGGAATAGATAGGGGAGGTGGGGTGGGGCCCACCTTTCCATTCTTAGCCACTCATTCGGATTTTGGGAATCCGGATAATGTTTTGGATAATCTGGTTCAGTTCGTTTTTCGGTTAAATGTTTAATTCAGCTTAAACGAGGCTAAAACGGTCGTTTTCGGCTTAAAAAATGAAATTTATATAAAACCGATTTAAAAACTTTAAAAACTTAAACCATGACATTTATTAACTTAAAACATCATATTATTAATAATTGCGCATCTTTTTCGGCTTGATCGATTGTCTCTTGCTCGGTTTGGTATTAAAGGTTTCGTTTAACGTACCGACGTACCATTAAATCGAAAATTCTTTTTCTCTGCCTTAATTCACTTATCCCGAAGCTTTAATACTTCGTAAACATCACTAAATACCATATATCTCGTCTAAAATGTAATCCTCGATTCATTCGGGCTTCAATAACCGTTAATCGGTTAATCGTATTTCCAATACGATTAACTGTATAATCGAGTATAATCCGTACTGTGAATCATACATACACGTATAAACGCATTATAATTCACATATTCATTATTAAATAACACATAAATAGTATATACCGGCTAGGGTATACCTGATTTTGCCGGAATCGTTACATTCTCCCCCCGTAAAACAAAATTCCGTCCTCGAAATTTTACGCGTCGACTACTTCCTTTTGAGGAAATAGGTGGGGGTATTTCTTCCGGAATTCGTCCTTTCGTTCCCATGTATATTCTGGGCCTCGTTGCGAATTCCATCTAACTTTGACCAACGAAATCTTATTATGTCTAAGTTGCTTGATTTTTCCGTCTACTATTTCTATGGGTTCCTCTACGAAATTGAGCTTATCACTTATTTGGACACCCTCTAAAGGTAACACCGACGTCTCATCCGCCAGACATCTTTTCAAGTTCGATACGTGAAACACGTTGTGAACTGCACTCAGTTCATCGGGTAGTTCTAATCGGTATGCTACGGAACCGATTTTTGCAGTAATATTGAATGGTCCAATATATCTCGGGGCTAACTTCCCCGCCTTTCCAAATCTGACTACACCCTTCCAAGGTGATACCTTCAAATACACTTTGTCACCTTTCTCAAACGACAACGGTTTTCTACGGGTATCGGCATAACTCTTCTGCCGATCCCGCGCGGCCTTCAGATTGTTCCTAATTTCAAGGATTTAGCTGGTCGTTTCCTGGACTATGTCTGATCTAATAACTTGGGTATCGCCCACTTCAGTCCAGCAGAGTGGTGATCGGCACTTCCGACCATACAATGCTTCGTAAGGCGCTGCCTTTATACTGCTATGGTAACTGTTATTATAGGAAAATTCAACGAGTGGGAGATGTTGATCCCAATTTCCCTTAAAATCCAGTACGCATGCACGAAGCAAATCCTCCAGGGTTTGGATGGTCCTTTCAGACTGACCATCGGTCTGAGGGTGGTAAGCTGTGCTTAGATCAATACGCGTTCCCAGCGCTTCTTGGACAGCTTGCCAAAGATTGGAGGTGAAATGGCTATCCCGATCGGAGATGATTGAGATGGGTATCCCATGACGGGACACAATTTCATTTATAAAAATCTGCGCAAGTCTCTCAGTGTTATAATTATTTCTAATCAGGATAAAATGTGCCGATTTGGTTAATCGATCCACGATTACCCAAATTGCATCATGTCCTCAGGACGTTTTAGAGAGATGTGTCACAAAATCCATCGTGATTTGCTCCCACTTCCATTCGGGAATTTCCGGTTGTTGTAACATCCCCGAGGGTTTCTGGTGCTCCGCCTTAACTCTCGCACAAGTCGTACACTTACCGACATACGTTGCTATATCATTTTTCATACCTGGCCACCAGTAGAACTCCTTCACATCCTTGTACATCTTATCCGATCCCGGATGTATGGAATATTTCGATCTATGCGCTTCGTCCATGATTAATTCACGAAGGTCATGGAAGGTCGGGATCCAAACCCGATTTTTGAAATAGAGAATTTCGTCCACGCGCTGTTCGAAGTCCTTCTCATTGCCGTAAAGTCCTTCCTTTTCCAATTGTTCCTCTTTCAACGCCTCACATTGAGCGACTCGAATCAGGTCCGAAAGGTTCGACCGGACTATCATCCCCAGTGCTCGCACTCGCAATGGCTTAACCCGATCTTTCCTACTCAAGGCATCGGCTACGACGTTAGCCTTGCCGGGGTGATAATGGATGTCACAGTCATAGTCGCTTAACAACTCGACCCATCTTCGTTGCCTCATATTCAGTTCTTTCTGATCGAATATGTGCTGCAAACTTTTATGATCTGTGAAGATGGTGCACTTCGTACCGTAGAGATAATGTCTCCAGATTTTAAGTGCGAAGATAACCGCTCCCAGTTCTAAGTCATGAGTAGTGTAATTTTTCTCGTGTACTTTTAACTGTCGGGAAGCATAGGCTATAACCTTATTATTCTGCATCAACACGCATCCTAACCCTCTACGAGATGCGTCACATACGCGACAAAACCATCGTCTCCATCGGGGAGACTTAAAATCGGCGCTTGGCACAATTTTTGCTTTAACGTTTGAAACGCCGTTTCTTGCTCTTCTCCCCATTCATACTTTCGATCCTTTTTAGTCAGGAGAGTTAAAGGTTGGGCGATGCTGGAAAAGTTCTCTATAAATCGACGATAATATCCAACTAAGCCTAAGAATTGGCGGATTTCCTTTGGCGATTTAGGCGCTTGCCAATTCTTAATTGCTTCAACCTTACTCGGATCAACGTGTATTCCTTGATGTTTTACGACGTGACCGAGGAATTGCACTTCTTGTAACCAGAAGTTACACTTGGAGAATTTTGCATACAACTTCTCCTGATTCAGAAGCTCTAAAATTATTCTTAAGTGTTGCTCGTGCTCTTCTTTACTTTTCGAGTAGATCAAAATATCGTCAATAAACACGATGACGAATTTGTCGAGGTAGGGTTTACAGACTCGATTCATGAGGTCCATGAACACTGCCGGCGCATTTGTTAGTCCGAAAGGCATAACTAAAAACTCGTAATGGCCGTAGCGAGTCCGGAATGCGGTTTTTGGGATATCTTCTTCCTGAATTCTAACCTGATGGTATCCCTATCTAAGATCGATTTTTGAGAAATAGCTCGCACCTTGCAGCTGGTCAAACAGATCATCAATTCGGGGAAGAGGGTACCTATTTTTGATTGTTAACTTGTTCAGCTCCCTGTAATCAATGCACATTCTAAGGCTCCAGTCCTTCTTTTTCACGAATAATACAGGTGCACCCCACGGGGAATGACTAGGACGTATAAATCCTTTATCCAACAATTCTTGCAACTGATTGGATAGTTCTTGCATCTCGGACGGTGCAAGTCGGTAGGGTGCTTTAGCAACAGGGCCAGCTTGAGGTATTAAATCGATTCTGAATTCGACCTGTCGGGTTGGCGGTAATCCAGGAAGTTCTTCTGGGAAAACTTGTGGAAATTTGCGTACCACCGGGATATCTTCCACCCGTTTCTCCTCAGAATCTGTGGCCGTCAAGCTCGTTAGATACGCCACGCATCCCTGGCGTAAATATTTTAACACCTTGAGGTGGGATATAAATGGTATCATTGTGCCCGACTTCTCTCCTTGCACTAACACCTCTTCGTCATCCGACACCCGGATCTTGACGATTTTCCTTTCACAGTTTATTTCCACTTTGTTACGTGCTAACCAATCCATTCCCACTATTACGTCAAAATTACCTAATTCTACCGGTAATAAGTCAATCAGGAAGGATTGATCGTTCAGAATAAAAGGGCAATTTCGAACTATCTGATTAACTATCATGGTTTTACCGTTAGCGACTTCTACAGTATAAGGTTCTATGGTTTCACTAATCGGAAGGTTTGCTATCGATAAGAACTTAACGGAGACAAAACTTCTATCGGCGCCCGTATCAAATAATACAGAAGCGTAATGATCAGAGACGAGGAATGTACCTGTCACTACGCTGGGGTCCTGGCGTGCTTCGTTTGCCCCCATCACAAATGCTCGGCCTCTCGCCGGATTGGACGACGATGCCTGACCCACGGCTTGCCTCCCATTTCCTCCCTGGTTCAGTTTCGGACAGTATCTCTTGAAGTGATCTGTGCTGCCGCATTCAAAGCAAGCACGGCTGGTGGTCATCATTTGGTTTCCTTGTGGGTTTTGTTGTCGGGCTGGTTGGGTCCTATGTGGCTGCGCACGGATAGGTTGCGGTTGTCGGTTCAGATTGTTCAGGTTTGCCCTACAACTCAGTGCGTAGTGCCCATTCCTGCCACACCGGTGGCACACTAGCCCCCTGCACTCGCCACCATGCTGGTAACTGCATTTCCCACACTTAGGGAACGTCCCTTTCTGCGATTCCTGCCTTCTGCCTGAACTAGTCATGGCGTAGTTCTGGGCAGCGGGTCGAGCACGTTTATTTTGCTGCTTCTCCTGGATCCTATTGTCATACGTACCTCGCTTTCCCCCAGCGGATTCTCCTGCCACCTTCAGTGACCCACTCCTCACGAAATCGTACGTGACGATACCAGCTTGCGTCACCGCACCCTCAAACGTCTTGTGTCCCCTAGAGTTGACTATACTCCTTACTACTGGAGTTAGTCCCCATATATAGCGCTCAACCCTCTTTGACTCTGGGGTGACCAACCATGGCACCAATCGCGACAATTCATTAAATCGGTTCGTATAACCCAAGTGGTCTGCCCCCTGCATCTCCAGGTTCCACAATTCGTTTTCTAACTTCTGCAGTTCGTTTTTCGGGCAGAAATGTTCCAGTGCAAGGGCCTTGAGCTCTGCCCAGGTCATGCGGTTTGTCGCTGCCAGACCGCGAGTTTGCACTATTGTGTTCCACCATGTCAAGGCATGGTCCGTGAACGTGCAGGTAGCATACTTAACAACGTAATTCTCAGGGCAGTTGCTGATGTTCACAACAGACTCTATTTTCTCAATCCACTTAACCAACCCATTTGGTCCCTCAAACCCGCTAAATTCTAGGGGCTTGCACAACATAAAATCTTTGATTGAACATCCCTTTGTTGCAAAAGTCGGTTCAGTGCGGTTCGTTTCTACACTAGGTATAGGGCCATTACTGTCTGTAACGACCACCCTAGGCGGTGCGTCATTACTCGGAATCGAGTTACCGTTCGGCGGAGGGTTAACATTTTGTTCCCCATCATTATTGGTGGTCGTTTGATTGCTCGCAGGGTCTGGATTGGTCGTATTGTTAATACTGGCGGCGATGCGCGATACTATATCCGGTATCGCCGCCTCTAACTGTCGAGCAATCAGACGGTCCACATCAACTTCTAACATTCGAGCTGACCGTTTTGGTGCCATTCTACACAACATTAAGAAAGATACATATAATTAATACAAATTCCAATCTCGAAACACAACACACATTCCATTCATTAATAAACATTAGTACATATTACATAAACATCATCCCATAGATTAAGTTTTCATACATCGGTCCTACATCGGCATCATTTCGACATAACCCGCTATGGGTCAGTGCTTGAATGATACACCAAAAGTATCTACAATGATATCCCCAAAAGAGACCCCCTATGGGCTAGTGGCTGTACTATAACTACCCAAGATTCACTCTATGTTAGCATCGCCACTAACTGCTTACACAGGGTATCAAAAAGCGGACCCTGACTACTACCACCCTAACATAACTAAGCATGGTGGTATACCAACCACACCAACACTGCCACCATCACCACCAGCACCGCCAGCAAACCCCGGATTCGTGTCTCCATCCGGTCAATCATCCACTGGGAGTATGTGCCCTCCCTCCTCAGCTGACCAATCGCATACTGGCTGTCCAGTACACAGTCCGCCAAGTGCCTCCTCCTCTGGATCCCCACCGTCAAGGCGATGGTGTGCTCAACCACCTGCTCGGTGAGCACTCGGAGCCATGCAGCCTCGGAGGAGGGACGCTCATCCCTCTCCAGCCTAGGGGTACCCCACACGGGTGGAGGTACAGGCTCGGGCTGGGGGCGGGAGGACTCGCCCCTGTGGAAGGTAGGTCTGGGTGGGGTAGAGGTAGGCGGGACATAGGGGACACTGATCCGCGCCGTGAGGCGGGGTCCGGGTCTGGGAGGGGTAGGGGTGACCTGTGGTGCGGGTGGGGTGGGGGATCTGGCAACCCTAGTCGGGGAGGACATGCTAGTACTCCTACGGCTAGTCTCACTAGGCTCAGTGCTGGTTGCTAGGCGTAAGCTCCTAGAGTTCCCAGAACTGGCCTCCTCCGGGTCCTCCTCCACTGACAGACTTCGTGATCTCGACATCCTTACCTGTACACAAGTTAGCAAACATATAGTTCCTTCCATAATGTAAATCATAATTAATATACACATACTTATACAACTTTGTCACATAAAAATATTATCAAATACTTACACATATGTTGCCGATTTTACCTATTAATGTTCCCCGTGACTTCCCCTGAATTCCCTCGTGCGGACAAGTCTGTTATTATGTTCCGGACCATAATAACTCACTTGTCCATCCAAGTTCATCCAGATCTCGTCACTATAAATTATTAGTTGATATTCAGATCCTATAATACTTGAGCTACTGGTTATCTTTTAGGTATCTTTTAAAGACGTCCTAATTCTTTATAACCAATGGCTCTGATACCAAGTTCTGTAACACCCCGTAACCGCAGCGGAAACGTAAACGGGATGCAACAGACACGTCTGATATCAACAGCATTGCTTATAAAGAAAACACCACTACATTAATTTACACCATATTACATTGTTCCGAGTTTAGTTACCGTCTAGGCGTTAACACATCAGTTTTACCAACAGTACATTAACATATTTAATACAAAACGATCATTAAGCTTCCACATAAAGCACGCATCGTCAAGCATGTAGCAATTATTCCAGTTTGTGGGTACCTATAAAGCATGTAAAGAAAACGGGTCAACTACGAATAGTTGGTGAGTTTCACTAATTTAAATAAACAGTGACAAATCATTATAATGATCATATATTAGCGATGTAATTATGCTGAGCCCACAAGTGAAACCTCTGACTATCTACATACAACCCCATGGCATACTCCGCCCACGGACCTGCCCCAAACCGCTATGCCTAACATTACATAGCAAAAATATATAACAACAAAATAGACATGTGCAACTGGCTGGGAAACATCAGCAAATCCATGCCGGACCAGTTGGGTTTGTCAGACCAATAGTACTATTCACACTCTACCGGCTTTTAGCTAATCACTCGTGTTACGGGGCCTTACAATGTTAGCAACTCAGACAATTACCATCTTAGTACATTTCCGTACGATTCCCGTACAATAAAATATATATAAATACACGCAAATCCATGCGTTCAGTATGTACTTAAACATTTCAATAGTAACATGCTTTCCGCCCCGGGAAAATATTTAAAGACAATTCAGAAAAAGGGGCTCGTGAAACTCACCTTATCGCAAGCAAGCAGGTAACACAGTACGTGAGCTACTAGTCCGGATCTGTAATATGATCCCTAAGTTCGTTACTATACAATTACTACTAATATAACTTTAACCGTGTTAACCGGTACATCTGGGGACACCGTTAACCCAGTAGTGTAACCGTTCCGGGGGCAATGTTAACCCAGAAACACTTCTCCGGACTCAGATCGTGATATCATTTAGAGTTCAATAGTTAAAATTACTATTAGTTCGTTTTCCCCGTTTTGCGTGCCTAGCACGGTCATCCGTTTTTACGTTTCAAAAATGAGTTTGGTCACACACGACCCAAAAATAGTTGTTGACTGACAATTTAATTAAATTTGTGAAATTAGAGCTCGGTTTAGACGCCCCGATTGGCCGCGGGACCCGTTTCCGTCTTTAGTGTACCGGAAACTGTTAAATCGGATAAAATTACCCAAATCATCCGAATTATTTCCGGATGATTTAATTTTACTTGTTTAACTCAATTATATGAAAATAGTTCATTTTTAGGGTTTTTATACACCAGTCAGCTCGTTTAGGCGAACTTTACCGATTTACGCGTTTTAAACTTTAAAGGTTTGTTTTTACAAAAATAATTATCCGTTTAATCTCGGATCTTGAAATTTTGCACAGATCACTTTTTGACAGTGGGGAATTTTATAAGAATATTTCCAGAATTAATTTTTATATTTAAAATTTATTTATCTATTTTTAAGCACCATTTAAACACTAAATATGTCGTAAATACCAAACGACCTTAGAAAAATCCCAAATTTTTCCTGGATGGCTCCTGCCATCCACATAGTCCCTTGTAATTTTTTCAGAACCAAAATCTCTTTTTACATGCCATTTTCACTAAAACCGAGCTAGAAAACCCTAGAACTCGTTTAACCGAAAATCCTACTTAGACTTCTCCAACGGACCTAAATTTTTTTGTGTAACTTTTACATGTTATAAGAAGCTTATCTGGAATTTTCCAGAATTTTTCATGATATTTAACTATTTTTCACCATTTTTAGCCAAAACCGAGCATTAAATTCACCAAATATTCATCCTTTGTCCAAAAATTACCAAAATTTCACAGATCTCATATTTTCATGTGTAGATCATCTCTGGAAATTTCGTAGCCTAACTCTAAACGTACCACAATCTGTCCAAAACACTCATAAACGAACATAAACCGAATATACCTTTTGTTTTCCGCCACTACAAGCTACAAACTCGTCTTTCCGCCTTATCTACCACTAAATAAAGAACCTACAACCAACATACCATAATACCAAGCAAGTTACACTCACCATCAAGCCTCTTACACTATAGTTTCGGTTATTGTTTCAAAACTAAAGTTTAAACCGTAAAAATTCGTTTTTGGTTCGTTTAACTCCATTCTTGGACCAAGATCCCTTGTATAACCCGTATACATCACTTGATCATGCAAGAATCGGTTTCATCTCGGGTTTTCACCCTTTTTCACTTGAAACCTCATTTTCTTGCAAATAAACTCAAGAAAAGAAGATGAACACGTAAATAACTCGATTTTTACCTCGGTTTTCTTGCTAAAATTCTGGATTTTTAAGTGGAAATGTGGAGAGAAAGAAGGATGATGCAAATGGTTGATGTAAAAAAAATGAGAGGCAAGGGGTTATACCCCCTTGTCCGATCGGAATAGATAGGGGAGGTGGGGTGGGGCCCACCTTTCCATTCTTAGCCACTCATTCGGATTTTGGGAATCCGGATAATGTTTTGGATAATCTGGTTCAGTTCGTTTTTCGGTTAAATGTTTAATTCAGCTTAAACGAGGCTAAAACGGTCGTTTTCGGCTTAAAAAATGAAATTTATATAAAACAGATTTAAAAACTTTAAAAACTTAAACCATGACATTTATTAACTTAAAACATCATATTATTAATAATTGCGCATCTTTTTCGGCTTGATCGATTGTCTCTTGCTCGGTTTGGTATTAAAGGTTTCGTTTAACGTACCGACGTACCATTAAATCGAAAATTCTTTTTCTGTGCCTTAATTCACTTATCCCGAAGCTTTAATACTTCGTAAACATCACTAAATACCATATATCTCGTCTAAAATGTAATCCTCGATTCATTCGGGCTTCAATAACCGTTAATCGGTTAATCGTATTTCCAATACGATTAACTGTATAATCGAGTATAATCCGTACTGTGAATCATACATACACGTATAAACGCATTATAATTCACATATTCATTATTAAATAACACATAAATAGTATATACCGGCTAGGGTATACCTGATTTTGCCGGAATCGTTACACATATATACTTACACACATATATACGTATCCAACAATATTCAATAATCAATCTTTTATTCATTTCTTTGTTATGTTTATATTTTTTTTCTTTTATCGAGGTATCGAGTATAACCTCGACTTAAGGCTCAATCCTTTAATATAATATTGAATTATATTGAATTCGATATTACACCTAACCTTAGTGGCGTATGGGAACTCTAGGGACTCGAGCAGCACTCCAACGTCGCTTCTTTCTCAAACAAATCAACGAACGCCAATCTTCAACACACGATGGCACGCTTATCGAGACTCATCGCCATAACGACAAACACCTTCTTGGTATCTGGGTGGAGGGTGGTATAAACTTCAAGGAAACGTCGGTACACAATTGAAAGTTCGGGACACGCTTTACGATGAATATGGCACATTTATATAGGTAAGCTAAAGAGAGAGTAGTGAGAAGTTGGAGCTGTTTTGGTGTGCAGAAATGTGATGCCCATGGTCGTTATTTATAGGCAAAGTCTTGGATCCCATCGCGTACCGCGATGGGTCTTTTGGCTGGCCCATCGCGTACCGCGACGTAGGCCTGGCCAGTCAAACACTAGACCTGCCACGTGTTGACACGTGGCAGGCACCGCTCCACGTGGCGGCAGACGTTGCCACCGTGTGCCATGTGGCACACGTGTCATACATTGTCAGACACCCCATCGCGTACCGCGATGGGTGTTTTCTTCTGACCTGTCGCGTACCGTGATGGGTCAGGAAAATCAGAATTTGCAATTTGGACCATCAACTTTGGAATTTGGCAATTTTAGTCCCTAGACTTTGGAAAGTTATTACTTTAAACTCAAAATTTTCATGTTGTTACATCCTCTCCACCTTGAAACAAATCTCGTCCTCGAGATTGCTTTACTCGAACAAGTGGGGGTATTTCTTCCTCATTTCCAGTTAGAGTTCCCAAGTATATTTGGGCCCTCTACGCGAGTCTCATTTTACTTTCACTATTTTCAATGTTCTTTTCTTTAACTTCTTTGTTTTCGAATCTTCAATTTGAATTGGACGTTCTACGAATTTTAAGTTTCATTTATTTCAATGTCTTTTAATGGCATAGCTAACGATTCATCGGTCAAACACTTACGCAGATTCGAAACATGGAATACGTCATGTATCCCTTGCATTTCCTCAGGCAGTCGCAAACGGTATGCAACAGTGCCGATTCCTTCGAGTACCTCAAAAGGTCCAACGAATCGAGAACTTAATTTTCCTTTCTTACCGAAGCGAACAACGCCTTTCCAAGGCGAGACTTTCAATAAAACTTTGTCACCGATATTGAACTATAACGGCTTACGACGGACATCGGCGTAACTCTTTTAGCGATCACGTGCCGTCTTAAGTCGTTCTCGGATTTGGAGAATCTTGTCGGTGGTTTCTTGGACTATCTCGGGTCCAGACAACCGATTGTCTCCGGTTTCAGACCAACACACGGGCGTTCTACACTTTCGACCATATAACCCCCTGAATGGTGCGGTTTGAATACTTGCGTGATAACTATTATTGTACGAAAATTCCATTAGGGGTAAGTGGTCATTCCAATTTCCACCTAGATCGATCACACAAGCGCGGAGCATATCTTCCAACGTTTGAATCGTTATTTCGCTTTGCCCATCGATTTGTGCATGATAAGCAGTGCTAAGGTTCAACTTTGTACCGAAAACTTGTTGGAAGCTTTTCCAGAAATGAGACGAAAAACGACTGTCTCGATCAGATATTATAGACAGCGGTACTCCATGCAAAGCGACAATGGTGTTTACATAGATACGCGCTAATCTATCCATAGAGTACGACTCATTGATGGTAATGAAGTGTGCAGATTTGGTCAAACGATCCACAATTACCCATATTGCATTGTGTTGTCGAGTCGTCTTTGGGAGTTTGGTAATAAAATCCATAGTAATCAACTCCCACTTCCATACGGGAAGTTCGGGTTGCTGTAGCAATCCCGAAGGCCTTTGATGTTCAGCCTTGACTTTCAAACATGTCAAACATTTCACCACATGCGAAGCGACATCCCTTTTCATTCCGTTCCACCAATAATTCGCCTTTAGATTGTGGTACATCTTATCACTTCCGGGATGCATCATATATTTAGACTTGTGAGCTTCGTTCAAGATTTTCTCACGAAAACCTCCAACGATTGGTACCCAAATCCTATTGCCATGTCTAAGGATACCGTCGTCACCCTTGACTAACGAGTCAATGGTGCCATTGCGTTTTTCATCGGATATTTGGTTTTCTTTTATCGCTTGAGTTTGAGTAGATTTGATTTGTTCGAAAAGGTCAATTTGAAGCTCTAGACGTAGTGCTCGAACTCTTTTTCGTTTCTCGTGCTCTTTACGACTTAAGGCATCGGCCACAACGTTGGCCTTACCTTCAGGATAGATAATCTCGCAATCATAGTCGTTGAGTGTTTCCATCCATCGTCGTTGGCGCATGTTGAGTTCTTTTTTATCGAAAATATGTTTCAAACTCTTATGATCAGTGTACACGGTAAATCTTACTCCATAAAGATAGTGCCTCCAAATCTTAAGTGCAAAGATTATGGCGCCTAACTTTAGATCGTGAGTCGTGTAATTCTTTTCGTGTACTTTCAGTTGACAAGAGGCGTAAGCAATTACCTTCTTACGTTGCATTAGTACGCATCCCAAACCAGAATGGGACGCGTCACTAAAGACTACAAAATCCTCAGTACCTTATGGCAAAGCCAATATAGGTACTTGGGTGAGTTTTTGTTTGAGTGTATTGAACGCCTCTTGTTGCTTCGTTCTCCATTCATACTTGATGTTTTTACGAGTTAAAGAAGTTAAGGTAATGGCGATACGGGAGAAATCCTCAATAAACCTACGGTAATAGCCAGCCAAACCCAAGAAACTTCAGATCTCGGTTGGTGACTTTGGGAGTTCCCACTTAGAGATAGCTTCAATCTTAGCGGGGTCCACTTGAATACCGTTTATGTTGATGATATGACCAAGAAATTGCACTTCATGCAACCAGAACTCGCACTTTGAGAACTTGGCGTACAACTTCTTGATTCTTAAAATTTCAAGTAAAGTTCGAAGATGAATTTCATGATCAGCCTTTGACTTTGAATAAATAAGTATGTCGTCGATGAATACGATAACGAATTTATCCAAGTAAGGCTTGCAAATACGGTTCATCATATCCATGAACGCGGCCGGAGCATTAGTAATTCCAGATGGCATAACCGTGAACTCATAATGTCCATACCTTGTTCGGAAAGAAGTCTTTGGAATGTCTTCGGATTGGACTTTAAGTTGGTGATAGCCAGAACGTAGATCGATTTTTGAAAAGAAGCTAGCACCTTGAAGTTGATCGAAAAGGTCATCAATACGAGGGAGTGGATATCGGTTTTTGATTGCTACTTTGTTCAACGCACGATAGTCGATACACATCCTCATGGAACCATCCTTCATCTTGACGAATAGAATTGGTGCTCCCCAAGGTGACGAACTCGGTCGAATGAAACCTTTCTCCAAAAGCTCATCGAGTTGTTTCTTTAACTCCTTCATTTCGGTCGGCGCTAAGCGATATGGAGCTTTGGCGATCGGAGCAGTACCGGGAATCAGATCGATCCTAAATTCTACTTCACGATCGGGAGAAATGCCGGGGAGTTCATCAGGAAAAACATCAGAAAAGTCAGAAAGGATAGGAATGTCTTTGATTTCTTTTGGCTTAGACTCTTCAGTGACGTACGCCATGAATGCGAGGCATCCTTGATTTAAACATTTGCTATCCCTAATCATGGAGATTATGCTAACTTGGCCAGCGTCTTTGTCCCCTTCAGTTCGAATCGTTCATTTATCGGGGGCTTGAAGTTCAACAGTTTTGCTATTGCAGATGATACGAGTATGGTTATCGGATAACCAATCCATACCAAGTACAATATCAAAACCAGCCAGACTCATGGGTAACAAACAGATAGGTAACAAATAACCAGCTAAAAGGATTTTTCCGTTTTCAAGGGCTTCGAAGATCTTAACGATTTCACCGCTAGCAGTTTCGACGCTTAGAGTTTTATCTAATTTTGTTAATGGTTCGTTTAATAGACTACAAAAATTATAATCTATAAAACTCAAATTGGCACCCGAATCAAATAAAACTCTAGCATAGGTGTCGTTGACTAGAAACGTACCGGTTATGGTTTCTGGCACGTCAGCGGCCCTTTTTGTGTCGAGTACAAAGACTCGAGCGTTTCCTTTCTTGTTTTGACCACTTCCACCCGCACCACCAGCAGCGGGCTTGTTCTTTGGGCACTCAAAACTCAAATGGCCCATCTCCTTGCAGTTATAGCAAGTCATTTTCTTCTTCCAGCAATCAGCGGCATCATGACCTGTGCGATTGCATGATTCGCAAACTTTAGGATGCGCGGCGAAGTTGCATCGTCCTTTATGATACCTCCTACAAGTCTTGCATTGTGTGGCGTTTGAATTAAATCGGCTTTGGTTCACGCCTTTTCCTTTGAATCTATTATTTCCTCCGCTCGCCCTTCCTTGAGTTGTAGTTGTCGTAACCTTCTTGTCTTCTTGTTTGTTACGAACCATGCCGTCCATCAGATAACCGGCCAACTCCATTGCAGAGTCAGCGGTTTGTGGTAAGTGTGACCTTACCATGTCGCGGATTTCCCGTGGAAGTCCCAAAATATATCGCGTGACTTTGCTGGACTCAAGGTTAACCAGCTGGGGAACAAGACGACAATACTCATGGAATTTGGTATTGTACTCTCGGAGGTTTGTCCCAACGACCTTAAAATTCAGAAATTTTGTTTGAATCTGATCAGTCTCGTGCATGGGACAGAACTTTGCCATCAACAAAGCTTTAAACTCTTCCCAACTTAAACTATACATCACATCTCTCCCTTTGCTCATCAACAGAGCGTTCCACCACTCCAACACTTCTCCTTTGAACATTAAAGCGGAGTACTGAATCTTCTCTACATCGGAACATTTACTTGTAATCACGATTGTTTCCATTTCCTCAAGCCATCTCACGGTTGAAATGGCTCCTTTGTCACCATGGAACTCTTTTGGTCCATAGTACTTGAAGTCTTTAAAAGAACATCCATTGATTTTTAATTTCTTGAACTCATGTCTAACCCTACCATCGGCGTTAGACTCATGTACACTCTCTTCGACTCGAGAGGGATTAGGACGGGATTTAACGTGTTTAGAAGGATTAACAGATTGAGAATTTCGAGATTGTCTAGAGTGAGATCTATTCATAGATTCCTCCCCCACAGCATCTTTTATCATCTTTTGAATTTTATTCATGTATTTTTCGGGAATTTCTTCCTCTCGCTCGTTTTCTGGGCCTTTCCCCTTGTCTTTCATTTCTTTTTCTTTACGAGCATTCTCGTTATTATTGCTTTATTCAGACATTTTCTTTTATCTTTTTCAATTTAGTCTGAAAATTTTAACAACGTTTATTTTAAAACACACTTTTTATTTATTATACATTGATATATATATATCACAAGGATATATATATTTCTTAATACACATACATATATATATCGTTACAACGATATATATAACTTGTCCTATCATTACAAGAGAACGTTTGAAACGTTCTTTATTCTACACACATCACATAAAACTATTTTACACATATAGCTTCACATCGTATTCCACCATCTTCAGTTCTTCAAGAACTTCTTCACTACCTTCGTTAGTTTGTTGCATTTACGAAGGAGTGTTTCTCCAACTTTCTTCTTTTTCTTTTCTTCCTCGTCTACCTTCTTTCTCCATTCGTCGGTCTCTTGCAATGCACGATCCAGATGTTCCTCATACGACTGCGAGACTATGTTGGGGTATCCGTACTGCGGAGGTGGGTCACGATATCCTAGTGTCACCATCTCGTAATGGTTTCTCGGCTCAGGATACGGAACATAAGTCTGGTCAGATGCAAGGTAGAGGTATGTCTTGGCGGCTTGATCTTGCTCGCGAATTTCATAGGCTTGTTCTTGAATTGAAGGAATTCTCCCTTGAAATGGCGGGAAGCTTGACGAAGCTTGGTTCCTTAGTTGCTCCAAATATTGAACATACGGATCGACGGAACCGTAGCTTGGATTTCGGGAAGTGAGTGATCCATTCATTGAGCTTGTCATCTTTTTTGAGTTCTCAGGATGCTCTTCTTCCATTTCTTCCTCGGACTCCTCCACAGGGTCCTCATCTTCTTCGGGATCTTCTTCTTCATCGAGATCCTCTTCTTCATTGGGTTCTTCTTCCTCTGGTCCATCTTCATCTTCCTCCATTGGTTGTGCAGTTTCGTTCTCTATTGGGGGCATCTTGAAACTTTCGTAGGGCATCGTTACCCTCATTTTGGGCTTGCGTGACGACCCTTCGTTATTCTTTGGTTGGGAGCTAACATCATTGAAAGTAGAGCTTCCGGTAAACCATCGACATGGGTCGGAATGGCATTTCATCCAATCGGAGGATAGCTTTTTGGTTCTTCCTTTATGGGTCAGTTTGAAAGGAAAGTATAGGATGGGTGTGCATTTGGGAAATATCCAGTGGGATAGTTTTGTGGTTCTTGTGATGGTTGATACATCGGCATGGTTGGTGGGTGATAGCTGGAGTGTCTCGGTGGCTCAACATTTGGCTTTGGTGGACTATCGGGTAATGCCTACTTCCGGGGTAGTACACCGGTTTGGTCAAATCGTGTTCCACATCTTGGTTAAAGTATGCCTCATAATATCCATCACTCATGTTATCCTCGGGATAAGGTTCGGCTATACCGGCTTCATTGGCCTTGTGAATAAAATTCTCCATAAGAGCTTTGAATGACATCTAACAATTTAGGTGGTTTAGAATGTAGAGAGGGATAGAAAGGTTACCGGCCTATCTTATCCTTAAAACAAATAATCAAATAATTTCCTATACTTGGATCGAAGCTTGGGTATTGTTTTATGATACCCAATTCGCTAAGATCGATGGCTCTGATACCAACCTGTCACACCCCTATCTAGGGCCTAGGAGTGCGACCAACAAGTTGGTATCGTGTTTGTAAATAATTCAGAGTTGCGTTAATTTACGGAAGACTTATAAAACTTTAAGGATCGAAAGTGTAATTTATATATACATTCAAAAGACGGGAATTATAAAATACCCGTTTAAAGTTGTTAACAAAATATTACTTGTTTTATGTTTACAAACCACCATATTAAACTTTATACAAAAGAAATCCGAGCCATCGGATATTAGTAGCACTTCGTCATTTCCAAGTGCTATCCTTGTTCACCTGCAAAATGTAAGAAAATACGTCAGCAACGAATGCTGGTGAACACGCTGAAGCAAAAATATTTCTTTTACTTTATTACCCCTCGAGACTACGCCTGCCTCGGCCCAACGTGGCTTAGGAATAACAAAGTCAAATAACACATTATAAACATGAGCCTCTACTCTAGGTCACCTCAGCAAACACCGCAGCGTTCGACTTAGTTAAGTACCCGTAAATATACACAACGGTCGTACCGACTGCAGGAGAGCGTCCTACGACCAAGGGTGGTGCGATCATGCCCATACATCGCATAGTACCACCTATGTAAGGATCCAGACATACGTATACCACAGTCTGAGGGCTAGGTTTATACCCTTTATTTATAACGGTTTTAGGAACACATGGTTCCTTGTAAACAATTTCAAATAACAAGTTTGACTCATTTTAAAATAAGTAAAAGTTTGGGGGCGTATTCACCTTCTCGCTTTAGGATCGGCTTCACTCACCGTCCAAGGGTCTTTCCCTTTCTTTATCTCGCACCTATAGTACGAGTATAAATATGTGTTAGTCGAATACACGATCCGGCTTAAGACCTTTAGTCTTATATCTCAATCCTCGATGAACCTTTAGTTCATTTTCTTTTACTTGAAAACCTTTAGTTTAAAAGTAAGTTATAAACCTTTAGTTTATAATAAAAACCCGACGTTTCTTCTTCTCCAAGAAACGTAGTCATTTTCTTTTATTATTTAAGAATACTCTTATTCATTAAATAATATTTCATAACAAAGAATACTTACATATATACTTACACACATATATACGTATCCAACAATATTCAATAATCAATCTTTTATTCATTTCTTTGTTATGTTTATATTTCTTTTCTTTTATCGAGGTATCGAGTATAACCTCGACTTAAGGCTCAAGCCTTTAATATAATATTGAATTATATTGAATTCGATATTACACCTAACCTTAGTGGCGTATGGGAACTCTAGGGACTCGAGCAGCACTCCAACGTCGCTTCTTTCTCAAACAAATCAACGAACGCCAATCTTCAACACACGATGGCACGCTTATCGAGACTCATCGCCATAACGACAAACACCTTCTTGGTATCTGGGTGGAGGGTGGTATAAACTTCAAGGAAACGTCGGTACACAATAGAAAGTTTGGGGCACGCTTTACGATGAAATATGGCACATTTATCGAGGTAAGCTAGAGAGAGAGTAGTGAGAAGTTGGAGCTGTTTTGGTGTGCACAAATGTGATGCCAATGGTCGTTATTTATAGGCAAAGTTTTGGATCCCATCGCGTACCGCGATGGGTCCTTTGGCTGGCCCGTCGCGTACCGCGACGTAGGCCTGGCCAGTCACACACTAGACCTGCCACGTGTTGACACGTGGCAGGCACCGCTCCACATGGAGACACGTGGCGGCAGTGTTGCCACGTGGTGACACGTGGCGGCAGACGTTTCCACCGTGTGCCACGTGGCACACGTGTCATACATTGTCAGACACCCCATCGCGTACCGCGATGGGTGTTTTCTTTTGACCTGTCGCGTACCGCGATGGGTCAGGAAAAACAGAATTTGCAATTTGGGCCCTCAACTTTGGAATTTGGAAATTTTAGTCCCTAGACTTTGGAAAGTTATTACTTTAAACTTGAAATTTTCATGTTGTTACATTAATTGGACCAATTTCAAAGTTTAATTGATCAATTAGTTCAACAATTTCAATTTCAATTGGTCAATTTTACCAACTGACCCGTGAAAAAGGCGCGACGAGTAAGATGGTGTTCACGACGGTACCGTCGACGGTCGCGACGGTGGATGTAATCGTTGGACGGTGACGATGAAGGTGGACGGAATCGATGGGAACAGTGGATCAGAGTTGTTGGGAGCAGAGGATCAGAGCAGTGGAGCAGTGGACGGTCGCGTGTTTTTTGAAATCGATGGTGTAGAAACTCGCGTACCTATTGTATGATAACGGATTTTCGTATTCCATCATTTATCTATCTATATATATATATATATAGGGGTATGCTAAAATAAAAATATATAGTTTTTTAGGAAGAGTAAGAATAGATCTAGGACATTGGATTTATGATCTAGTGGTTGACATTGTTAGTTTTTAAAATATCAAATAGTTTCCTAGGATCTAGGATTTAGAATACATAGTTTCCTAACTTCAAATTTTATGCTCTTCTTACCATTCTTAGAAAAACTATCTATTTTTATTTTAACCCTTATATATATATATATGTATATATATAGGATTAGGTTCATTTGAGAAGTGATTATATATCAAGAAGTGCGAGAAGTCCATACAACCAATCAATTTTTTTTCTTTTTATTTTACCTTTAAATTATGTATAAGGGTATATTAGTAATCTATCTAAATCTTATATTTTGGTACCTATTAAATGCTAGAGGTTTCAAATCATATTATTTGATTTTGTTTATAATTAAATTTAAGCTTTCATGAAGCAACATTTTATCAATAGGCTTCAGATGAATATATATCTTTATACGAATTTTTAAAAACTGTTATCAAACTATTGATTATTGTGTGTTCCTTTTATATGTAGGTTTTTGGATTCGAATAACGAGGGAATAAGACACTCTATTATTAATCTTTCTCATATTTACAATATCATAGTAATAATTTAATATCATAGTTTAATATATTAAGTTCTACTTAGTTGTTAGAGTTTACATTGATCACAAAATTCAGATCAACATACCATATATGATTTTAATATAATAAACAGATCCTCTTAACATAAAGTTACAGCAAAACAAGTATTTAAGGTTCAGGATATGGTACAAAATGTTGAGGTACATATATAATCTACAAAAAGCAAAACAAGTGCAATACAAAAGCAAAACATATTTTAAGGGTACTTAAATAGGTAACGATAACCAAATTTCCTACAAAAATGCTTCAATCTCTTTACATAAACCCCCACCAAAGCACTATTGCGTTCCAACAAATCCAAGCCTTTTTTGCATGTGAAGCCTTGAACGCCAATGTCTTTCATTCTTTTTAGAAAAGAAAAAAATAAATTAAAGAGTAAAACTAACTTTCTATTCTTCCAAACCAATCATCATACATATAATTATTGAAATGTGTCTTAGATTGTAACTTAATAACCTTCACAGAAACAATCACTTGCATAGACTGATAAAACCTTACACATTCATTTTAGAAAAAAACCTTACACAATTAATAAAAAAAAATCCCTCACAACACAATATACATATTACACAGCAAATGAGTACTTAAATTGGCTGATTAAAACTTACACATTCAATATACCTCCTTAAACAATATGTATTCCCTTCGCATTATCACCAACATCCTACACAAAAGTTATATACCCTTCGCATTTCAACATACCCGCCTACACAGTTTACAAACATTCATACACATCAACTAAAAGTCTCCTTTCACAATATGCATACCCTGCACATTATCACCAACACCCTACACAAAAATCATATACCCTTCACATTTCAATATACCATTGAAATGTGGAAAGACATGCAAGGAAAGCGTAGATATGGTGTAGACGAGTCTTGACACAAATGATTAGTGAGTAATTGATAATCATGTGATCATGGAAGGGAAGTCCTCTGGAATGGAAAGGATAGAAACCAGGGACAAAAGGTGGAAAGACATGCAAGGAAAGCGTAGATATGGTTTAGACAAGTCTTGACACAAATGATTAGTGAGTAATTGATAATCATGTGATCATGGAAGGGAAGTCATCTGGAAGGGAAAGGACAAACATTCATACACATAAACTAAAAGTCTCCTTACATAATATGCATACCCTACACATTATCACTAACACCCTACACAGAAGTCAAATACCCTTCACATTTCAACATACAAGCCTACACAATTTACTAACATAACATACACATCAACTAAAGGCCTCCTTACACAATATATATACCCTGCACATTACCACCAACACCCTACACAATAATCATATACCCTTCACATTTCAACATACCAGCCTACACAGTCTACTAACATATCATACACATCAACTATAAAAACACCTTACACAATATCTATTCGCTGCACATTATCATCAACACTCTACTCAGAAATCATATACCCTTCACATTTCAACATACCAACCTACACAGTCTACTAACATAGCCAACACATAAACTAAAGTCCCCTTACACAACATGCATATATCATACACAATCTACTAACATGTCATACACATAAACTAAAAGTATTCACATAATAATACTCATATTAAGACCAGGCTTACCGCTTGAGATTGTGAAGGATTCCATCTGTGAGTACGACCTGACAATATAATTCAAAACTTAATGAAGGTATCACTAACTAGATAAGTTTATAATTAAATAGATCTCTAAACTACACCCTACAAAGGATTAAAATTTTGTTTAAGGCATAAACCAAATACACCGTTGGATACTAAATATTAATTACTAATTATACAATACAATAAGATATAATTATACAACCTTTTTAAATACCTACAAAATGCATTCTACATACAATATACCATCACCTACACACACTACATTATGGCTGTTATTGTTTACTGAAGCATCCAAAAATATTTTACTAGAACACAAATTGACCTTACTTGAAATTCATCATCCATATCTATGTGTAATATAATATGGATGTGTGGTGAACATTACGTTGCTACATCTTTACAATCAATCCAACAAATTGAAATCATATTTTTTTTATCGAATAACCTAATTAATTAAAAAACCCCAAATATAGGCATTTAAGTTTAATATTCTAGAATATATGAAATTTGATTGAAACAAAATTCAAAAATTAAACGGCATACCTTGATTGCATGATTATTTTTGAAGTTCCAATGAATCCCATATAATGCTTAATCAGAACACCACACTAAAAACGAACAACCGATTCTTATTTATACCCTTTGTACCCAAATAATCATGTTAAAGTTGAGGATTTTGTGTATCAAGTTCTTCAAGCAAATCGATTCTAGCCACTGAGTCATTATGAGTTGATTAGGCCGCAAGTGGGGGGTTGGATTGATTGTCATACAGGCGTTTCACAGATGTATGTATGAACTAAAATACAAAAGTACCCTTATGTTTTAAAATACATTAAAATTAGGGTGTCAATAATTATAATACTGCCACTTTTAATGTAAGCCTTAGATCGAAACTAATCAAAGGTTATAAATTACTTCTCGCACTTCTCGCTATAAAATCACTTCTCGCATGAACCATTCCCTATATATATATATATATATATATATATATGTATGTATGTATATACCACACACATAACATTATACTAATAATATTCTTTAAACATCGCCGACGACAAAGACTAGTCACCCCTCCCCCTTCTCGCCCTTTTATTGCCGCGGGGCGCGGTGTTCCACCCATTTATCACCCCCATCGCCCTTCTCCTCGGCCTCATTACGCTTGCCCTTATAATGCCACTTCTGTTTTTGTACTTGACAAGTAGTCAATTTGACCAAGATAGTCAAAAGAAGCTTTTACATATTTTTGTGTTGAAAAGACTAATGAAGCTGATATTCATGGTTATTTTGTATGGTTTGTTGATCAAAAACTACGAATGGATACCTGGTTACAATGTAGCATTCGGGTTATACTATGTGGACCATCAAACGTTTGACTGAAAACCCAAATTGTCAGCAAGATGGTATCAAGATTTCTAGGAAAACAGCAGCTGGTTGATATTTAATTATTTATGATCTTTGATTTGCATATATCATTACTTAAATTTCGTTATACTATGTTACACGTCTAAAGTATATGTATACGCACATTATTGTCAAGTGTATTTATATACGAACATTTACCAAAAGAAAAATGTAAAAATCTGCAATGAGCTTTTATTCAAACAATTCAAGATATGAAAGAATAGTTACAAGAAATGAAAATATGTCCAACTAATTACACTTCCAACCTTAAAAAGGGTATTATTGTCAAAAACAAAAAAATCGTCATAAATAAGGTCAATATTAGTTCCCACAAGCAGGTTTTAATACACGATTTCGGCGGGTTAAGCAACGTTCTTCTCGTTGTTGATCTCGATCAAGCTTTCTTGAACCAACTCGGTGGCATATGTTACCACATCCGCCCAATTCCTGTAAATTTTGGTTAATAAAAACATTAAAACTTCCAATAAATAAATAAATTAATAAAATGATTATATATATCAACAAATATTTACCCTTTGGATGTGTCAAATGCGAGTCCCACGGTATTCTTAGCCTCTTCAATCGCATAACTGAATCTTCTAATCTCAGACGGAGAACATAGTTTATTATCTGTGACCTGAAGCTCCGAGGGCTTCACGTCACAAAAAATAGGAATAACTTTTTTCCTCGACTCCATCATTAAAGCAAGTTCGTGAAGACAGAAATATGAGTCACAATAACGCGGTGAAAAGACTACGACACCAATCTTGCACCCAATTATTGCATTATCAATATGCTCAAAAAGTTTATCACCCGGTTTCATGTTCTTGTTGTCAAGAAACGACGGGATTCTTGACAACACAAGTTGGTGGTAGAGCAAAGAGGCGATTGATCTTTTGGTATCGATCCCCCGATGGTTTATGAAAACATCACACGCGGGTTGAACCGCTCGTTGGGCCTTTTGTAATGCTATTTGGCGTTTGATGGTGTTTTAACATGGCTGCACGTTGCATGGTTTCTTTTTTAGGAAAGTGAAAGCAGTTAAATCTTAAAAGTTTTTGTTTTAGCTTAGGTTGGAGTTTAAGGTTGTGTTAAAGGTTTGTATTTATAGATGATGGAATTGAATGAGAATGTCTTGTTTTGGAATTATTAGAATAGAAGTAAGCATGCATGACCTAAATAGTAAAAAAGGTGCAACTTACAATTATATTATAACATATATGTTGTGAATGGACCGATTCAAAGATGCAACTCTTAATACCCTCTAAACTTAATTGGTGGGGGAACTTAAATATACGACTTACTTTTCATATATTTTATAAAAAAACTGAGTATCAGATATCAAATAACGTAAAATGAAGTTCTCCAATCACTTTAACAATGCTTAGGTTCGTCATTGGTTAAACTAATCAAGACACGTTTCAAAGAATTACGCACCAACAATGTAATAATATATGGTCGAAAACTTGTATCTATTTATAAGTACGGTTTTTATATTTATATATATATATATATATTAAAATATTTAATTTAGTTAATTATTTAATAAAAGAAAAGGTTTGAATCAATCAATGTTAAGGCATAAGAATATATTGACAGTAGACAAAGCGACGAAGGACTCTTTGAATGTTTTTTCAGTCATGGGAATTTCCAAAGAACCTTCAAATACGTTTTTCAACCATTTTGTTTTCATATACGATGGTAAAACGTTTGTCAATATTAGATTACTATATATAATTTAGGTACAATATAATATGACACTTAAATTTGAAAAGGTGATTAATCAATCGGTTGACACAATAAATAAATATTTACGAACAAATGTGGAGGGTTTTTTTTAATACATAAAAGAAGAGACTTGAACCGTTTAATTATATTTGTCACTTGTTGGATTATATGAATATTCAGGAATGATACAGTTCATAATAATATTTGACACAACAAACCTACGTTATATGATGATATTTTACATTTCGCGTGCCTTTGGTATATTACAAGGAACCAAAAAAGTAAAATTACTATAACCGAGTTGTGTAAGAATCTATTATTGTACTTTTAACTTTTTTTTCACGTCACCTCTTGCTATGAGTGTTTGATTTAACCAACCGCCTTTCAAAAGAATGATATAAGGAATTTACATTTATAAAAATACTAAACAGCCAAATTCGAGCTTTAGATATGTAGTTACAAATTTATAATATGTTGAGTTTAAAACTAATCTCCTTTTGTTCAAACAATATATTTCTATGTAAAATACGAGCAAACGTTTTTGAAATTTTCTTGTCAAGGCATGGAGAAGTCTTGGAGTGGTAATAACAAGGAAAATATAAGATTTTGATTGTTCATTTGAAAAATAGACATGGTAGATTCGGGTTGGCATGTCTAGCTCGTTTAATCAACTAGTCGTTTTAGGATTGTACTAAACCGAACTGGCCCATCAAACCCGTTTAAGACTTAGTAAGCTACTTTTATTGAATGACTTGATGGTCTTATTGTCTCAATGTCATTGTCTATAATCAAGTATAAACCCGGAGAAGTACCGTACCATTTTACTAGCTTAATGCCTCTTTGACTTGTATCCGTATGAATCTTCTTTGTACCTCTAGTCACATTTGTTCTTAGTATGTAGCTATCTCAATATTCTTTTTAGCTCATCAAATTTGTCCTTACTAATGAGACTTTTATACACATTTCTTTTTCGAAACAATATTTTGAGGTGAAATGTCATGGGTTGAAACGAGGGACTCTCACTATACGAATCAGACTCGAAAACTAGAAATTCGGATCCATCCGAATTCAAATTCTAATCTTGAATTGGGGTTTTGAATTTTCAAATCAAGTTAGCAAGTGATTTGAAGTCAGGTTTTGAATTTCAATTCAATTCAACTTTGAATATATGATTTTTTTTAATTTGAATTATATATATGATTTTATGGTTTATAACATTAAAAACAATGTTAGTAAAATCTGAACGTTAAAACCCATAAAATAAGTTCGTCAAATTAACATATAAAAATATTAACAAATAAAATCTTTAAAAGGACGTTTGTTTGGTGAGTCGACTCGAATTCGGTCGGTTACGTTCAGTACAGTGTCTGAACTAAAACAAAAAAAAAGAACAAAAAAATATATAAATTGAGGTGGACCAATGGCGTGGCGTCAGCCGGTAAAACTCGAGCGTTGGTGAAACCCGAGCATTGTCAGTTCCGAATGTTGAGATTGTGAGTCTATGCGAATTAGATCGGTTTCTATTACGTACACTACCATACAGGAACTAAAAATAACTAAATTGGCGTGACCCAATCATGTGTCGCCGCCACTTGGCCCAATGGGAAGGAAACATATCGATTCCTGACTCAGTATGTCATGTGTAAACCAGCTCCACTGGATCCAAAAGCTAGATGTTAGATCTAGAGGTGCACAAATCGGGTTTTTAAATACATGGGTTCAGGTATGACCGGGTATTGATAATAATCGGGTCGGTTTGGGTCGGGTATTGTCTCTAAAAACCATACCCTATGCATCAGGTTCGGGTCGGGTATAGAACCGGGTATTCTAAAACCGGGTATTTGAATGCCCTATTATCGGGTATTGAAAAACCCTATTTACGGGTTTTTTCAGGTTTTTTTCCGGGTATTTTTCGGGTATAGATTGGATTATTTAAAAGTTTGCACTTTTTAGGGGTATTTTTAAGATATTTTTCGGGTATACATTGGGTATTTGAAATACCCGGTTCCGGGTATGGAACCGGCTGGGGTTTTCGGGTATTACCGGGTACAAATCGGGTCCGATTCTGGTTCGGGTTTTAGTGCCAAAATGCAAACCCTATCCGTACCCTACGGGTAGGGTCGGGTACGGGTTCGGGTCTTAAAAACCCGGTTCAGGTATTGAAAACCCGGTTCTGGGTTTTTATTTCGGGTCCGGTTCCGTGTTCGGGTTTTTTATGCACTTCTAGTTAGATCACTGCATATTTCTACTTTTGGGTTGGGCCGGATATTAGCCCACAAACCCAACCTGTGGTGTCTTTCCTATTCTTTTAAGAACCTAAACACCAACACACGAATTGCAACAAAGTCACGTTATACAAATTTAATGTAAATTCACAAACCAATACAAAAGGCAAAAACATCTGCAAATCCATTGGATTCCATGTCACCGTTGTAGTTTTTGGCATCTTTGGAGCAACAAGAAAAACAATTCGATTGTAATTAATTTTATAATTTAGTTGTTTAATATTATGGTAATCATGAAATGTTAAGATGATTTAATTTTAGGTGTCTTTTTCTTTGGGCCCAGATTTTTCAAGCAGCTTTTGCTTTTCTTACGCTCGTTGGCTGCTATAGTAAAAACCGGTACCATACTGATACCGTAACAAATCAAACCAATACTGACCGAATTTCCGTCACAATACACGGGTCTCGCTAGTTATCTAACAAATGGTTTGTCAATTAAAAAATCTGAGAAAAGAAAATTATTAATGAATTTGCATCACATAACATTGATTGTTAGGTAAGCTAACAATATCATATTTTAATATATAATAAATGATCTAAAAGTGGTCTACTACACTTAATAACAAGTTAAGTGTATAAGTCCTATGAGCCAATTGTATAATACATTAAATATTATACGGTTTATTCAACCCTTTTATCTAACCTAAATTATTATTAGAACCCCTATTAAGAGGTATAAATATATAAATCAATCTATTTTTTGTTTTTAATTTGACATGTCTTCGAGTTTTATTATTTATCCGTTTGAAAACCTCTTTATGTAACATTAAAAGTAACCATCAAGCTAGCTTAGAAGCACCCAACGAGATATTTTTCATCAGATTTAACATTAGACTAACATTTCGAATAACTACTTTTCACTATAAGCTAATTCAACAAGGTCCTTGAACACTCGATACTTTCATGTATCAAGACATGTTTTAACGGGAGAGACGTTGAATGTACTCAACTTGCTTCGCTATAACGTGTTGGTGTTGTGTGTTCGTTTTCCACTTTATGGGTCTCAACGTGTGTTGCTTAGAAATTTATGGAGATGGTAGACTTAACTTGTCTAGCATTTAGGGTTTAGAAAAAGTGGTATTAAAAAGAGAGGACTTTAAGGGCCAAAAAGATGGAAAAAGTAACATTTTATTTATATCACACGACATTGAGTGTTAGGTAGCCTCACAATAACAAATGATATTAAATGACATAGGCCAGCAATTAATATATCCTGAAACGGGTTTAAACTAAACGGGTCATATGTCAATTTAAGCCGGTTGGTCCATTGGTATGAGATATATGAAACGATAGGGTCTTCGCAGACAAGACATAACGACGAGAATCAGAGATGCAAACATCACATGCACGATAAAAATATTTGTATAGTCTTTATGTATTACAGGTTTCTATCATTATTAATATTATCAATATACGAATTATATATACATATACAAATAATTACTTAAAACAAACTAGTTTACTAAGTCAAACCGTGTATTACTAAACCGGATTTATAAATAATTATTTTACTTTTTATTATTATTTAAATTACTAGTATATAATACTGTTTCAAAAAACATATCTAAGCACTTAAGAGTTAAGATACAATACATTTTGCAGTCCATTTGTTATGAAGATTTAAATACTGATCTCGTTCAACTCCTAAACTGCTTATAAATTTTAAACTATGGTCAGCTTTCCAAATGGCAAGAGTATTAGCCGTCCAACCTTGATCTCAAATCTTCTAACCAATCAAACATATTTACGACACAAAATTGGAAATATAAAACTATTTATTCATTTTTCATTAACATGTGCCTTGGCAATTTTTTCCTCTTCCTATTTACTATTGACTATCTATGTTGATTTTATTACTAAAGCAATTTCTCGACTTTTAAGTTATTTCTCTAGCCTCATTCTTTTCCCATTTTTAGCTGTAGAATAGATATAAGACCAACCGAAGTGGTTGTGTGTGAGTGGGGGTGTGTGGGGAGGGGGGGGGGGGGGGGGGGGGGGGGGGTTGCCATTGGGTGATGTTGTTAGCGACGCTAAGGAATAAAGGAGGTAGGGGTGCAAACGAGCCGAGCCCGAGCTCGACTAGGCTCGAGCTCGGCTCGTTTAACTTACACATAGCTCGAGCTCGGCTCGTTTCGAGCTCTATTTTCAAAGCTCGAGCTCGGCTCGTGAATGGTTTTTGAAGCTCGAGCTCGGCTCGTTTACTATTTATCAATTATTTTTTTATATAATTATAATTATTTTATATATTTTTTTCTATTATAATTTTTTGTATAAAAGAATATATATTATTCAGTTATTTTTATTTATTTTTCACAACATTATATTTGTTAATTAATAATTATTAAATATATATTTAAAAAAATATATATACAAATGGCAGGCTCGTTTAGGCTTGCGAGCCTGCTCGAGCTCGATAAGTAAAGCTCGGGCTCGGGCTCGTTTATTAAACGAGCTTATTTTTAGGCTTGAGCTCGGGCTCGGGCTCGAAAAGCTCGGCTCGAACGAGCTTTTTAATGAGCCGATCTCGAGTAGCTCGCGAGCAGCTCGGCTCATTTGCACCCCTAAAAAGAGGGTTTGGCTACTCAGATTCTACCCAATTAAATTCTTTCTCATGTTAAAAAAAGATTAAAAAAAAGCGTTTCTAGGTCTACCTGACAGTTATGTGGCTGGACGTTTTCACTTTTTTAGTTACTTCACTAAACTTAGATGTTGAAACATCGTCCCTCACCTTTGGTAGCACCCTTCGGGATGACATCCTTGCCGTAAAGCAGTATTTGGGTAAACACAATTAAAATACTTACACGTATTTTCTATACAGAGGCAAGACGTCTTTATCACAAGATAGTTACTCTCAACATAATGAGATCCATTCAAAGAAGTAGTAAATCGTACCGACATTAATTACAAATAACAATTAATCATGCCTGGGTATAACTAGTGATGGGTCTTGAACAAATAATGTGGACTAGTTGCACAATCTTGAACGTATAATTCAAATTAACCTAGTGCCAATCTGACACATTAATTAACACATCACTCCAATCACAACCTTCCACGTGTACACAAACAGAGTGTTGTATTCTACTTTTTGTCAATAATAAGTCTATAGATATATATAGTCGCCGTCCAAACCCTAAACCACCACCAACCCCGTCGCCGTCCAAACCCCACCACCACCAACCCCGTCTCCGTACAAACCCCACCACCACCATCCCCGTCGCCGTCCAAACCCAACCATCGTTCATCACCACCCGTCCCCGTCACCGGCCTTCATCACCACCACCATCCCCGTTCCCGTCACCGGCCTTCATCACCACCACCAATTCCACCACCAAATCCTCCGTATACAGACCCGTCGCCCACCACCATCATCCCGTCATCGCCGTCCCCGGTCTTCATCACCACCACCAGCCCCTTCGTTCATCACTGCCGCCGTTCATCCCCTTCGTTCATCACCGTCGCGGTTCAATTCCTCTATTTTGGTTCGCGGCCAAGAACCCTAGCTCCGAAAATCTCGGGCGATCCACGGCAGCATGGATTCAGAAGAATGGGAACAACCACGTAATCGGAAAGGGAAACGGAATGATCATCAGGCTCAAGGTAATGACAAGGTTTTATCGAAGTTTTTTGTCTCAAATTTTCCCCCAAAGTGTTCTTCGCAAGACTTAAAAGATGTTATGGGTAGCTTTGGTCGTTACGAAGGTTCCTATATAGCTAGGAAGTTGGATAAATGGGGCAAGAGGTTTGCTTTCGTATCGTTTTCCGAGGTGAAAGATGTCAAACGGTTGGGAGATGAGTTATCAGATGTATGGATCGGTTCGTATAAGTTGTTTATTGCGATTGCTCGGTTTGTGGATGGTGAGAATCTAGATAGACCCGATTCTGGTAATAGGAGGAAGTCGGCTTCTGTTCCTGTTAATAGCCATGCAAAACCTAGTGGTCAAGCAAACCCTAGTTCCGAAGGATCCGATAGGAATGGGGTTCTTTATGCATCAGTTGGTAATGGGCGTTCCTTTGTTGATTCTTTGTTAAATCGGAACAAAGTAGATGAGATTAAGGTGGATGATTCGGTGGAACAGTTTTCTCATTGGAAGGGATGTGCTCTTACGGGGAGGGTGGTGAATCTTCACACGTTAACTTCTTTGAAAAAGTTGGTTCGGAAGCATGGTTGGAGATCATTAGATATTAAGTATCTGGGAGGGCTTTCGGTGGTGTTCGTATTCTACGTTAGTGGGGATAGGGATGCCTTCCTGAATGACAAAGACAAATGGTCAGACTGGTTTGAGTTTTTAGAACCTTGGTCTGATAGAACTAGTGTGGAGGAGGGTCGGATCGCCTGGCTCCAAGTTCATGGGGTTCCGGCTCAGTTGGTGTTAGACGAGGTATTCGATTTGATTGGAAGCAGATTTGGCAAGGTGGTTCAATCGGCTTCCTTATCAGGTGAAGAGAATAACTTATCGTATACTCTCATCGGTGTGTTGAGTAAAGAGTGCAAACGGATTATGGATCGGGTGGACATTAATTGGAGGGGGGAAATTTTTAAAGTGTGGGTGGATGAAGATGTTGGGGAATGGATACCGGAATGTGTAGTAGAGTATGAAGAGGATGATGGTTCCGTTTTACCGGAGGAGGATAAGTGTGATTATAATATTGTGCAGGATGAGTTTCATAATGTGCATCGTGAAGAGGGCGAATGTTCTCAAGCTAATGAAGTTTCTGTCAAGGAACATGTTGTTAATTGGTTGGATGGTTGTGTGAACGATAATTCTAACGTGATGGTCGGTGAGTTTTCGAACTCTTATGATCATTCTAATGAGGAGGCGGTCGAGAATGGTAACGTTGATAGTACAAATGTTTCTGTGTTGAAAGACAAGGGACATAAGAAGTTCAGACGGAAGTCTTTATTTTCTAATCGGAGTGGGGGTAGTGGTTCTAGGGAGCGTCCTAAGAAGAGACCAAGGGAGGATAAAGATATGTTTGATCTTGATAGGTTTATCGGTATTATGCACGTGCCTTCGGATGTTACTAGGGGTATCGAGACAGGTGTTGAAGGAGAGTTCTTAACACCGGATCTTAACAAAGGGCTGTCTACTAATACGGAGGTGGTTCGAGACATCGAGGGAGAGACTGCGGAGCCCTCGATGATTGGTAGAGGTATTGATCTGGTGCAACACCAAGGTCCGATTGAGGTGGAGTTGGAGAAGACCATTGAGTTGAGTAAGGCGTTAGGTGTTGAGAATTTGCAAGATTTTGTTTCTAATGTTAAAGAGGTTCTTGTTTCCGAAGGCTATCAAGAAGGTGTTCAATGAATGTTTTTTCTCTGAACATTCGTGGGTTAAGGAGTTCTAGCAAAGCCGATTGGATTCGAGGTCTTCGAGTCCATCATGAGGTTAGTTTTATTGTTTTGCAAGAGTCGCAATTTGTTTCCTTGGATTCTGTGGATGTGGGAAGGTTTTGGGGTTATGGTGAGTATTCATTTGATTGGGTTCCTTCGTCTGGAAGGTCGGGTGGGTTATTATCGATCTGGGATTCCCAAGTCTTTCGTATGGAAAGGGTGGTCAAGAATAATAATTGGCTTCTAGTTTCGGGAACTGCGAAAGGAAAGAGTAGCTTGTTTCATTTTCTCAATGTTTATTCTCCTCAAAATCTAGTTACTAAACGAGCTCTTTGGAGGGAAATTCGTGATTTGATCGGGGAGGGTAATGGGAGGTGGATTGTGGCAGGAGATTTTAACTCGGTTCGGTGTGCCGAGGATAGGCGGAATTCTTTGTTTAATGTGGGTGAGGCCAATGAGTTTAACGATTTCATTGATGATTCGAATCTTCACGAGTACTCCTTGAAAGGGAGGCGTTTTACTTTTGTTGCAGGAAATAAATTAAGCCGTATTGACAGAATCTTCGTTAATTGGGATTTCTTTATGGAATGGCCGTGTGCGGAGTATATTGCTCTCGAAAGGAATAAGCCGGATCATAGTCCGTTGGTTTTGAAAATTGGTTCTTCCAAGAACTATGGTCCCAAACCGTTTAGGTTTTTTAATTCATGGCTTGGTAGAGAGGATTTTGGGACGTTGGTTAAGAAGACGCTTGTTGATGGCTCGTTTCATGGTTCTCCGGACGCGAGATTGTTGTATAAATTTAAAGCTTTGCGTGATGCTATTTCTAGATGGGTGATCGATTGTATAGCCAAAGAAAAGGAGGAAAGGGTTTTATTGGAGCAAGAGTTGCGTGATTTGGACCAAACCATGGAGGTTCGGGATTTGTTGGAAGAAGAGACATGGTCTTTAAGCGAAATTAAAAGACGGCTAGGCGAGTTGGATAATCATTATTACCGGGATTTGAAGCAAAAGGCTCGGTGTAATTGGGCGATTCATGGAGACGAAAATTCTCGATTTTTTCACGGTTTTATTAATAAACGTAAAGCTTCAAATTATTTTCCGGGTTTGGAAGTGAATGGGGCGTGGGAAACAAACCCGGTTCTCATTAAAAAGGAAGTTTTGCGTTTCTTTGCTGGTAAGTTTAAAGAATCTATTACACATCGGCCTCGGTTGATTGGATATGGGTTTTCGGTCTTGTCTTCGGTGGAGGCGGATTTTTTGATCAGTGATTTTTCCGTGCATGAGATCAAGAAGGCGGTTTTTGAATGCGGTAGTGACAAAGCTCCTGGGCCGGATGGTTTTAATTTTAGGTTCATTCGGTTTTTTTGGGAGTTGTTCGAGAAGGATTTTGCGGATATTCTTGATCATTTTCATAGTGTTAAAAGTTTTTGCTCGGGGGTTGGATCGTCTTTTATCACCTTAATTCCTAAGGTAAATAATCCGTCATCTTTGGGGGATTTTAGACCGATAAGTCTCATTGGTTGTATTTTAAAGACTGTGTCGAAGGTGTTAGTGAATCGACTCAAAACGGTTATGAATAAGATTGTCTCAGAGCATCAGTCGGCTTTCTTATCCGGGGGATATATTCTTGATGGCCCTTTGGTGGCTAATGAGGTTATTGCTTGGGCTAAGAAGAGGGAGAGAAGAATTTTTATGTTCAAGATTGACTTCGATAAAGCCTATGATAATGTGAATTGGGAGTTCTTGTTGTCGGTTCTTTCTCAGATGGGTTTTCCTTCGGTCTGGTGTGATTGGATTAGTGGTATTTTGTTGGCGACCAGATCATCTGTTCTTGTTAATGGTTCTCCTACATTCGAATTTGGGTGTCATAAAGGCATTCGTCAAGGTGACCCGCTATCGCCTTTTCTTTTTATTATTCTGATGGAGGCTTTTTCAGGTATGTTGAAACAAGCCTGTGATATAGGTGCGTTTCATGGTATTACTCTTCCTAATGAAGGTCCTACTTTATCCCATCTTTTGTATGCGGATGATGCTATGATTATGGGAGAGTGGTCTTCTTTTAATTTTGATAACTTGAAACGTATTCTTCGCATATTTTACTTGTGTTCGGGGATAAAGATTAATCTCCATAAATCAGTGTTATTTGGAGTAGGTGTAGAAGATGGTGAGATCGATATCCAAGCTGGTTTCATGGGTTGTAAGCCGGGTAGAATCCCGTTTTCTTATCTAGGGATTATGGTTGGCGCTAACATGAATAGGGTGGTTAATTGGGAACCGGTTGTGTCCAAGTTCAAGAAGAGGCTTTCTAAATGGAAAGTTAATTCGTTATCTATTGCCGGTCGGTTTACCCTTATTAAATCGGTGCTGGATAGTCTTCCCACTTATTATTTTTCGCTTTTTAAGGCACCCAAGAAGGTTACCAATGATTTAGAAGCTTTGATGAGAAGGTTCTTATGGGGTGGTTCGGATGAACTGAGGAAGATGTCATGGGTGGCTTGGGAGGTAGTCACCAAACCTATAAAAGAAGGGGGTTTAGGTATCGCTCGTTTAGAGGTTAATAATCAAGCGCTGATTACTAAATGGCTTGGGAGATTTCTAAACGATCATCACGCGATGTGGAGAAGAGTAGTGTTGTCTATTCACGGGTCCTCGCGCGGTTGGGGGCTTGCTCCGGTTAATAATGGGGTTCCCGGGGTTTGGAAGAATTGTGTTATGTTTTGGAAAAAATTTAAGGTTGATGGCGTGGGTTTTAATAGAGTGATCCGGGCCACAGTTGGGAATGGCCGCCAAGTTCGGTTTTGGATGGATTTGTGGTTGGGTTCGGCGCCGATTATGGACAAGTATCCGTCCTTATATGCGATAGAAAAACATAAAAATGTCTTGTTAGCAGATCGGTTGGTGGTCACTGGTTCCTCTCGTCGCATTGTGTGGGATTGGCTTAGAGCTCCTTGCTCCCATCAGGAGGTGATCGAGAAACAAGAGTTGGAAGATCTCCTTCAAGGGGTGGTGATGGTTGACCGTGAAGATTCATGGTCTTGGGCGGTTGGTAGCTGCAAAGAGTTCGAGGTTTCGTCGATTAAAAGTTGGATGGTGCGGTCCGTTGTGGATGCTGGGAGTTTCGGTTTTCAATGGAGCGATTGGGTCCCGAAAAAATGTAATATTTTCATGTGGAGGGCCGTTCTGGATTCTCTTCCAACCAAGGAGGCTTTAGCTAGACGTCATTTGCATTGTGATGATCATAGTTGCGCTTTATGTGAGAGTAATGAATAATCGCTCGAGCACTTGTTAACCGGGTGTTTCATTTCTATGGCCGTTTGGAATGCGATTGGTTCATGGTGCAACATACCTAGATCTTTTGTTTTCCATGTCAATGATCTGGTGGAAGTGCATAAGGTTAGTGGTGCGACGGGGAACAAGAGATTGATTATTCATGGCATTGTCATCATTACTTGTTGGAGGATTTGGCGGGCTAGGAATGAAAAGATTTTTTCGGGCAAGAACACTAAGGTGGTAGAAATGGTTGCGGATATAAAATCTTTGGGTTTTCTTTGGTACAAAAATAGATCTAAGATAGGGGTAGTGGATTGGAAAAGATGGTGTTTATTTGATGTAACATGATTGTTGTTTTTGGTTTTTGGCTTTCGGCGTCTTTCTCCGTCTTGGTGATAGTCGTTGGTGGTGTTTGTTTTTTATGAAAGTCAATTTTCAAAAAAAAAAATAATAAGTCTATAGATACAAACACAAGACTCAGCAATTGTCGCCATTAATAACTCAAACTCCACTCCCATTTCTTCAATTCCAAATGCCCTAAACAATAATAATAATAATAACCCAAGACCCAATTCCAATTGCTAATGTTTAGTTTCATTCTCGATTCAATTTACCATCAATCACCCATCAATTTCCACAGGCTCAATTTCATCAAATTCCGTTTCAAAATCTAACCTTTTTGTTTTTTTTCCCAAATTACCCTTCGATTATTATTATTATTCCAAATGGGTGATCGATTAAGACCAACCACACTCGAAGACTTACCTTTACATCTGATTCTTGAAATTTTAACATCTGGGTCTAGGTTATCCGGGTCGGATCTTGTTTCTCTGGAGCTGACGAACTCGGGTTTTAGAGATAGTGTTGAGTTTGCGGCGTTTGAGCTGTGTAAGACACACTGTGTGTATGGTTGCTTGAGTTACAAGGCACGGGATGAGTTGTTAACCCGGTGTGGGCGGAATTGGAAGAGGGTTTTGAGGTTCTTGCAGTCGGTGTGTCAGTCTTCGGATGTGGTTCGAACCACTTCAGGCAATGTATGATTTTATTCGGTTTTGTTATTATTATAAGGGTGTTTTCGGGTTGTACTTTCCGGTCTCTTGGGTCGGTTTACCTGAACCTAATATCTCACGGGTTTATTGGGTTCGGGTTTTATCGGGTCGGATTAATCAGGTTTCGAGTATTTGACATAGAAAAGTAGAATAATAATAATAATAATCAGGGGTGTTTTTCGGGCTGTACTTTCGGGTTTTGGGTTTATCGGGCCGGTTTCTTGGGGTTTGAGAAGTTTATTGCTAGAATTGAAACTGAAAATCTGAACTTTCAGGTTTATCGGGTTGGTTTCTTCGGGTTTGGGAATTTTATTGCTAGAATTGAAACCGTACCCTGATCTCTCACGGGTTTTTTGGATTCGGGTTTTATTGGATTAGGTTAATCGGGTTTCGAGTATTTGACATAGAAAATAAAAGAATAATGATTAAAAAGTAAATATTTGACTGAGTATTGAGAACAAAGATGGTCACGATCGAACAAAAACCGATCGAAGAAAACCTATAGAATCAGGGGTGTTTTTCGGGTTCAACTTTCGGGTATGTTTTTTTGGTTTTGAGAATTTTATTGCTAGAATTGAATCTTTCGCGGGTTTTTTGGGTTGGGGTTTTATCGGGTTGGATTAATCAGGTTTCGAGTATTGAGAACAAAGATGGATACAATTGAACCGAATTAGAACCGTTCGGGTTCCATGGTACTTTTGGGACTTGGGTTAACAGTTTATCGGGTCGGGTTTGCGGGCTGCGGATAAAATTGACAAGCGTAGTTATTATAATCTCGATTTTGATGCAATTTACTGGTAGTTTGTTGTTTAATTTAGAATATGCAAATTAGAAGTGGAAGGTATCACACATTATTGATTAAAGATTCAACTGCATACTCATGTGGTTCAAGTATATGTGGTGTTCTTGGTCACGGTCCAGAAACAACACAATGTGTAACGTTTACACCGATTAAATTCCCACTTCCCGCTCACGTGACACACGTTTCAGCCTCACATAATCACGCCGCCTTTGTCACACAATCAGGAGAGGTATGCAGGTTTTACATTGAATTTTAATCTTGAAGATAAAATGAAGTAGTAATAGTTATTAATGTTTGTAGGTTTTTACATGTGGCGATAATTCATCTTATTGTTGCGGGCATAGTGATACAAACCGGCCAATATTCAAGCCTCGGCTCGTCGAATCATTAAAGGAAATCCCGTGCCAGCAGGTGGCTACCGGAGTTAGTTTCACTATGTTTTTAACAAATGATGATCAGGTTTACACGTGTGGGACGAGTGGGCATGGTCAGCTCGGTCATGGTGACACGTTGGACCGACCGACACCGAAGCTGGTGGAGTCGCTTGTGACTGTTGGTCCAGTGGTTCAGATTGCTGCTGGTCCGAGTTATGCGCTTGCGGTCACTAGTGATGGAACCGTTTATTCGTTTGGGTCTGGAACCAACTTCTGTCTTGGTCATGGTGAGCAGCATACTGAGCTTAACCCGAGACCGGTGCAGTGGTTTAGGAGTAAAGGGATCCATGTGGTTCGCGTGTCGGCTGGTGATGAACACGTGGTTGCACTTGATTCTAATGGTTATGTAAGTCTAAATTCTAAACTTTAAATTAGGGGGTTGACTTTCTGACATGACCCGAACCTAACACGAGATTCGCAAGCTTGGGTTAGCTGTAAACGGGTTCGGGTCGGACTCTACAAACCCGTTTAGCTAAATGGATCCTGTTTGTGTTAGCCTGACAGGCTCGTGGGTTGACCAGTTTAACCCGTTTATTATTATTAATACGCGAAAACAATAAAAAGTCAAAAACTTTGGGTCAAATGGGCCGTGTTCGTGTCAATCTGCAAATATTCATGTCGTGTTCGGGATCGCTTATCTGACACAACTTTTGGGTCCGTCTCGTGTTTGGACCTTTTTGTAATCCAAAAATTATAATCTTTTAGTCTTGAATATACCGTTCTATGTATCAAATTCAGGTTTACACATGGGGAAAAGGGTATTGTGGTGCACTTGGTCACGGTGACGAGATCGATAAAACGACACCCGAGCTCCTTACGAGCATCAAAACTCACCTTGCTGTTCAGGTTCATAACTTCATATCATTTATCAGACCAAACACTTGTGTTTTTATTGAATACTATTTACATTTTTGTGAACTTATGATTTATAGGTGTGTGCAAGCAAGCGAAAGACATTTGTGTTGACGGATAATGGATCCTTATACGGGTTTGGATGGATGGGGTTCGGGAGTCTAGGGTTTCCAGATCGAGGTCCGTCTGATAAAGTTTTAAAACCGAGAATGCTTTACACTCTGAAAGGTCATCATATATCTCAAGTAAGTACGGGTTTATATCACTCGGTTGTGGTTACAAACCAAGGCCGGATATTTGGATTTGGAGATAACGAACGAGCACAGCTCGGGCATGATATGTTGAGATCCTGTCTTAACCCGACTGAGACCTCGGTTGAAGAAGCAAGTGAGTTTGGTGTTTGTCAGTAGATAGTATTGATGGCTTTGTTGTTTGTTGGATGTTGTTGAAATAATAAAATGGTTAGGATTGTTTGTGTGTATTTGAGGCAGTAGTTATATTGGTTTGTTTTAAAATTGTTTAAACTGTCTATTGGTGATTTACATAAATGAGAATATAATGTTGACTTAATTCATATATGCAATTATGTGTAATTCTATTAATATGAAAAAGCGAGGCTTGTTCGACTGCGCTAAGCCGCTAAGCCAACCAGGAAGGCAAAGAAGAGGTCTATTTGGCGACCGATAGGGAGCGCTACTAGGGTGTCAAGAACATGAAATCTAAACATTTATTTTTATTCCCAAATTAAGATGTTTAATACCCAAGAAACTTATGAACATTACATAATAATCATTTAAATGATAATATATGAGCCAGTCTAGACAAAATGACATGAACAGATAGAACAAGACATCTCTAGACCAAGTCACAAACTTTACTTTGTAATTAGTAGAAGACACAAAACAGATTAGACTAAGTAACACCATATTACCGGGTTCCATACCCTAAGCGAAACCGGTGACACCAGGTACAGTGTTTCCACCCAATAACCGGACCTGATACCGAACCGGTATGGCCAATACCTGATTTTTCAATACCCAGTCATATCCGAACCTCATTAGGTAATAGAAAAACCCGATTTGTGCACAATAGACCCGAACCCGAAAAAATACCCGGGTTTTTAATACCCGAACCCGTACCCGACCCTAGCTGTATGGTATTGATAGAGTATGCATTTCAGTACCAAATCCCGTACCCGGAACCGGACCCGATTTATACCCGCTAATACCCGAAAACTGGAACCGGTTCCATACCGAGAAGCGGGTTTTTCCAATACCGATCTATAACCGAAACGAAAAATACCTTAAAAATACCCGAAAATACCCTAAAAAGTGCAGTCTTTAAAAAATCCAATCTATACCCGAAAAATACCCCAAGAAAACCCGAAAATAGGGTTTTTTTAATACTCGGAAATAGGGTATTAAAAATACTCGGTTTTGAAATACTTGGTTCTATAACCGACCTAAACCCGATGCATATGGTATGGTTTTTAGAGGCAATACCCGGACCTGAGCCCGACCAATGTATTACCAATGTCCGATTTTCCTATACCCGACCCCCGCTCGGAACTAGTTATTTGAAAAACCCGATGTGTGCACCTTTTTATGCGCATATACGCGTTTATAAACCCATTCAATATCTATTATGGCCCAGCAAAATATCCAAGCCCACAACAGCTAACAACAAAACAGGCAACACCAGCCCAACATAAAATATATTAGACACAATTAGAAAGTATTTATATATAGTAGATGTTTTAATACTTAATTGAACCTAGACATATATTTTACCATTTTAACATAATAACATGTAAAGTGACACAAATGTTTTAAAGCTATCTTGGGGATCTAATTACTATTGTTTACTAGTTACTACCCAGCAACGTAAATACGATTAATAATACTGTTACCTTATGATATATATACCTATTAAAGTATTATTAAATATTAAGTATCCATAAAGTTTGTGTTATTTTAGGCGCTTAATTTGATGTGTGAATAGGCATGTGGCTGGCAGGTGACTAACTAGCTACACGTTCCACGTAATTATGTCTTTAATGACACACGTAGTATGAACAAGGTGAAACGCCACGTAATGTTTTGTACGTATGAAGTAAAATAAAACCACGTGAAAGCTGTTAACGAAGACACAATTGCACGAGGCATTGGACATGTTTTTTTCTTCTCAACCAACATGACCGATGTGGTGATGAGGTGCTTATTTATATATTTATTTATTTAACAAATGATTAATAGTAATGTTAATGATAATAATGGTAACTTGGTAAGAATAATAAAAATAAGTCATACTTTATAAGTTATAAAATGATAATTCATGTTTTAAAAAATTACGTGTCATACATGTTTTAAAAAATTATGTGTCATACATGTTTAATCAGCTATCATATGCACCTTAAATGCATTTGAGGAGATGAATTTCAAAAATACGTCAATTTCATCTTTTTTTTGAAAATTCACGGGCCCGATAAATTCCATTCGAAATCATGGTTTATGTGGAGATGATTTTGGATTGAAAGGTATCGGGAAAGACCGGAAGACATGTTTCAATGTAAATTTCACGTCAGCTTTACACGTATCAACATGTGACTGGTTAACCAAATCTCACGTCACGAATCCATATGTGACACCGGAGATGATTTTCCAAAGACTATTTTGGGAATTTTGAAGTTTTTTAGACTATTTTAGGAATCTCTCTACTTTTGGATTATTTTAGAAATTTTCCTTTTTTTTCCTATCAACCTCAATAATAAATTATATAAATTATATCTACTTTTGTAAACATTGTTGAAGTAACTTAAAATAATACTTGCTTCATCATGCTTTTATGTTTTTGTTTATGATATTGATACCATCATCAAACATGCACGCTTTTTTTAAGACATGATTAAATTTTCACACTTTTTCTATGAAATTTTATAAACTTTTCACATCTTATCATGAGATCTGTTATTCATTCTCTACTTTTTATTAAATTATTTCGCTCTATCATCATCACATTTAACAAAAGTCCGGGCTTATTTAAAAATATTTTTAGTTCTCATTATGTTTTCAAATGAGAGAACTTGAACACATATACATTCATTGATGGTTGAAAATATTAGATTAATCATAAGTTCATATCATGGCTATTATGTAGGTTTTATTGGTATGATATAATATAAAGTGACTACACTCATATTTTTGAAAATAAGCCGTTCATTCACTACCCAAAATAGAGGTATTCATCACTAGAACAGAAATTGAAAAACTTCAAACTCAACACGAACCAAATTCGAACCGTCAATCGAGTTGATCAGACTGATTAAGATTTACAATTTGTAGTTTTCGATTTGTTTAAATAAATTCCATTTATAATTAAACAAATTTTAACTATTAATGTCCATTTTAAACATAAAGTAATTTGACAAGCAACTTTTCATATCAAATTACATTTTAGGAAATATTCGTAACAAATTTTGTCTTTATTAATAATTATAAGCAATGCCAAAAAAACAACGAAATAAAATAAAATTTGTGAAATAAATTTTTCTTTTTATTTATACTTAATAATAATAATAATAATAATAATAATAATAATAGAACAAGTAAACAACCTAAATAGTTCATATTTACGCAATTTACCCTTCATCTTTCTCTATAGTTCATTTTCATGACCTAGTAAATCATGCTCTCCAAATGTTCTTGAAAAACTTTCAACATGCTTGAAAACTTCACAATTCCAACCACACTACAATCCTCTTCAATCACCCACACATAACTCACTCGCATCGCGATCGCCTGAATCATCACCGCCACCAACGAGCTTCCCGGATGGCACACGATCACCTCAGACCTCCTCATTATCCTTGCAGCTGTCTATCCGTTTGTACCGCCTAGACCTAGCAGTACTAGGCGACAAAACATTTTCTTCATCAGAAGAAGAAGAGCTGGAATTACAGTACGGAATCCCAGACGAGTAAGTCAAAAACTCGTCCAGCATTCCGTACAAATTTCTCTCTCTTAACCTGGATTCCACAATCCTAGTAATATCCTTTGGCGGCCCCCCACAGTCTATGTAAGCCAGGAGGTCGCCAGAGGATAACGTTGTGATTGCGGTCGTGACCATTTCGTCGCAATTGTTCAAAGTGAACGGCGAGATTTCTCCAATCAATACACCGTCGTCGTCGATGACTGCGACGGACGTTTGGTCGGCGAGAGAGGTTGAAATGGCGTCGAGCGCTTTCGACGCCGGAGAATGGTAATTTACGGTGAGAATATCCGTCGTGATGATTCCGAGTGACTCGATTGAATATGCCGCGGTCGGAGAGAATAATCCGATTGAACTTAGAAGAAACCTCATGACATCTTCTTGTGTCAACCAGCAGAATTCACGGCAGCCGGTGTGAGTCGTCGGAGCTATTGACGGTAGCTGCCGGAGTTGTTTTCTTTTTGAAGTTGTGTTCTTTATTGGCACCACAAGATTCTGAGCTCCATTGATGATAAAATCAATTGCATCAAGCAAACTGAAAAAAAAAATGTAATAAAAAAATTGAATCAAGACATTTAAAAAAAAATTTACTTTATCTAATCCCACACAGTTTTGAACAGTCGTCCGGTCTGGACAAAGATTGGACGGCTGTTTTAACAAAAGTTTTCAAAATTTGACAGTCAATGGCCATATTGTCGTCCGGATGTTAGCCGGACGACTATTTTGACCAATATTTTTCAAAATCTGACCCCCTATGGACAAAAAATCTATTTGCATATTGTTCAAACAGTTTTTCTGATCAATAATTTTCAATGTTTGACTCATGTAGTAAAAATGTTCATTTACATATTACTCAAACAAATGTTTTGATCAATATTTTTAAAGTTTGACTTCTACAGTCTTAAATTTTATTTGCATATTGTTCAAACAACAGTTTTGATCAATAATTTTCAAAGTTTGACCCTTATAATAAGAATGTTCATTTGCATATTGTTCAAACGTTTGTTCAGAATAATACTTTTCAAAGTTTATCCCCTATATATATATATATATATATATATAGTCATTTCTTGTCCATTTGCACAATATTGTTTACTAAAATCCAGAAAACAAGTAATGAAGAAATGAAGAAGTCAAGAAACTAACTAAAGTAGTAAAGTTGCTTCAAAAAAAAATATTCAAAAAACAAATAATGAAAATAAAAACCAATTTTTTTCTTATAAGCTCAAACCATATTCTGATTTAATTAACATCAAAATAAAAGGAAAGCCGGCAACAAGCTACACCAATTAATGAAGAAGTTTAACCAAACCTATACGAGGGTTCCACATGCTGAACAACCTCGGCCAGAACAAGCAACAACAAGACCGAAACAGGCGCTTTAAGCGCGTTGGAAGGTGACAATATGTTGTCTTGTTTGCATAGGTAGCAAATAATATCAACCATGCAGATTTTACCAACGCAACGGCAGTTTTCGGTCGTGGAGTGGTCGCAAGTCCAGATGCTGATATGGGTGTCGTTGGAGGATTTAAGGGCGGTTAAGGCGTGGTGGATGGTGGCGGAGATAGGTAAGGAGGTGAGTGGTGGCTTGCCGAGGCAAAGGTCGGATACTTCATGTGCTAACAAGCGATTTGCCATACACTGGTTTTAGTGACGAAAATGCGACGATGTGGGTGTGAAATAGAGAGTGTGTGTTGATGTGGCGAGATGTATTTATAAGCACTTGTATAAATGTTTTTTTTATTATAATTTTGTATAATAAAGATAAAATTTAAATGATGTTGTTTGTACAAATCATGTGCTTGAGTACTATTCATCTCTATGGATATGGAAAAATCATGTGTTTGTTGGAAGTGGCCAGAAAACATTTCAAATCAGAAATCAGGGGTGTCATTTGTGTTGGGTTGGCGTGTTTACGGACTGATGTGTTTTGGGTTGACGGGTTATTGTGTTGAGATTCTTTAACCCTAACCCAATCAACATATTTATTCGTGTCGTGTCGACTCAATTAAATTCATGTTGTGTTCGGGTCGTGTTTCGGGTTAAACTATTTTACGTTCATATACAAATATGAGTAATATCAAGTGACTTAGTAATAAAGTAGACAACTAATTACTCTTATATTCATATTAAACATTTTCATAAATTGTGATAGATTTAATTGTTTTTTTGTGTATTTATCACTCATTTCTTAATTAACAAAATTAGGTTCACATATTTAGTACAAGTAAGAACAAATGAATGAAAATAACTAGAGAATAGACCGTTATAACTAATAAAATAAAAACGTTAGAAGTAAAAAGTAGTTTAAAAAGAAATTAGTTATACTTTTAAAGTTAATTGATGTATGAAAAATTAAAAATCTAATTACTTAACTTTAAAATATATATTAACTTTCAAAAACGCTTAGACAGGATAACATGTCAACTTACTTTTTACCCGCTCGGGTTCGGGTTGACCCATTATTTAAACAGGCCGGGTTTGACCTGCTTAAAAAACGGGCCGTGTAAGCCGACCCAAAACCCATATTTTTTCATGTCGGGTTTCGGGTTGTGTCAGGAATTGTAACAACGTGAAAATTTCGAGTTCAAAGTATCAACTTTCCAAAGTCTAGGGACTAAAATTGCCAAATTCCAAAGTTGAGGGTTTAATTTGAAAACTCTGATTTCCTGACCCATCGCACTACGCGATGAGTCAGAGGAGAGCCCCATCGCGTATCGCGATGGGGTACCTGACACAACGTGACACGTGTGCCACATGGCCCTGGTTATCGCCACGTGTTACCACGTGGCAACACTACTGCCACGTGTTGCCACGTGTAGCGGTGCCTGCCATGTGTCAACACGTGGCAGGTCTACGCTATGAGTCAGTAGACCTATATCGCGATACGCGATAGGTCTGCTGAGGAACCTATCGCGTATCGCGATAGGAACCAGTTTCAAGTCTATAAATAGCGACCATGGGCATTGCATTCTGCACACAAAACACAGCTCTCTTACCTCTCTCTAACATCTCTCTAAGTCCCGACAATCATATAAACAATTTGCCTCGATAAGCGTGCCCCGATCCTTTGTTTGTGTACACCGTTTCCTCGAAGTTTGTGCCACCCTCCACCCTCAATCATCAAGAAGGCGTTGTTATGGCAATGAGTCCCGAAAGACGTGCCGACGTGTGATGAAGTTGGCATATCAAAGTTGATCGAGAAAAGTAAAGCGGCGTCGGAGTGCTGCTCAATTCTCTAAGGTTTCTATACGCCACTTAAGGTTAGGCGTAATATCGAATTCAATATAACTTAATATTATATTCAAGGCTTAAGCCTTAAGTCGAGGTTATACTCGATACCTCGATAAAAGAAAAATAAACATAACAAAGAAACGAATGAAACTATGATTATGAATATTATTGGATACATATATATGTGTGTAAGTATATGTGTAAATATTCTTTGTTATGAAATATTATTTAATGAATAAAGAGTATTCTTAAATAATAAAGAAAATAATTACGTTTCTTTGAGAAGAAGAAACGTCGGGTTTCTAAATATAAACTAAAGGTTTATAAATTTACTTTTAAACTAAAGGTTTTTAAGTAAACAAAAAATTGAACTAAAGGTTCAATCGAGGATTGAGATATAAGACTAAAGGTCTTAAGCCGGATCGTGTATCCGACTAAAAAATATTTATTCTCGTACTATAGGTGCGAGATAAAGAAAGGGAAAGACCCTTGGACGGTGAGTGAAGCCGATCCTAAAGAGACAAGGTGAATACGCCCCCAAACTTTTATTTATTTAAAATGAGTCAAACATGTTATTTGAAATTGTTTACAAGGAACTATGTGTTCCTAAAACCGTTATAAATAAAGGGTATAAACCTAGCCCTCAGGCTGTGGTATACGTATGTCTGGATCCTTACATAGGTGGTACTATGCGATGTATGGGCATGATCGCACCACCCTTGGTCGTAGGACGCTCTCCTGCAGGGAGTACGACCTTATGGGTATATTTACGGATACTTAACTAAGTCGAACGTTGCGGTGTTTGCTGAGGTGACCTAGCGTAGAGGCTCATATTTATAATGTGTTATTTGACTTTGTTATTCCTAAGCCATGTTGGGCCGAGGCAGGCGTAGTCTCGAGGGGTAATAAAGTAAAAGAGTTATTTTTGCGTCAGCTTGTTCACCAGCATTCCTTGCTGACGTATTTTCTTACATTTTGCAGGTGAACAAAGCTAGAGCTTGGCATGACGAAGTACTAATATCCGATGGCTCGGATTCTTTTTGTGAACTTAATGTTTTAATGTGGTGGTTTTGTAAACATAAACAAATAACCTTTTGTTAACTTAAAACGGGTATTTACAATCCCGTCTTTTGAATATATTTAAATGTTACACTTTTGATCCTTATAGTTTTATAAGACTTCCGCAAACTAACGCAACTCTGATTTATTTACAAACACGATACCAAGTTATGGGTCACACTCCTAGGCCCTGGAAGGGGGTGTGACAGACTTGGTATCAGAGCCATCGATCTTAGCGAATTGGGTATCATAAAACAATACCCAAGCTTCGATCCAAGTATAAAAAAATTATTTGATTATTTGTTTTAAAGATAAGATAGGCTGGTAACCTTTCTATCCCTCTCTACATTCTAAACCACCTATAAATATTAGATGTCGTTTAAAGCTCACATTGAGAACTACATACGCAAGGCCAAGGAAGCTGGTATAGCCGAACCCTACCCTGAAGATAACATGAGTGATGGATATTACAAAGCGTTCTTTGATCAAGACGTGGAACGAGACTTGTCCAAACCCCTATACTATCCCGGAATTAACACCCCCTATCATAAACTGAGTTATTCGAAATTCTAAACCTAAAATATCTAAAATTTCGAATAATTGTTGAAGAGAGATCAACGGCTGGAATGAACTTCGTGGATAACAAAACCAGTGAGGCAAACACGCAAGTACAAGGGACATAACATGATTAAATCTAGTGATTTTACTTTTATGTAGCGCATTAGAAAGATTTTGACAAGAATATGATCAACTAGTTTTGTTTTTCCTGCTAAATGCAATTCCGTCACTGCGTTCTTTCTGGTCTTATATGAAGCAAGGTCAACGACTAGAGAGCATTTCACACGTTTTTTGAATCTTCTATAAGAACCGACACACACACACACACCACGCATTGATTTCAAAACTTATACACTGAGAGTTGCAATAACTTTATAACGGTATTGTAGTAATCGTTAGTCACTAGTCGGATGGTTGGTGAGGACTAGCGATTTTGTGGCGCTTAGTCATACAACCATGCTTATACGTATTGCATTGTTGTGACACATAAGGCATTTACGTATAACTGTCACACTCTCATACAGACACACATTACTTTTATTACATGTTATTCATTATGTACAAATATATTATGTGGTTCTTATAATTTCTAATATCTTATTGACTTAATTTCAAATTATAATTTCTTTACCAAAAAAGGGTAGACATGTAAATAATTGAACATCACTTTAAGTTTGTGGTAAATAAGTCTCTTGCTTGTCAAATCTGAGGTTGTTCATGTTAACCAATCCTTATTCATGAAATATATAATAGAATCAAACATTGAGTCATTTTATTTGTCTAGTTCCTAATGTTCATATTAAATCATGGAGTTAAACCTGGGTTGTTTTGTTTTTCTAGTCCATACGTTTCATGTTAGCCATCCTTATTAGAGAAATCTATATAGAACCCGATTCTCTAAGTAATTTATAAGATTGGATATAAACAAAATTACAACATAATTCATCCCAATGAACCTAACCCAAGTATGTGGCCTTGATTAAAAGGAGAAGATGTTGACTTGTAAATGTCATAACAAGTGTTTGGTCCAACTAGTAATTTTTTAGGCAGTTATCAGTTTTTATGTTAGAATCTTACATGCAACTATGCAAGTATGAATCATGCGGTTTTCTTGATTTTTCTATAAACTTTTTTCTTAGGCTTTGCGTAGTAGAGGGGCTACATTTGAGCGAATTGCGACACGTGGCGTCCAGTCAGCAAAGTGTATGAATTTTTCTATAAACGTTTTTCTTAGGCTACGCGTAGTGGAGGGGGCTACATATTGGGCGAATTGCGACACGTGGCGTCCAGTCAGCAAAGAGTAGGAATTTGTTTTTGGGTGTAATGGTATTGTAGCCTAATATATATATATATATATATATATATATATATATATATATATATATATCCACACACAATCAATATAATAATAATAATAATAAGAAAGAAGCAGGGAGGAGAAGAGCGACAAAAGCTTCTCGCCACCCCCCATTTCGGCCCCGGGGTGGGGGGGCGGTGTTCTCGCCCCTCTCGCCTCTCATCGCTTGAAAACTTCTCCCACTACGGATAATCTTATGAGAAAAAAAGGAAGTTAGTACATGTTAAACTTGAATTTAGAAATGAATAAATTGGTGTAAAACTTTGAAGAACATGACATAAATCTGTGTTTGACTTATTTACAATTAACATGTTTGAATTTCCTAACCCATAGGATAAGATTAAGGCAATATTGTTTGTCAAGACATTAAACTCAGTATATGAACATGTAAAGACTGAATGCTCAACAAGTATTTAAACAAAAAGCAAAAAAAAAAAAAAAAAAAACACAAGGAAAAAAACAAGGTTGCAAGAAAAAACTGCAAACTAGCTAGAGGTCGACGATGATTATGGATTCAGAACGATCATCGACAACCTCGTAAATTCTGGTCTTTGAATTGTCATTTCGTATAAATTCAACACTTTTTTTCACACTTTCAACTAATTATAACTTGAAAATCGCTGAGTAGCTAAGAAAACAATGTTTATGTCTTGTACAGTTGTATGACTCATGTAACGTTCATTACAAAACTCTTATATGCACATATTTATAAAAGATGATCACTACTTAAAGTCTTAAACTAATGAAAAGAAAATGCGACGATCACTTCCTTGATTAATGAAATATTGTTCGGATCCCTTCAAAGAAGATATTAAGAAAAAGGAAAAATGTTATAGTGATCTCTATACTCTTAAAGGGGTACGATATCATGTGCTACAAAACTACTTTTGGTGGAAGACTGAGTTGTGAAAGTAAGGTGGATTTATTAACATCTATCAACCACTATATATACATATACATATAATGTTATCTCTTCGGCTCTTCCTTTATTTCTTTACAAAACTTCAAATCATATAACATTAAGTTGTTTGGTAGCCTCTTAATAGTTATTAAGAGGCTACCTCTTAATGGCTCATAACCTCTTAATGGTTAAGAGATAGCCTTAAGTCTGAATGGTTAAGAGTTAACCATTCAGACTTAAGGCTATCTCTTAACCATTAAGAGGTTATGAGCCATTAAGAGGTAGCCTCTTAATGACTGTTAAAAGGCTACCAAACAGCCATAATTAATATATATTGTTTGTAATTCAATTATCGTCATGTATGTTCTAGATAATTAATAAAGAAAGTCATGATGTTAAGCAGGGCCTGCTCCGAGGATTTTAATATCTCGGCCGCGCCGAAATAAAAAGGCCCATAAGCCAAAACAAGTAACGAAATATATTGATAAAAAATAGTTTTTGGCCCACTAAATTTAAGCAGTGACGAAAGCTAAACTTATATCCGGAGGGTCAAGTATATATATATATATATATATATATTTTACGTCTATTAGGTTGTAATAATATTTTTTTACAGGTGTGATAATATTTTTTACAGATGTGAAATATAAAAATGTAAAACAAAAGCATGATAAAATTAAATGTCTCGAAAACTTTTAAAGTAAATTAGCTAATGAAAAATGTAAAATAAATAATAAATAAAAAAGTAAAATAGTAGTAAAATCAAAGAAAAAGTTCCTTAAAATTATAATTATATTAACTATTTTGTACTATACAAAACAAAAGAAGTTACAGAAAGTACTTTAAGGACTCCATGAGCTATGACTACTACACACCAAGCCTAAATATTTTAGTGAATTATGCATTTACAAAAATACCCTTTTATATCATCTACTTTCCATAACATCTTTATCTGCTTCTCTCCAAATATAACATAGGTGTTAAAAATTTCCGATGAGAAACTTCTCAGCTTACATTTCTTCTTTATTACTTCAATCTTCTTCCTTTTTACTTTAGGTTTTCATCACTACAACTACTCAAATAACTAAAAGAATTTTGGCCCCTAAAAATTACGTGCCTCGGCCGGTTGTCCGGCTCGCCGGCCGGCCCTGAAGTTAAGCTTTGTATTTTGTAATTCTACTGTATCCCATCTAGATGATTTTACACTGAAATGTGGCCTATATATAATTTCCCTAAAAAGTGAAAGGGAAGAATTAACAAGTTATGTGTTCATGAGTAGTGTGAAGAGAAAGTTAAATTTATAACATTATCATGCGAGAACTATTTTGAAATTGAGAACTTTAAGTATCATTTTAAACCATAAAAAACTCAAAAGTTTTAAAAAATCATAAAACAAAAAAAACACAAAAATAAAAAAAGTAAAAAAACAAACAAACTTCTTATTTATCATCTAATTTTCATTAAAAAAACGTCTCAGTTTAGCTAAATTATACCATATGTATAATATGTACATACATGTCTTTTTTTCATACACATTATATGTACAGTTTAAGGTAAATGATAATGTACATATGTGTAGATTGCGTAACTAGAGATTAAATGAAATTATATACATGTGTATAATACGATTTTTTTATGAAACTGGAATGAAATATAAGAATTTTGTTTTTTTTTATTTTGAAAAATTTTTGTTTTTTTTTTGTTTTACAGCTTTTTAAAATATTTTTTAAGGCTAAAAATGGTCCTCAAATTTCTCAATTTTTAATGGATTTTCTTATGATCCTTACTATATATATATATATATATATATATATATATATATATATATATATATATATATATATATGCTACATATTACAAATTTGGTAATAATTACGTATGAAGTACAAATCAAGGAGAAGAGAATTTATAATCCTATCAAGTGTTGTCAATCGCGGCCTTCGTCACTGCACCATTGTCGTTGCCGCCGCAACCACCACGTGTCACCTAGGCGTACCATGAAAAATGTCGCGTTTGAAGTTTGAACTTGCTTTAATACTTCTTTCCTAAACACCCCGAGTCTAGTTTGATTTGAACTCATTCTCATTCAAACCAAATTAATACTTTTTAAAACGATAAACCCGTAGCTTTGCTAATTAAAAAGGTAATGTCGTTGTTAAGGAAATGAGTTCATTTAATGTAACTATTTTCATAATAAATTAATTATAGTGACTAAAGTTCTTACATTTTGAATCAATTCATAGGGAACAAAACATTATTTAACTCTTACTATACAAATAATATGTACATACGTGTTATTGTTGTAAACACATAGATGACATCGAAAAGGTAGGAAACAAAAGACATGTTAAGCAGCAGGTTAAGGTTTCGAAGGTGACAAAAGAACCGCTGTGAGGTTCCAATAGCGGCTGCATGCGTCTTGAGAGGTGCTGCTGCTTATCGTATACGTTCTCCACTGTCCTTTCACCTCAACATGTGACTTACCTAATTGTCTCTATATATAATAATAATATGCATCTCTCAACATATATATATATATATTCTCATATTTTAGTTTTAATATATGCCCATATATATTCCAAAATAGCAAAACTAAGTCTTTAAAAAACTATATTAATAGATCTTGTGGTCATAAGATTACTAAGAATGACTTGTTAACTCGACTGAGAAGCTCCACAATCTCATGCATGTGGAAATTAAAGTAACAAGTGCAAATTATATAAGTACGCGTTGTTTCTCAATGCACGTTTTCTCATGTTTGGTAACTTTACATGAAACAACTTTTATAAAAGCAGACAACCCACCGTGTAAACACTACTCTCAATCTCACAAGAGGGTAAACCATTGTAAGATTTAGATCCACACACGTGTTAATATTCCTTCCAACATGCTGATTAAGAAATACACAAATGCTTCTTTCTTAAAAGAAATCACGACACGCTTGAATATAACAAAAAGAGCATACCTAACCAAATCGTATCGGTAGTTGAATCCTAGGAGCACTCTTCAATGTAGTTCATGTTCGCGAGCGGAGTCCAGATACGCATTGCGACAAACAGGTCATATCTCATCAATTGGGAATATGGGAATCACGAGGCAATGAATAGTGCGATTCTCCACTAACGACATATGTTGGCCCAACCCGTCTATCGGGATAATAAGAAGAAAAAATTTAACATGTGGGGCTCATAGATACCGAAAACGGCTTTTTTTTAACGATCATGTCCAAGTGTACTTCAAAGTCCTAGATAGTTTTACTTAAAAGGGACATTCGCCAATACATGTTGGGCTTTAGCGAGTGGTGTCCTAGTTAGTGAAACTGCTGAAGTTGAAGCTTGGAGTTGTATCACGAAGACAAGCTAAAACACCAACATAATAAGAATCCATACAAAAAAATACCATTGTCGCGTTTGTGGTCCATAAAAGCGGGCGTTCTAATAATATTTTAATCTACGTTTCACTATAGATTTTATTATAATAACTATCATGTTGGTCATATCATAACTTTATATTTTTGTTTTTATATTTCGGTTTATATAGCGAGTGCGCTACCGTTTCGGAATTGTAAAAAACCAAGCCAATACAAACTAAATTCCCGTCACATACTCGCCGAAACGCGTGGATTTCGTCCGCTAGTTTGAACTAAAAACATAATAACGGAAGGTAGGACTTGGCCTTCGGTCTTGAACTCATGAACTCATGATTGCTTCATTCAGCTATCCGGTCAGACCGTCAGCATTAAGCCCTTAAAATCTGTCTAGCAGAGTGGCATGGTTTGGCCCGTACTGGTCATGAATTCATGTACTACACATCCTTAATGGGCCGGCCTTAAAACTTTTTAAAGCTTGAGATTTTACTTTATTTGAACATCATTTGTTAAATTGCCAATAGTATGTTAAATAATAAAAGTGAAATAACGTTACACTTTCTGGATGCATAATGTATATACTATATACTATATAGTATAGACAAAATTACAGAAATTGTCTTTTATATTTACCCTAAATTTCACTGGTGGTCTTTTATCTTTCAAATTGATGTTTATTATCCTCTACGTTTAAAAATGTAACACATTTTGTCCTTTAGGTCTAACCCCGTTGAAAAAACTCGTGAAGTTGTGTCATGTGTTGCTCACGTGGGGGTATTTCCGTCATTAGGGGGGAATCGGGGTTGGATTGGGTATATAACTAATGTTTATTATAACGGGACCTGAAATGACGAAAATACCCCACGTGAGCAACACATGACACAATTTAACGAGATTTTCCAACGGGGTTAGGCATAAAGGACAATAAGGTGTTACATTTTTAAACGTAAAGGATAATAAACATCAATTTGAAAGATAAATGATGCAGCGGTATAACGATAATGAAGATCGAATCACGTTGATTCAAAGAATACCCGTGATAAACTTCCAAACCCCCAAATCTCACCCCAAAGGTCTAAGGGAAAATAAAGAGAAAATAATTTATTATCAAAATTCAAGTATGTCTTTTCCAATGACATAAGAAACATACACATAGACCTTCTAATACAAAATGGACCCAAAAAAGGCCATGGACCAAACACAAACCCAAAAATAAAAAAGATAAAAACCGACAAAAAAACATAAAAAGACTCATAATTTTATTTAGGAGGCGTTTTTGGGCTTCGGACAATGGCGTAGCCTGTTTGCCACAATGTGCTCCTCGTCTCAAGCTTCGATTTGACTGGTAATGGGCTTGAAACGGAGCTTCATGGGCCACCTTTGGAAGCACGATCATGAGCCTCCAAATATAACATGGCATGTTCTTCAATACTTGGGTTTCCATCAATAAAGGACCACTAGTGAATTTTGGGGTAAACATAAAGGACAATTTCTGTGATTATGTTTATAGTATATACATATAACATATAAGAATTTGTAGATCTAGATGTGTTTGTGCTTGTATTTGTATAAATATTGCATGTAACTCGACAACTAGACATATTAGCTAAAGTTTACTTGTTAAGTATTGTTTTAAATTAGAAAAGAAATGCATTTATTTAGCCTTTTTAGCCATTTAGGTGTTAAATATACACATAAAACAACTCCGTTTTTCTAACCCGTGAACTATGTATTACGATCTTCGTAGTGGTTTTACAAAAAAAGTAAAGAACGCTACAACACGTCTTGCATAGGTTTAAACTTGAAACCTTTCGTCTAAGAGGTATATGTCTCTGCCATGTGGGTTAACCACTAACCCCACACTAGCAGCAATGTGTTTTGTAGGAATATGAATTTATTTATTGGGATTAAAGAAAACTTGAAATTTCTTCTTTAAAAAATAAGGAAAAAAAATTTGTTGTCCATGTACAAAGACCAAACCCAGCAGAAAGGTATGCTCAACCGACTTATGTCCAAGTCTAGAGATAGGACATTAGGGCTCATGGGGTCACCCGCATCCAATGAAAACAAAAATTATTTGGTATGTATACGAGTATTCTGGTCTGACCCATAAGAAACTTGGACACCGACCTCCTATGAAATTTTAGCCTAATAAAAAGTGAAGAACTAGATCAGAATTAAACATCTGACATAAATAATTTAGTTATTAAAACACATATAAAGATCTAGTATATATATATATATATATATACTATCTTATAATATATATAGGAAGGACAAAATGGTAATTTGTCAAAAACTCTTAAAAATAAGAATTTTACCTATATTCATGCACAATATACAAGTTTGTGATGCACAAGCTCTCAAAATCAACATATCCCGCCCTCGAAACCCGGTATCACGCTTGTGGTCATTCAAATAGATTTTGTTAGCTAATATTTTTATCTGGACATAATGAAATGATCTTTCACTTTAAAGTCTATATATTTTTGTAAAATAGCTGTTAATCTATGAGTTTTGTGCTTATTAGTGTTCATGAGTTTTTAAATTTAGTTCATAACATGTGAGTTTTGTGTTTATTAGTCAAATCGAAAATATTGTATATGAAAAAATACAACAATTTTTATATCTGAACATAAGTAAATTTGATTGTTTGGGACATGTTTTGTATAACAATTCAATACGATATAACTATACATCAGGCAATGTATAAGGCTAGGTTTATCTGGCTGTTTTTAGTAATCAATTTGGGACTAATCTGATGTTCATAACGCTTACTTTCATTGCAGGTCAGTTCATCTTATGCTTGGTGTGTGCTTAAATCATCAATTTCTTTAAAAGGTATTATGATACAAAGTCTAATAGTTGATTTTGTCTACAATTTTGTATAGTATACTCCACTTTAACTATCACAGCATATACCATTTATAATTTTAGCAAGAACATAAAATTAAGGAAGATGCACGTAGATTTGCTAAACGAGATGCAACTATTAAGAGATATTCAGTGAGCGTACTTGAGGTAAGTTGACTTACGGTAATCTGAATAAAAATTATTGCATGGTTTTAATGCTTATGTGAAAAAGATGCAATCTTTTTAATTAATTTAAATTTTTGCTAAACAGATATAGAGATCCAAGATGGGCCGGTGCTATGAAAGTTATAGTGAGGATCCCAAAATTGACAAGTAAACGAATGATATTATACTAGGTTTAGAAGGAGATATCCATGTTGGTTCAAGAAAGTGTGTTCATTTCGTCAGTTAACAGTAAGTTTGTTTTAAAACAACCAAACTGAACAACTAACGGTTTGGTTATGTGTTTTGCATAAGGACCAAGGATAGGTTCGGTTCCTGTTTTGCATTTAGTTAAAACCGAAATTTATGATTTGAGTTTATAAATTTTCACATTTTTTTTGTTTTTTGTTTTTTTTTTTGGAATTTTAAGTAATTTAAAAGAATATAGTAAGTAATGAAATTCAAATATTATTGGGAAAAAGTATGATAATCAATTATGTATTAATTAACAAAAGATTAAGGGCCCAAATTCTGTTTTTTATTCTTAGGATTCAGTTCATGAATTTCTATCGTTGTTTCAGTTGATTTGAAGGGAAAATTTTTAATTTGATTCCAATTTTTTTTCTAAAACAGTGTAGCATATGAATCTTCGTGTTAATAGTCTGCTTTCACTCTGATATACTTATATATTAGGCAAAACTGTAGTATGCATGTCCTTTACGTGAATATTTGATTTCTACTAATATATAAACAGTACATTAAACGAGCGGAGTAAATTCGAGGCTCGAAAAGCTCAAATTCTGCTCTTTAATTAGTTTGTTATTTTTGTCATAAGCTTATATAATTGTAGTGATAAGGGAATTTTGGGCTCGCTTATTAAACACGATTAGTTTTAGGCTTGAGTTGGCATCAAGCTCGTTTAACTTACAACACAAGTCCATACATTCTGAACGCAGTTTGACCTGAATTTGTCTAAAGCCGTTTGACCCTAACCCAGTTTGACCAGTATGGACCTATCACCCGACCTGCCCGTCTTCCTCCTCACTTTGTTTTTTGTTTTTTTTTTTGAAATGAAAGGAACAAAAGGTGACCATTTTGTTTAAACATTGCAGGATTTAGTTTTACAGATACATCATCTTGTGGTTTAGGATGGCACACCGCTTGGATCATGTGTTTATCATCTGGAACGGCATGCAGGAATGCTAAAAATATCTATGGTGGGACCAGTTTCTTCAAACATCTGCTATGAGAATGTGGTCGGGATTGCATACCAAATTGTGTATTCTATGAACATGCATGAGATGGTTGTTCAATGGGTCGGAACATGTGATTAAATATTTCGCCTCATCAAGAAAGCTCAATGATGTCTTTGGTAATTTCCAGCCGGAGTATGATTTTGGCATCGTTGTAGTCGCCTGTGTATATTTTTTTTATCACCAAGAGTAATTTTAATTTTTGGGCAGAGTGCATTTTAAGTTGCTGATTTTACTGTTTGACCTCTAATAAGTCAAACTGTTGATAGTTGCGGAACACAACGGTTAGATTTGGTGATTAAATGGGGGTTGGTTAATACGAGTCATTTTAGGGAAGTTTGAGGGTGTTATAGGCTGTCTGCGTTTCACATCAAATTAAACACAAGGGGTATTCTCCTCAAACTGCAAACTACAGGACAAATTAGTAAATTGATTTCTCGGGCAGTTTGGTCAATTTGAAGTTATAGTTTAATTTGCATTAGATTGCTTAATAATTTTCTGCAGAGATGGGTTCCGGATAAAGTTGGCTTTGAGTTATGGGTTATTTTTGGTTTGAGTTATGGATAAAGCAGTAAACCAGAAGTTTAATCTGTTGAAAGAGCAATTTGGAAAACATAAAAACTGAATTGCTACAAATATGTTGGACAACTGAATAAAATCAATTGTGATTTGCTGCTAATAATAAGTTGAAACTATAGTTGACTTTGTATAGTCAAGATTAGCCACTGCAGTTACAAATTAAAATTACAAGATTTGGATAAAATTTTTACCTAAAAGTAAGCCTTCTTTAGCTTCATAAAGTTTGTTTCGAAAAATAGGGTGGATCTTTGGGCGGTTTTGTCTCGAGCAAAGTTTGGTTTATAGGCTTTGACACAAATTGGTCACTTATTTAGTGATAACAGTTTATTATTTGTTGGTTTTCTTTGAAATGTTCAAATATGAACCCTTTTTTCCCTCTTATTTGATTGTATGAAAATTATAATTTTAAGTAAAATAAATGTTTAACAAAGATTTGAACAAGGATGTTTGTAGTGTATCGAAGATTTTAACAAGATTTAACATATAGAGAAGATTTAACATATAGAGTGACTATATGTTCAAGTGTTTGAAAACCACATGGTTTCCCTTTGTACTTTGCAATATTAACCCAACTTAAATGCTTACAACCCTCCAACAATTGTCAATATACAAAATTAAAATGTGTATAAGATGATAGCTATTTACAGTTCATAAATAGTACATGTACTGATGTGCCTAAAATTGCAATATATTATTTCAAGAGAAATATATACCCTATGAGATCGTTTTTTTTTATATTTAAATCAGTGCGTTTATGACGGTATTTTTTATCTTATTCTTAAGTTTGTTATTTTTTAAATAAGATACGTAAGGCTCATGATATAAATAAACCACACTAATGCTACGAGTAAAAAAACTAATAAAAGTACTATACAGTATATGACGAGATAAACGATAAACTAACAGAAATTGAGTATCGTGTTATAAATTGTCGTCGCCGCCGCCGCATCGCGCGGGTTTCCGCTAGTATATATATAGGATGAGTATCAATACAGAACTCTTAAATTATTTAAGAACTTGAATGAACCCTTGAAAACTAACATTTTTTATAAAAATTTTTGTATGTTAAGGTTATTTGAGTTTAATTATATTATTTTGTTATATCTAAATTTACGATTACAATTTTGAAAATTAGTTTTTATGCATATCTTTGTTTGTGTTTACGGTTACACCTATGTAAATTTGTTAGTACATATATTTAACACATATGTAAACTTGTGATTAATATATGTAATTAAAATTTTTTATATATAATATGATAAAACTACTCTTAAATAATGTTAACATATAAATAAAATTAAAAAAATGTTTGGTTGTGTAAAGTTCCTAAGAGTTCTTAACTTTTTTAGAGTTCTTAAATGAAACCAACCCAATATATATATATATATATATATATATATATATATATATATATAATTAATCCAATAAACAAACTAAAAATAGAAAAAGACCAAGACTAGCTATGTTAAAGTAAAAATCTTTGGAAGTCTATTTGTTTACTTGTCTCTTATTGTTTTCAGATAAACATATTTAAGTGTCTTAAGAACTTGTTCTTCTTAAATGGAGACGTAGATTTGATTCTTTATTGAGCTTGTTTGAAGGACATCTGGATGAAGAGACGAATCAGGATTTAATCCTAGGTTCGAACCCGACTCAGAGCGAAGGTTTACGAATCCCAAACCGATTCTCGCGCATCAGGAGGTACGTTCTCATGATAGTCATGAAGTTGGCCTTGGGCATGACCCGACCCGGACTCCAAAAGGGTAGATTTACACGGGGAAAACCTTAACCATTAAAAAATGTTATAAGTGAACGACAAGATGTAGTCTGGTCAGTCAATGGGACCGAAATATTGGTGTAAGTGTGTAACCCTGTTGTGTATGTTAAAAGTTGTCGGTTTTCACTTTTCACTTTTCACTTTTCACTTTTCACTTTTCACTTTTCACTTTTCACTTATGCTTAAATTTCAAGTTTTAACTTTCAACTATTAAACAAATAACAAGAAACAAGTGAATAAATCTTTACTCAACAAAACAAAGTGAGTAATCTCCTTATTACAACTAAAACAAAATTTACACCACCCCAAATTCCTACACTCATTTCCATCAAACTCAAGCCAAACCAACAAGCTTCTCACTTATCTCCCACACCTTCCTAGCCTTGTCCGCGTCACTCGCCTCCGCGGACAACTGGTTCTCAAACGAAGCCGAATCCTTATTCCAACTCCAATACACACCCGACTTCGTCAAACTCGGATCACTCACCACTTGCGCAAGCCTCTTGCCCGAATCCTCTTCCGAAACATACCCTTTAGTAATAAACTTTTGGAAAGGAGGAAATAATAACCGAAACAACGGAATATATTCCCTAAACAACCCGGTTGTCGCAATGCACCCGGGGTACAACGAAGCGAATGTAATCCCGGTATCCTCATGATACCTTCGGTGAAACTCTTGCATAGTTAACATGTTACATATTTTACTATCTTTATACGCCTTTGCCCCGTCAAATTTACCCCCGTCTATCATGGTTGAACTGTTTAACCCGTTTAGTCCACCAGCTAACCCCCTCATGTCCCCTAAATTGCTTTAGGGGGCACGTTTCCCGCTAAAGTATTCGTGTTACCCGTTATCGATATCGACGGGTAATCCGATTGCTTCATGTCATCAAGCAATAACCTTGAAAGAAGGAAATGACCTAAATGGTTTGTTCCAACACTTAACTCTATTCCATCGGCTGTGAATGTCGGTTCTTTCGCGGTCGGTTGGTAGACCGCCGCGTTACATACTAACACGTCTAGCGGTCTACCAGATTGTTTAAAATTCGCAACGAATTGTCGCACGCTGTCGAATGAGGCGAGGTCTAGATGCATTACGGTGTAATTGTCTATTGACATTCCCGCGGATTTTGCGGCTCTTTCGGCTTTTAGGAAGTCGCGGCACGCCATAATGACGTGTCATTTCCCGGTCTCGGCTAAGGCTTTGGCCGTGGCGAGACCGAGACCGGAGGAGGCTCCGGTGATGATTGCGGTTCCTTTTCTTAGTGTTTTCTTCCCCTCCGGTGCGGCTCGGGGCACCGGAGGAGCACTTGTGGTGGCTACTGCTTGAGTTGTGAACACTTTTCTCCTGTTTGATATAAGATCAAATATATTAGTTATGATTTACTAAAATATTTAGGAAACGTCGTATATTATTTTTTTTTCCGAACGGTGACTTTTACGGTTAAGTTATCTCGCTACGCCAACACGTCGTACCCCGCCACCCCACTCAGGCCAACTATGTTGACATGATCGGGATCCACGCTGGCATCCGAGTTTGGCATGGCGTTCCCTGTAAAACCAAGTTGGCTCACCCCGCCCGAAGGCACGACATGTTTTAATGCTCTGGTAAAATCCGGTCGGAATCCTAGGTTTTTTTTGTAATTATCATGATTGTATAATGATAGATAGTAATTTATGACTTTTTATTATTATTCATCATACTATAGATACAACACTTTTATGTGATTTCCCGCTATCAAACTGCGGCCTGTTCACAAAACACTTACACGACTCTTTTGACAAGAAAGTCAACTTTGAAAATTATAGGTTAAATATTCAGACGATCATTCTGTTCATTGGAGGTCAAACCTTGAAAACTATTGGCCAGGACGGCCGTTTGTCCAATATTCAGACAATCGTTCTCACGGTCAATCATTAAAATATTTTTTTTTTATCAAAAACGTCGTTCAGCCTTTATTCAACAGTCGTTTGAAACACTAGATATCAAACGTTGTATGTATAGATAATCCCATTATAATACATATTATATGACATGGCTTTTTATTACCGTAAAATAAACATACTAATCATTTTGATCAAGATAATTTACAAAATAGTTTCTATATCTTTTTAAATATTACAACCAATCATGCGTGACATGATTTACATATATATATATATATATATATATATATATATTTAAGATCACTTTAGCACAAAAAATCATTTTTATAAAAATGAGGTTTTAAAATGACTATATTTTATTAACTTTCCAAATATATTATACCTTGCTTCATGATGCCTTAGAACTTTGCTTCTTGATACCGACAACCCAAAATGATGATCCGAAACTGAAACACCAAGGAGCGTTGACTCCTTCAAATTTACAGTTGACTTTCCCGACAAGTTTAGAACATTGTTAACCGAGAATGAGGTTGCTTGAAGAGCCATTGCCAAGTTAAATTATTAACGTAATATTATTTATGAAATGATGGTGTTGAATAATAATATGTTGGGTGGTTTGGGTTTATATAGATGTGTTTTTACTATTTATGGGAATAAAAGTGGATAAACATATGTTTGAAGTGGCCAATCAGGAGACGAGATTTGGATTGCAAGCACGTGGGTTTGATGATATTAAGGTGCCCCATCCAAGGAATATGTTTTTTACTTCCAGAGTTATGGGTAGTGGGATGGGAGTTCATGTTGTGGATGGATAATACAAGACAAGTGAAAATAATATCATAATAATAATAATAATAATTCATTTTTTGGAAATTGTCTTTTGAAAAGTTGAAAATTAAAATACTAGTCTCCTTGTAGATTTGTTTTTTATTAAATAGTGTGTCATTCTCGTCTTTCACAAACACCAGCATGTCATGAGTATGATCGACCGGATTGTTTTTCTCTTAGTGTCTTGTACTTTGATATTTGAATGTACCTTGAGAAGGTCTCTAACCTCGTATGCAAATATCGAGGGAATTCCACTCCATGTACTTACAAATTGTCGAGGTCACGTGATACGATATTATAACGTGTTTCACTGACTTCAAAGTGTCTTCACATAGCGAGCGTATATTAATTGCATCTAATTCTCCCCTTTATGAAGTGCATCTGATGTTATTTTCTCCATTTATGTTTTCCAATCGAAGAGGTTCACCGCTTTTCCAATCAATGAAATCATATGAGTTCTACTTTTAATTTCAACGACTGACGTGCATTATTTTGTAGTGAAAGATCCACCTCTTACCACTTACCAGATTTAAATTCCAATAATCTTTTTCATAGCCAAGAGTGAGAGAGACCGTTCGAGATGGTCAATCTTCAAACAGATTAAGCCTTTTGTAATAGGCAACACTCCTAAGAATAAGACGAAAGAACGAAAGACTTTTTGCAACAATTTCTCTTATTAAAACTCGGTGAACGTTTAATAATATTTGAAGGGAAATAAAAGATAAACACTATACCTAAATAAACAATTAAAATTAAAACTAACATAAAGGTACCAAAACGGATACCATACCGATACTCATACATATACCATAAAATTTGATATGATACTCGATACATAGATTTACTGGTTTTCTATACATGCACTTTCAATACCGGTACGGGTAGATATTTAATTATGAAGGCTTATTATTTAATTTTAAATATTTATTTTATCATCAATAAATGTATTTAATATAAAATTAATTATGGATAATTCTAATTTCTAATTTTAATATGAAACTAATTGTTTTTTTTATTTAAAATTTTGTTTATCCTCGATTAAATTGTCCAAACATATTTTTATGGATTCTACTAACTGAAAACAATTTTATAGCAAGGTAGTATACTAGTATCCTACCTAATAAAAACTTTCAAATACATAACTTGACGACGGTATGTGTTAACATTATGTTACATTACATATTAATAACCGTGTAATACACAATTTTAGTTTATTCAATCCACGTCATACACGAGTTTATTCGTTACATGACAACATAACTTAACCTTTCTGTTACCAATCAACTTAACAAACACCACCAACAGAAAACAAGTGATTCACTTGATTAACCAACTGAAATAGACACATGATTTGTGCTGCATACTCATTCTAGGACAACATTTTCTTCTGGTCCCAATTATCGACCGTAACACGAAAAACACGCGATATTTGTATACACAAATCAATAATTCATTCATTTCCACCAACATAAAAATAAGTTAAAAAGAAGATACACAGACTGAACTGAATACACAAGAAATGAATCATAAAAATACAAATTAATATCTCTAAGTCTCTACAATTTCATCATTCGCTTAACCGTATTCTCTTCCGCTTTTTTTTTCGTTTTTCTTTTGTTATTTTTCCTGACACCTCTATTTGTTTCCTACTCAAGAACTGGCTCCTTCATCAGTTCCATATTCGAACACGCAGAAGCAGCGCAAAAACAAAACACGACTCTCCTGCTAATATTACAACCTTTGAAGCTATCTGTACAACCCAACAATATTCCACTTATATCCGAACCGGCATTCCAAAATTCTGGAACGTTCGTATCTCCCCACGCAACCCAGCCGTCACAATAACCATCCCCCACGCTGACTTTCCTGCGGTCAACCCGTTTGAAAAGTCAACACTGGCCCGTGGACTCGGGTTCTTGGAACCCATCACAAGCTTTTCCTCGGGCCATGTAGCCGATATCCTATCGAAAAAGTACCCGTTTGACGCGCTCGATATGGTCCCGTGAAGCGGGCTGCTGATTAGTGACCCGTCTATTCGGTTCGTTTCGTCTTCGGGTGTGGGAGGCTGGTTAGCCGTTGACGCCTCCTCGTTGACTAACCGTTCGTGGTCAACGGCAGGTTCGGTTGACCCGAACCCCCAACAGGTGTCGGTGATACCGGGCCACGGGATAGCCATTGATACGTCTTGACAGTGGAAGTGCTCGTATGATTGAGTCACGGTTACGCCTTTGGTTCGGCTGGCTCGTGAGTCAGCTTCGTTTTTCCAGATGTACACGTTGGAATCCTCGCTGGCACACACCACATATCGCCCGTTTGCCGACATGCAGGCCGAGATTTGGCTGTTTGTGTTGCAAAAGCCTGTGATAAAATAATACAAAAATATATATATATAACAATATAACAAAATATATATTATAATTTTTTGAAAAAATATGAAACGTTTGGTGTAAATCATTACCCTTAAATTTGTGGATCAGGTCAACACCTTCAACGACACGAATTCGCGAGTCTGCAGATGTTATTAGCACTTCTGTTGAACTCCCAGGAGCAAACTACATTTTAAATTATGCATTTTAATCAGCAATGTATTTAAAAAAATATAAAAAATATATAAAAACCGAACCGTAAAAACTAAACTGTTGTATGACCTGAAAACCGGTTATTTTTTATGATGTGGCTTCTTCTTATTCTGCAGGTTGATCTGACCCTTCTGCTGCAATCTATTTTCTGAAGAAAAATAAATACAGAAATTAATAAAAATATAAACAGAAAAGAAAACACCAACGATAACAAAAAATGTTTCGTACCGGTTGTAATGTATAAACGACAGCTCCCTTAGTATGAACCGACTAGTGCACCCTAAATTTTAAAAAATATATATAAATAAAAACCATTGCCTATGATAATAATAATAATAATAATAATAATAATAATTTCAATAATCAAATATGGTTCAACGTTTACCTGACCATCGGGTGTATAACACGCAGCAGTGACCATTTCATGCAAATCATTCCAATCAACAACTTGTCGATCGGGAATACTCCATATTCGAACCTTGGAATCTAAAGATCCACTTATGAAATATCTATCATCAACAGGATTAAACTGAATACAAGTCACTGCATCAAATAACAAAAAAAAAACAATAAACAAAACATCCTTTTTAATAACTAACAATATAAAAAAATTTAAGCTCAGTTCTTATTACCATAATCACTATGAGAAAAGTCCTTTAAACAGACTTGCTCGACAACTGCCATAACCGTACTGTTTTATCCATCGATGATGAAAGCAAATGCTGAGATTAAACAGCCTTAAGTTATACAACTAATGTCAATAATCAAAATCACAAATGCGTATAACGATATCTAACCTGAGATTTGGACCACGAAAGATCAAGAACATCTTCAAGATGACCATTAAACGAACAAATAGGTTTTTCCGAAAGTGCAAAAACAGTATCTGGAACAACAATCGGATCCAAACTGATAGATTTCCTGCTAATAGACAACCGCCCCCTTCGTTTCCTTTCAGGCACGTTTTCCAAATTCGATAACGAACTCGGTTCGGGTGACCCGTTCGACATCAACAACACGTTCAAATTCCCGTCTTCTTTATCAAACAAAAGATCACCTTTTCGTTCCGAGCTACCAACTTGCCAAACGTGAATCAAACAATCCTCACCCGCACTTGCAAGATACTTACCATCCAAACTAAACTTAATAGTTCAAATCGACCCGGTATGCGCTTGAATCTCTTGGCTTTTAAACAAACTCGTTAAATCTTTACACGACTTCCCATACTGTCTAACCCGTACCTTTTCCGGCCCATGAAAGGACCCGTCTTGGCTATCATCCGTCGCTGAGCTGGACCGTCTCCCGGCTTTTTCCGACGACGTGTCTTTTTCGTCACTGCTTCGTCTTTCTTTGTGACCTGTAACCGAACTAGCAACATTCTTGATACTTTTCAACCAACTTCCTTTCTTCTTCGACTTCGATCCACTTCCACTATTATCACCACCGTTCAAATCCGGTAACTCGCTCCCACCAGTTTCGAAATTCTGTCGTCTCATCAATTCTTGAACAATCAGCGAATGCCCGACACGCATTTCGAATTCTTCTATCGTTAAATGCTTTCCCGTACCGACTTCCTTCAAATTAACCTCTTTTACCACAAACTCCTTTCCGTTATCCAAATTCTTAATCGTACACACCGCATCATCATCTTCATTATCGTCATTACAATCATTACGAGCCCGACCCGAACTCACATCCAAATCCATCTCCGCCACCGCAACATCATCACCTCCATTCGCATTCAAATTCATAACAATCTCATCGCTACGCCTAACGGGTTTGCCCGAAGGAGGCTTACTCGGCGACACACCATTCGCATTGATCACATTATTATTTACATTTACACTCTCTAAATTAACTTCTCCACAAGAACCCAAATTGGGTTTCGAAACCAAACCCGCATCCGAATTGGGTTTTTCAACCTAACCCGAACCCGAATTGGGTTTTTCAACCAAACCCGAATTGGGTTTTTCAATTGAACCCGAATCCGAACTGGGTTTAAGTTTACAATCACAGTACTCATGATCCGCAGACTTAGATCGAACAATTACAGGTTTAAATCACTAAACTCAACAATTTCTTGAACATCTAAACAATCAGCCGAGACAGATTTACCGAATTTCAGGTCACCGGAGTTGAAACCCACGTCTTGATCGGCGGCAAGACCCACCTGCCGGAGCCACCGCCGCCGCCGTTCCTCCACCGACGTGGGTTGCGGGATCCACACGTCGTAGTTGCCGGAAACCCTAGCCCGTTGAAACTTCTTAAACTGTTGAAACCCAACATTATTATTATTATTATTATTATTATTATTATTATTATTATTATTATTATTATAACTTGGATCTAATAATAAGTTTTTGCTGACGTCAGCATCGTCGTCATCATCGGAACAAGAAGAAGAAGAAGAAGAGCAAGTGGTGGAAGATAATATCCGATCAAGAGAGTCGTGGAAGCAGTCGTCGTTAACGGCGTTATCTTCTACTCCGTTATCTTGGTTAACGGAGTTGGTCATCGTTCGGGCATTCCCATCGGAAAATGAAAATGCCCGCCGGAAAAAAGATGAGATGGACGGCTGAGATGAGATCTGGTGATAAATAAACAAACAAAACGGTGTCGTGTTGGGTAAGGCTGAGGGGTGTGGGGGGCGCGAGTGGGGGCTCCAGCCAATAATATTGTGACGTGTGGCAGAGAGAGAAACTTGATAAGATGGGTGTTGGTTGTGGTGCTCGCGCCCCTGGCCCTGGTGTGGAGGGGCGCGAGAGGGGGCGCGAGCGGTTTTTTTTTTTATTTTTTTATAAATGTATTAAAAAAACGTATTATTAAAAAAACTCATAAATTATTTAAAAAAACACACATTAATTAAAAAAACACATTAATATCTAAAAAAATCACCTTGTGTGCAATACAATATACAAAAGAAATAATTAAACAAAACACAAATACACAGCAGAAAGACTATAAACTCACAATATACAAAAGAAATATTTAAGCAAGACAGACAAAAAAAAAGAGTATGAACTCACAGAGGCATTTCAACAAACACTTGGTGTGCAAATAAAAAACATGTAATAATAATAATAATAAACATCATCAATATTCGTAATCTGTTACCGACCCAGAAGAGAAAAAGTAAAGTAGAAGCTTCAGTTCTTAATGGAAATAGGCTCTTCACGCATTTCCAAAATCCTTCACGCGAATTTCCAGCCGCGATCACCCTTGCGCCCGCCTATTTTTCCGTGCTCGCGCCCCTCTCGCGCCTCGGTGGTGTGGTGCTCGCGCCCCAGGGCGCGAGAGGATGGGCTCACGTGTGACATCTGACCCGATCCGACCCGACCCAGGTACCCGTTTCTCTGACCCGATCTCTTTCTTTTATGATTTAATATTTATTTATACTTATATTTTACTTTTAATAATAATAATATACTTTTCCTTCCCGCCTCTTTCTCTCTCTTTCTTTCCGCCGTTCCGTCCCTCTCCTCTCTTTCCGCCTTCTTTTCCCTCTTGTCGCCGTCCCGCCCTTACGCCTTGTTTCCCTCTTTTTCTTCTAACTCTTTGCTTGTCCTTTGTTCCTTCCCGCCTAAGGTTGTCTGCGCAGCTCCACGCGCCAGACTCCCTTACAAGGAATCCTGCGTGAAGACCACCTGTACAGCGATTCGCGAGACGAACTCTTCTCGCAGCGCGCTAAGAATTGTAATTCTTCTCGCAGCGCGCTAAGAACGGTAGTTCTTCCCGCGACGCGCTAAGGATTTGTAGTTCTTCTCGCAGCGCGCTAAGAATCGTAGTTCATCCCTCGACGCGCGAAGAATTATAGTTCTTCCCGCGGCGCGCTAGGAATTTTAGTTCCTCCCGCGGCGCGCTAAGAAATGTGATTCTTCCCGCGACGCGTTAAGGTTGGTTCTGTCTGCCTTCGCGCTCGCGCACTTTTGCCTTCGCGCTCGAGCCTTCTCGCGCTAAACCCTTTTGAGTTTTCTTCTGTTTAATCTAGCCGTTGCTTTTGTGTTGTCTTATCTTTTGTGCTGTTGACCTAATCTGCTTTATGTCTGAAAAGTTACTTTCGGCGCAGCATGCGCACCAACCCCATTGGTTGACAGATAAAGTGACTGACATAATCTTTTGAGATCTGCTTTTGCCATGCTTGACCAGTAACTTTATCTGTCCTCTCCCATGCCTTTTTCTGAATCCTGTCAGCCTTTTTCTCTTTTTCCCTGCTACCATATCTTTTGATATCTTTACTTTTCAGAACTTTTTACTGTTGATATCTTTTCTTTTACCTTTTGGAGATCTTTTCTAGGGTTTGTGTCCCCTAGGGTTTGCCTATATATAGTACTATTTTCTTAACACTTCACACACTACACTTATTCTCTTCCTCCCTTTTTGCTCTCTGCCGTTGTTCTTCAGCCGCCTCCCTCCTCTCTTGCCTCCGTCTTCCTCCCTGTTCTGCCCTGTTTTCCGGTAATATATTATATATAATAACTTATTAATTATGCTAACTTATAATCAAGACTTAAAACAAATCATTAAAACAATAATCTTGTTTATAGGTTAACTTGTGCTTGTTTAAAGTTGGTTCTTGCTTTATCTATCATCGCATCTTTATCAAGTGAGTAATCTCGTACCTAATCCCTTTTTGCTTTTAATGTTTTGGGATGTTCATGTGTTCATACAAACTTAGAGTCTTAAACTTGTTTATGAGCTTTAGTCGCGCAGTATCCCATGTGTTGAGGACGTTTACTTGGCTGTTTATTTGTATGTGTGTATCATTAACCGCTTTGTTCGGCCTATTCCGCAGTTTTCATGGATCCATTAGATGAACACGGGAGACCTATCGTTTACGGTTTTCTTTGTTTACACTTGCACAGATGTTTTCTCGTTTTTGTGCTCAATTGGGAGCACGGATTGAACTATGAACTATGAGCTATGATCTATTTAGGCTTGATCACAATCTGATTGCACCCTTGTTAAACACCAGACATACACATGTTGCGCGCAGATTTATTGTTATCTATGTATTGTATTAAACTTGATTTCTCACCAACACGCAAGTGTTTGACGTTTATTTTAACACATGTTCAGGTTTGCAGTAGCTGTTTTGGAGCTTGTGGACACGTAGGAAGTTTTCTTTATTTTTGACCTAGATTAAAATGTATCAAGACAAGTTATTGCTGTTCGGATATTATGATTTATAATATATTGATTTATGTTGATTTATATTTGTGTTTGCTTTGCGCGTGCGCGAATGAATGTATTTATTAAATATTGACACCCAATAGTGTCACGAGTAATGAAACAATATGTGGCGCCCCGATGTATAATCCGCCTTTGGTCGGGGTGTTACAGATTGGTATCAGAGCTCGTTGACTTTAGGATAGGTGGTTAGACGTAACGGCCTAGAATACCTAAGAGTCCCTTCTCGCGCATGAGAGAAATCTCATGTTTGCGCGCTTATTGTTAATTACTCGTTATTTATGAATATGCTCGCGCTTGCGCAGTATATGATTTTATGTTTTATTTCGCGATATTTCGATTTTTGCTGAATTTCGATTTTTATTGATTTTTCTTGCCTATTCGTTTGTTGGGATTTGAAGATCCGAAAAGTCATGGTGATACATGAATAGTTGATTTTCAATTTCCATTTACGATTATGTTCTGAGGTTGGAGACTTGAAAAGTCATGGTGATACATGAATTGTCAACCTCCAATACTCATTTTCTTGTATGTTTTATATTGAAGATTGAAAAGTCATGGTGATACATGAATCGTCAATCTCCAATACTCGTTTGCTCGTATATTTTAAATTGGGAATTCGGAAAGTCATGGTGATACATGAATTGTCGATTCTTGATTCGAATTTGTTACCTTTATTAAGTCTGCATTTAGGATCATTTATTTTACTTTAACTGTTGACTGTAACTGACTCCGTGAAACCAAGCTTTACAAGATTAAAACTTTGCGCTAAAACCAAGATGTTAACTAAAATTAAAATTTTTATAGAATGCCTCCGCTATCTCGCCGATTTCAGAGAAAAGAAGCCTCGCGCATGCGTAGACAGCAACGTTCCCAGGAAATGGCCGCCGCGATAGCCCAAGCCTTGAGCCAAAACAACACCTCGAGTTATAACAATAAATCCTTTAACGCGGGTAACCCTCCAAAGTTCACAGGTCTTGAAGGAGCCACCGTGATGCTCCAGTGGCTTGAGAAAATCGAAAACACTTTCCTCCACACCCAATGCCCCTCAGACAGACGAACCCTATATGCTTCCAGTGTCCTGGAATCCAGAGCGCTTACATGGTGGAATGGAGTAGCTCATGCGCGTGGCGCAGAGGCTGCTTCTAGCATGACATGGGAGGAATTCAAGGAAATTCTTACGCGAGAATTCTGCCCTCCCAACGAAGTTAAGCGCCTGGAGGAGGAATTTTGGAATCTTAAGCAGTACAGTGGTGAAGCGCGCGAGTACGCGACGCGCTTCCATGAACTAAGCCTGCTGGTCCCTCACCTTGTTACCCCTTCACGCCGAGCAATCGAGAAATTCCTTGGGGGTCTCCCCATGGAAATTCAAGATTCTGTATGGGCCAGAAACCCAGTAACCCTCTCTGACGCCATCGAGTTGGCCGCTGTGCTCAGCGACAACCATGTCAGAGCAGGAACCCTGTTCCTGCGGGGAACTGAGAAGACCAAACTCACCAAGACTGCCCCTGAACCAACAGAAACCAAACCTGAACCCTCGAACCGTAACAACCTCAAGCGCAGGCGCAAGGCCTATGCGCTTACCAACCCGCCCATTGTCCAGCAACCCGCATATCAACCTCCAGTTTACGCGCCTAACCCACTGACAGCCTACCCAACACCTCCTGTAGTCCACAACTATGCCTTAACCAATCCCGCACTCCCTGCCCCGCCACCTAAGAAACCTTACACAGGAAATCAACCCTTTTGCCCAACCTGTAGACTTCACCACCCAACCCAAACCCCGTGTCGTCAATGTAACCGATGTGGCCGCGTTGGTCACTCTGCTGAGTTCTGTAAAATCCTTCCCGCCAATCCAATTGCGCCAACACCACCAGTTTACCCGCAGAATCCACAACCAACCTACCAAAACCCACGACCCAGATCGTGCTTTAACTGCGGTGATCCCAGTCATTTCCGGAACGCGTGCCCAAGACTACAAGTGCAAATCACACAAGCAAATCCGGTGAACCAGATTTCAAACCAAGTGACGCGTGGACGAGCTTTTAACATAACCGCGCACCAAGCGCAAGCGAATAATGACGTAGTTAATGGTACATTTTTGCTTAACGGATTTTATGCTTCTGTACTTTTTGATACTGGCGCCGATCGAAGTTTTATCTCTCGCGCCCTCGAACAGAAACTTGCGCGACCGCGCGATGACTTAAAAGAAGATTTTTCAGTTGAATTGGCTAATGGTGAAACTGTTTTAATAAACTCAGTGATTAAAGATTGTACGCTTAACCTTAACGAAAACGATTTTCTGATCGACCTCATCCCCATGCCTCTTGGAAGCTTTGATGTTATCATTGGTATGGACTGGCTCTCGAATAATCGCGCCGAAGTTATTTGCGCCAAGAAGTTGACTCGCATACCTCGAGAAAATGGTGATCTTCATATCTACGGCGAAAAACCCTCCCGCGGTCTTAAACTTATGTCTTGCGCCGAAGCCCAAAGACTCATGCGGAAGAAGTGTATTGCATTTCTAGCCCATGTGGTTAAACCTGCTGAAGAGAAGAAGCTTCGCGATATCCCTGTTGTGCGTGATTTCCCTGAAGTTTTTCCTGATGATCTTCCTGGTATCCCTCCCGCTCGTGAAGTCGAGTTCCGTATTGATCTTGTCCCTGGTGCTTCCCCCGTGGCTAAATCTCCTTACCGTCTTGCGCCCGCTGAGATGCAAGAATTGGCAAGCCAACTTCAAGAGTTGACTGCTAAAGGATTCATTCGCCCTAGCTCTTCGCCCTGGGGTGCTCCGGTGTTGTTCGTTAAAAAGAAAGATGGATCGTTTCGCATGTGTATTGATTACCGCGAGTTGAACAAACTCACCATTAAAAACCGGTATCCCTTACCGCGTATTGACGACCTCTTTGATCAAATCCAAGGTGCCTCTTGTTTCTCGAAGATTGATCTCCGCTCTGGCTATCACCAGTTGCGCATCCGCGATGAAGATGTTCCGAAGACTGCTTTTCGAACTCGTTATGGCCATTTTGAATTCTTGGTCATGTCCTTCGGTTTAACCAACGCACCTGCCGTTTTCATGGATCTAATGAATCGGGTGTGTAGGCCTTTCTTGGATAAATTCGTGATTGTGTTTATCGATGATGTTCTGGTGTATTCTAAGACCAAGGCCGAGCACGAGCAACATCTTCGGTTGGTGTTGCAAAAGCTTAGAGCTGAGCAACTCTATGCTAAGCTTTCCAAGTGTGAATTCTGGTCTGATGAAGTACAGTTTCTTGGTCATGTTGTAAACAAGATGGGTATTCATGTCGACCCATCCAAAATTGAAACAATCAAGAACTGGATTACGCCATCCTCTCCTTCTGAGATCCGTTCCTTTCTGGGCTTAGCTGGTTATTACCGGCGCTTCATTTCGAACTTCTCGAAGATCGCTTTGCCTTTAACAGCTCTAACGCACAAAGGTAAACCATATATTTGGGGCTCGAAGCAAGAAGAAGCCTTTCTAACGCTCAAGCGTTTGTTGTGTGAAGCTCCTGTTATTGCGCTACCTGAGGGTAATGATGATTTTGTCGTGTATTGCGATGCATCCAACCAAGGTCTCGGTTGTGTTCTTATGCAACGAGGCAAGGTTATCGCTTATGCATCGAGGCAACTTAAGGTTCATGAAAAGAATTATACAACTCACGACCTCGAACTAGGTGCAGTTGTTTTTGCCTTGAAGATCTGGAGACACTACCTTTATGGTACTAAGTGTATCCTCTACACTGACCATAAAAGCCTTCAGCATATCTTTGATCAAAAGGAACTTAACATGAGGCAACGCCGATGGAACGAACTCATCAGCGATTACGAATGTGAGATCCGGTATCATCCTGGTAAGGCTAATGTGGTAGCCGATGCGCTCAGTCGAAAACCCTGCCAGCTTAACTGTATCTTGCCGCGCACGCAGCTTCACTTTGCGCCGATTCAGAGCAATCTTGAATCACGCATTCGCGGCGCGCAGCGCGCATCCATCAGTAATGGTAACCTTCGCGCCGAGTTAGCGTGTGGCGCGGAAGCGCATTTTGTCCCTAATCTGAGTGGAATTCTCTGCTATCTCAATCGCATCTGGATTCCCTTTGATGAGAATCTTCGCGCTGATATCCTGAGTGAAGCGCACAAATCTCGGTATTCTATTCATCCTGGCGCTGATAAGATGTACAAGGATTTGCGCATTACTTATTGGTGGCCCGGTATGAAGAAGGATATTGCTGTGTTCGTAGCTAGATGCCTGACTTGTTCTAAAGTAAAAGCTGAACACCAACGCCCATCTGGTTTGCTCGAACAACCAGAAATTCCTACGTGGAAATGGGAATGTGTAGCGATGGACTTTATTACCAAGTTACCTTTGACAGCAAGCAAACATGATAGCATTTGGGTAATAGTGGATCGATTGACTAAGTCTGCTCACTTTCTGCCCATTCGTGAAAACTACCGTGTTGAGCAACTCGCGCAGCTTTATGTCAAGGAAATTGTCTGCCGCCATGGTACTCCTTTGAGCATCATATCCGATCGCGATGGCCGTTTTATATCTCGCTTTTGGAAATCTCTCCAATCTGCGCTAGGAACTCGCTTGGACATGAGTACGGCATATCATCCTCAGACTGACGGTCAGTCTGAGCGAACTATTCAAACTCTTGAGGATATGCTCCGATCTTGTGTTCTTGATTTTGGAGGTAATTGGGATTCACACCTGCCTTTGATCGAGTTCTCTTATAATAACAGCTATCATTCCAGTATCGGTATGGCCCCATTTGAAGCACTTTACGGTCGTAAGTGCCGCTCCCCGATTTGTTGGAGCGAAGTGGGAGAAACTCAAATCACAGGACCCGAACTTGTTCAAGAGACAACCGATAAAATCGCCAAGATCCGTGATCATCTGCTGACTGCCAGAAGCCGACAGAAGAGTTACGCAGATCGTAGGCGAAAGCCTCTCGAATTTCAAGTTGGTGATCTTGTTCTCCTCAAAGTGTCGCCTTGGAAAGGTGTTGTCCGCTTTGGGAAGAAAGGTAAGCTTGCTCCTCGATATGTTGGTCCATTCAAGATTCTCGCGCGTGTGGGGAAAGTTGCCTACAGACTTGACCTACCGCCCGCGCTCAGTAATGTGCATCCAACGTTCCATGTATCCAATCTCAAGAAGTGTTTAGCTGACGAGAACCTTCACATTCCACTTGATGAAGTTCAAGTTGATGAATCTATGCATTTCGTTGAGAAGCCTGTTGAGATTATGGATCGCGAGGTTAAGCAAACCAAGTGCAGTCGTATCCCTATCGTGAAAGTTCTCTGGGAGTCCAAGCGCGGAGCCGAGTTTACATGGGAAAGGGAAGATCAAATGAAGATCAAGTACCCGCACCTGTTCTCTGCGCAACCTACTTCGAGATAAATTTCGGGACGAAATTTCTTAAAGTAGGGGAGACTGTGACATCTGACCCGATCCGACCCGACCCAGGTACCCGTTTCTCTGACCCGATCTCTTTCTTTTATGATTTAATATTTATTTATACTTATATTTTACTTTTAATAATAATAATATACTTTTCCTTCCCGCCTCTTTCTCTCTCTTTCTTTCCGCCGTTCCGTCCCTCTCCTCTCTTTCCGCCTTCTTTTCCCTCTTGTCGCCGTCCCGCCCTTACGCCTTGTTTCCCTCTTTTTCTTCTAACTCTTTGCTTGTCCTTTGTTCCTTCCCGCCTAAGGTTGTCTGCGCAGCTCCACGCGCCAGACTCCCTTACAAGGAATCCTGCGTGAAGACCACCTGTACAGCGATTCGCGAGACGAACTCTTCTCGCAGCGCGCTAAGAATTGTAATTCTTCTCGCAGCGCGCTAAGAACGGTAGTTCTTCCCGCGACGCGCTAAGGATTTGTAGTTCTTCTCGCAGCGCGCTAAGAATCGTAGTTCATCCCTCGACGCGCGAAGAATTATAGTTCTTCCCGCGGCGCGCTAGGAATTTTAGTTCCTCCCGCGGCGCGCTAAGAAATGTGATTCTTCCCGCGACGCGTTAAGGTTGGTTCTGTCTGCCTTCGCGCTCGCGCACTTTTGCCTTCGCGCTCGAGCCTTCTCGCGCTAAACCCTTTTGAGTTTTCTTCTGTTTAATCTAGCCGTTGCTTTTGTGTTGTCTTATCTTTTGTGCTGTTGACCTAATCTGCTTTATGTCTGAAAAGTTACTTTCGGCGCAGCATGCGCACCAACCCCATTGGTTGACAGATAAAGTGACTGACATAATCTTTTGAGATCTGCTTTTGCCATGCTTGACCAGTAACTTTATCTGTCCTCTCCCATGCCTTTTTCTGAATCCTGTCAGCCTTTTTCTCTTTTTCCCTGCTACCATATCTTTTGATATCTTTACTTTTCAGAACTTTTTACTGTTGATATCTTTTCTTTTACCTTTTGGAGATCTTTTCTAGGGTTTGTGTCCCCTAGGGTTTGCCTATATATAGTACTATTTTCTTAACACTTCACACACTACACTTATTCTCTTCCTCCCTTTTTGCTCTCTGCCGTTGTTCTTCAGCCGCCTCCCTCCTCTCTTGCCTCCGTCTTCCTCCCTGTTCTGCCCTGTTTTCCGGTAATATATTATATATAATAACTTATTAATTATGCTAACTTATAATCAAGACTTAAAACAAATCATTAAAACAATAATCTTGTTTATAGGTTAACTTGTGCTTGTTTAAAGTTGGTTCTTGCTTTATCTATCATCGCATCTTTATCAAGTGAGTAATCTCGTACCTAATCCCTTTTTGCTTTTAATGTTTTGGGATGTTCATGTGTTCATACAAACTTAGAGTCTTAAACTTGTTTATGAGCTTTAGTCGCGCAGTATCCCATGTGTTGAGGACGTTTACTTGGCTGTTTATTTGTATGTGTGTATCATTAACCGCTTTGTTCGGCCTATTCCGCAGTTTTCATGGATCCATTAGATGAACACGGGAGACCTATCGTTTACGGTTTTCTTTGTTTACACTTGCACAGATGTTTTCTCGTTTTTGTGCTCAATTGGGAGCACGGATTGAACTATGAACTATGAGCTATGATCTATTTAGGCTTGATCACAATCTGATTGCACCCTTGTTAAACACCAGACATACACATGTTGCGCGCAGATTTATTGTTATCTATGTATTGTATTAAACTTGATTTCTCACCAACACGCAAGTGTTTGACGTTTATTTTAACACATGTTCAGGTTTGCAGTAGCTGTTTTGGAGCTTGTGGACACGTAGGAAGTTTTCTTTATTTTTGACCTAGATTAAAATGTATCAAGACAAGTTATTGCTGTTCGGATATTATGATTTATAATATATTGATTTATGTTGATTTATATTTGTGTTTGCTTTGCGCGTGCGCGAATGAATGTATTTATTAAATATTGACACCCAATAGTGTCACGAGTAATGAAACAATATGTGGCGCCCCGATGTATAATCCGCCTTTGGTCGGGGTGTTACAGATTGGTATCAGAGCTCGTTGACTTTAGGATAGGTGGTTAGACGTAACGGCCTAGAATACCTAAGAGTCCCTTCTCGCGCATGAGAGAAATCTCATGTTTGCGCGCTTATTGTTAATTACTCGTTATTTATGAATATGCTCGCGCTTGCGCAGTATATGATTTTATGTTTTATTTCGCGATATTTCGATTTTTGCTGAATTTCGATTTTTATTGATTTTTCTTGCCTATTCGTTTGTTGGGATTTGAAGATCCGAAAAGTCATGGTGATACATGAATAGTTGATTTTCAATTTCCATTTACGATTATGTTCTGAGGTTGGAGACTTGAAAAGTCATGGTGATACATGAATTGTCAACCTCCAATACTCATTTTCTTGTATGTTTTATATTGAAGATTGAAAAGTCATGGTGATACATGAATCGTCAATCTCCAATACTCGTTTGCTCGTATATTTTAAATTGGGAATTCGGAAAGTCATGGTGATACATGAATTGTCGATTCTTGATTCGAATTTGTTACCTTTATTAAGTCTGCATTTAGGATCATTTATTTTACTTTAACTGTTGACTGTAACTGACTCCGTGAAACCAAGCTTTACAAGATTAAAACTTTGCGCTAAAACCAAGATGTTAACTAAAATTAAAATTTTTATAGAATGCCTCCGCTATCTCGCCGATTTCAGAGAAAAGAAGCCTCGCGCATGCGTAGACAGCAACGTTCCCAGGAAATGGCCGCCGCGATAGCCCAAGCCTTGAGCCAAAACAACACCTCGAGTTATAACAATAAATCCTTTAACGCGGGTAACCCTCCAAAGTTCACAGGTCTTGAAGGAGCCACCGTGATGCTCCAGTGGCTTGAGAAAATCGAAAACACTTTCCTCCACACCCAATGCCCCTCAGACAGACGAACCCTATATGCTTCCAGTGTCCTGGAATCCAGAGCGCTTACATGGTGGAATGGAGTAGCTCATGCGCGTGGCGCAGAGGCTGCTTCTAGCATGACATGGGAGGAATTCAAGGAAATTCTTACGCGAGAATTCTGCCCTCCCAACGAAGTTAAGCGCCTGGAGGAGGAATTTTGGAATCTTAAGCAGTACAGTGGTGAAGCGCGCGAGTACGCGACGCGCTTCCATGAACTAAGCCTGCTGGTCCCTCACCTTGTTACCCCTTCACGCCGAGCAATCGAGAAATTCCTTGGGGGTCTCCCCATGGAAATTCAAGATTCTGTATGGGCCAGAAACCCAGTAACCCTCTCTGACGCCATCGAGTTGGCCGCTGTGCTCAGCGACAACCATGTCAGAGCAGGAACCCTGTTCCTGCGGGGAACTGAGAAGACCAAACTCACCAAGACTGCCCCTGAACCAACAGAAACCAAACCTGAACCCTCGAACCGTAACAACCTCAAGCGCAGGCGCAAGGCCTATGCGCTTACCAACCCGCCCATTGTCCAGCAACCCGCATATCAACCTCCAGTTTACGCGCCTAACCCACTGACAGCCTACCCAACACCTCCTGTAGTCCACAACTATGCCTTAACCAATCCCGCACTCCCTGCCCCGCCACCTAAGAAACCTTACACAGGAAATCAACCCTTTTGCCCAACCTGTAGACTTCACCACCCAACCCAAACCCCGTGTCGTCAATGTAACCGATGTGGCCGCGTTGGTCACTCTGCTGAGTTCTGTAAAATCCTTCCCGCCAATCCAATTGCGCCAACACCACCAGTTTACCCGCAGAATCCACAACCAACCTACCAAAACCCACGACCCAGATCGTGCTTTAACTGCGGTGATCCCAGTCATTTCCGGAACGCGTGCCCAAGACTACAAGTGCAAATCACACAAGCAAATCCGGTGAACCAGATTTCAAACCAAGTGACGCGTGGACGAGCTTTTAACATAACCGCGCACCAAGCGCAAGCGAATAATGACGTAGTTAATGGTACATTTTTGCTTAACGGATTTTATGCTTCTGTACTTTTTGATACTGGCGCCGATCGAAGTTTTATCTCTCGCGCCCTCGAACAGAAACTTGCGCGACCGCGCGATGACTTAAAAGAAGATTTTTCAGTTGAATTGGCTAATGGTGAAACTGTTTTAATAAACTCAGTGATTAAAGATTGTACGCTTAACCTTAACGAAAACGATTTTCTGATCGACCTCATCCCCATGCCTCTTGGAAGCTTTGATGTTATCATTGGTATGGACTGGCTCTCGAATAATCGCGCCGAAGTTATTTGCGCCAAGAAGTTGACTCGCATACCTCGAGAAAATGGTGATCTTCATATCTACGGCGAAAAACCCTCCCGCGGTCTTAAACTTATGTCTTGCGCCGAAGCCCAAAGACTCATGCGGAAGAAGTGTATTGCATTTCTAGCCCATGTGGTTAAACCTGCTGAAGAGAAGAAGCTTCGCGATATCCCTGTTGTGCGTGATTTCCCTGAAGTTTTTCCTGATGATCTTCCTGGTATCCCTCCCGCTCGTGAAGTCGAGTTCCGTATTGATCTTGTCCCTGGTGCTTCCCCCGTGGCTAAATCTCCTTACCGTCTTGCGCCCGCTGAGATGCAAGAATTGGCAAGCCAACTTCAAGAGTTGACTGCTAAAGGATTCATTCGCCCTAGCTCTTCGCCCTGGGGTGCTCCGGTGTTGTTCGTTAAAAAGAAAGATGGATCGTTTCGCATGTGTATTGATTACCGCGAGTTGAACAAACTCACCATTAAAAACCGGTATCCCTTACCGCGTATTGACGACCTCTTTGATCAAATCCAAGGTGCCTCTTGTTTCTCGAAGATTGATCTCCGCTCTGGCTATCACCAGTTGCGCATCCGCGATGAAGATGTTCCGAAGACTGCTTTTCGAACTCGTTATGGCCATTTTGAATTCTTGGTCATGTCCTTCGGTTTAACCAACGCACCTGCCGTTTTCATGGATCTAATGAATCGGGTGTGTAGGCCTTTCTTGGATAAATTCGTGATTGTGTTTATCGATGATGTTCTGGTGTATTCTAAGACCAAGGCCGAGCACGAGCAACATCTTCGGTTGGTGTTGCAAAAGCTTAGAGCTGAGCAACTCTATGCTAAGCTTTCCAAGTGTGAATTCTGGTCTGATGAAGTACAGTTTCTTGGTCATGTTGTAAACAAGATGGGTATTCATGTCGACCCATCCAAAATTGAAACAATCAAGAACTGGATTACGCCATCCTCTCCTTCTGAGATCCGTTCCTTTCTGGGCTTAGCTGGTTATTACCGGCGCTTCATTTCGAACTTCTCGAAGATCGCTTTGCCTTTAACAGCTCTAACGCACAAAGGTAAACCATATATTTGGGGCTCGAAGCAAGAAGAAGCCTTTCTAACGCTCAAGCGTTTGTTGTGTGAAGCTCCTGTTATTGCGCTACCTGAGGGTAATGATGATTTTGTCGTGTATTGCGATGCATCCAACCAAGGTCTCGGTTGTGTTCTTATGCAACGAGGCAAGGTTATCGCTTATGCATCGAGGCAACTTAAGGTTCATGAAAAGAATTATACAACTCACGACCTCGAACTAGGTGCAGTTGTTTTTGCCTTGAAGATCTGGAGACACTACCTTTATGGTACTAAGTGTATCCTCTACACTGACCATAAAAGCCTTCAGCATATCTTTGATCAAAAGGAACTTAACATGAGGCAACGCCGATGGAACGAACTCATCAGCGATTACGAATGTGAGATCCGGTATCATCCTGGTAAGGCTAATGTGGTAGCCGATGCGCTCAGTCGAAAACCCTGCCAGCTTAACTGTATCTTGCCGCGCACGCAGCTTCACTTTGCGCCGATTCAGAGCAATCTTGAATCACGCATTCGCGACGCGCAGCGCGCATCCATCAGTAATGGTAACCTTCGCGCCGAGTTAGCGTGTGGCGCGGAAGCGCATTTTGTCCCTAATCTGAGTGGAATTCTCTGCTATCTCAATCGCATCTGGATTCCCTTTGATGAGAATCTTCGCGCTGATATCCTGAGTGAAGCGCACAAATCTCGGTATTCTATTCATCCTGGCGCTGATAAGATGTACAAGGATTTGCGCATTACTTATTGGTGGCCCGGTATGAAGAAGGATATTGCTGTGTTCGTAGCTAGATGCCTGACTTGTTCTAAAGTAAAAGCTGAACACCAACGCCCATCTGGTTTGCTCGAACAACCAGAAATTCCTACGTGGAAATGGGAATGTGTAGCGATGGACTTTATTACCAAGTTACCTTTGACAGCAAGCAAACATGATAGCATTTGGGTAATAGTGGATCGATTGACTAAGTCTGCTCACTTTCTGCCCATTCGTGAAAACTACCGTGTTGAGCAACTCGCGCAGCTTTATGTCAAGGAAATTGTCTGCCGCCATGGTACTCCTTTGAGCATCATATCCGATCGCGATGGCCGTTTTATATCTCGCTTTTGGAAATCTCTCCAATCTGCGCTAGGAACTCGCTTGGACATGAGTACGGCATATCATCCTCAGACTGACGGTCAGTCTGAGCGAACTATTCAAACTCTTGAGGATATGCTCCGATCTTGTGTTCTTGATTTTGGAGGTAATTGGGATTCACACCTGCCTTTGATCGAGTTCTCTTATAATAACAGCTATCATTCCAGTATCGGTATGGCCCCATTTGAAGCACTTTACGGTCGTAAGTGCCGCTCCCCGATTTGTTGGAGCGAAGTGGGAGAAACTCAAATCACAGGACCCGAACTTGTTCAAGAGACAACCGATAAAATCGCCAAGATCCGTGATCATCTGCTGACTGCCAGAAGCCGACAGAAGAGTTACGCAGATCGTAGGCGAAAGCCTCTCGAATTTCAAGTTGGTGATCTTGTTCTCCTCAAAGTGTCGCCTTGGAAAGGTGTTGTCCGCTTTGGGAAGAAAGGTAAGCTTGCTCCTCGATATGTTGGTCCATTCAAGATTCTCGCGCGTGTGGGGAAAGTTGCCTACAGACTTGACCTACCGCCCGCGCTCAGTAATGTGCATCCAACGTTCCATGTATCCAATCTCAAGAAGTGTTTAGCTGACGAGAACCTTCACATTCCACTTGATGAAGTTCAAGTTGATGAATCTATGCATTTCGTTGAGAAGCCTGTTGAGATTATGGATCGCGAGGTTAAGCAAACCAAGTGCAGTCGTATCCCTATCGTGAAAGTTCTCTGGGAGTCCAAGCGCGGAGCCGAGTTTACATGGGAAAGGGAAGATCAAATGAAGATCAAGTACCCGCACCTGTTCTCTGCGCAACCTACTTCGAGATAAATTTCGGGACGAAATTTCTTAAAGTAGGGGAGACTGTGACATCTGACCCGATCCGACCCGACCCAGGTACCCGTTTCTCTGACCCGATCTCTTTCTTTTATGATTTAATATTTATTTATACTTATATTTTACTTTTAATAATAATAATATACTTTTCCTTCCCGCCTCTTTCTCTCTCTTTCTTTCCGCCGTTCCGTCCCTCTCCTCTCTTTCCGCCTTCTTTTCCCTCTTGTCGCCGTCCCGCCCTTACGCCTTGTTTCCCTCTTTTTCTTCTAACTCTTTGCTTGTCCTTTGTTCCTTCCCGCCTAAGGTTGTCTGCGCAGCTCCACGCGCCAGACTCCCTTACAAGGAATCCTGCGTGAAGACCACCTGTACAGCGATTCGCGAGACGAACTCTTCTCGCAGCGCGCTAAGAATTGTAATTCTTCTCGCAGCGCGCTAAGAACGGTAGTTCTTCCCGCGACGCGCTAAGGATTTGTAGTTCTTCTCGCAGCGCGCTAAGAATCGTAGTTCATCCCTCGACGCGCGAAGAATTATAGTTCTTCCCGCGGCGCGCTAGGAATTTTAGTTCCTCCCGCGGCGCGCTAAGAAATGTGATTCTTCCCGCGACGCGTTAAGGTTGGTTCTGTCTGCCTTCGCGCTCGCGCACTTTTGCCTTCGCGCTCGAGCCTTCTCGCGCTAAACCCTTTTGAGTTTTCTTCTGTTTAATCTAGCCGTTGCTTTTGTGTTGTCTTATCTTTTGTGCTGTTGACCTAATCTGCTTTATGTCTGAAAAGTTACTTTCGGCGCAGCATGCGCACCAACCCCATTGGTTGACAGATAAAGTGACTGACATAATCTTTTGAGATCTGCTTTTGCCATGCTTGACCAGTAACTTTATCTGTCCTCTCCCATGCCTTTTTCTGAATCCTGTCAGCCTTTTTCTCTTTTTCCCTGCTACCATATCTTTTGATATCTTTACTTTTCAGAACTTTTTACTGTTGATATCTTTTCTTTTACCTTTTGGAGATCTTTTCTAGGGTTTGTGTCCCCTAGGGTTTGCCTATATATAGTACTATTTTCTTAACACTTCACACACTACACTTATTCTCTTCCTCCCTTTTTGCTCTCTGCCGTTGTTCTTCAGCCGCCTCCCTCCTCTCTTGCCTCCGTCTTCCTCCCTGTTCTGCCCTGTTTTCCGGTAATATATTATATATAATAACTTATTAATTATGCTAACTTATAATCAAGACTTAAAACAAATCATTAAAACAATAATCTTGTTTATAGGTTAACTTGTGCTTGTTTAAAGTTGGTTCTTGCTTTATCTATCATCGCATCTTTATCAAGTGAGTAATCTCGTACCTAATCCCTTTTTGCTTTTAATGTTTTGGGATGTTCATGTGTTCATACAAACTTAGAGTCTTAAACTTGTTTATGAGCTTTAGTCGCGCAGTATCCCATGTGTTGAGGACGTTTACTTGGCTGTTTATTTGTATGTGTGTATCATTAACCGCTTTGTTCGGCCTATTCCGCAGTTTTCATGGATCCATTAGATGAACACGGGAGACCTATCGTTTACGGTTTTCTTTGTTTACACTTGCACAGATGTTTTCTCGTTTTTGTGCTCAATTGGGAGCACGGATTGAACTATGAACTATGAGCTATGATCTATTTAGGCTTGATCACAATCTGATTGCACCCTTGTTAAACACCAGACATACACATGTTGCGCGCAGATTTATTGTTATCTATGTATTGTATTAAACTTGATTTCTCACCAACACGCAAGTGTTTGACGTTTATTTTAACACATGTTCAGGTTTGCAGTAGCTGTTTTGGAGCTTGTGGACACGTAGGAAGTTTTCTTTATTTTTGACCTAGATTAAAATGTATCAAGACAAGTTATTGCTGTTCGGATATTATGATTTATAATATATTGATTTATGTTGATTTATATTTGTGTTTGCTTTGCGCGTGCGCGAATGAATGTATTTATTAAATATTGACACCCAATAGTGTCACGAGTAATGAAACAATATGTGGCGCCCCGATGTATAATCCGCCTTTGGTCGGGGTGTTACATCACGAGCCCCCTGTCGCGCTCCACACCCCTCAGCCTAATGGGAAGAAGGAGAAGAGAGTTTGGGATTGGTTTGGTTTTGGGTTGTGTTTAGTTTGGTTGGGTTTATGTTAGGCTGAGGGGTGTGGGGGGCTCTAATGGGGGCGCGAGTGGGGGCTCCAGCCAATAATATTGTGACGTGTGGCAGAGAGAGAAACTGGATAAGGGGGGTGTTGGAGCCCCCGTTGGAGCCCCTGGCTCTGGTGTGGAGGGGCTCCAGCGGATGAGGGGTGTGGGGGGCTCTAATGGGGGCGCGAGTGGGGGCTCCAGCCAATAATATTGTGACGTGTGGCAGAGAGAGAAACTGGATAAGGGGGTGTTGGAGCCCCCGTTGGAGCCCCTGGCTCTGGTGTGGAGGGGCTCCAGCGGATTTTTTTTTAAAAAAAAAAATCCACTGGAGCCCCTCCACACTTAAAAAAAAAATCCGCTGGAGCCCCTCCACACCAGAGCCAGGGGCTCCAACGGGGGCTCCAACACCCCCCTTATCCAGTTTCTCTCTCTGCCACACGTCACAATATTATTGGCTGGAGCCCCCACTCGCGCCCCCATTAGAGCCCCCCACACCCCTCAGCCTAAGGCTGAGGGGTGTGGGGCGCTAACCTGGGCGCGTGAGCCCCTCCGCTCGCGCCCCCAGGCGCTAACCCCACACCACCGGGGCGCGAACGGGGCGCGAGCGCGAGCCCCCAGGCAGGCGTGAGTGTGGTCGCGGGAGAAGAGAGAGAAAGAGCCGTTGTGGAGGCAGGAAAGAGCCGTTGAGCTCCAATATTTTAAAAAAAAAACCTTAAAAACCTCTATATAATACCCCAAATTACTCCCATTTCAACCATATCAAAACACAATTTCACCTTACAAACTCCTATATAATATCCCAAACTCCTATATAATACCCAAAAATGTCTGGAAATTGGTACCCAAACCTAGATTCAGATTATATTGACGACGATTTATGGTCGTCACCAGACCAACCGATGTTTTATTCGGGGCCGCAAGAAACATCCGGCTTTCAACCATCCAACATACAACCGTCTCCTAACTTTGTTGTTCCAGAGACACAAGAATCACACGGTGATGCTACGGGAGCAAGAAGACGCGTCCACCGGAAAAAACAACTTGCAACGGACGGGTCGGGACCGGCTTCGACTCCGAGGACGAAACGGAAAACCACTCCGTGGTCATCGGATGAGAAGGAAGCCTTGTGTCGGGCTTGGATAGTCATTTCTGAGGATCGGCGTTGCGGTAATTGTTTTAACGTTTTTAAAAATGATTTTTAATAAAAAAGTTAAATAAAAAAGTTAACTGGAAATCTAATTTAATTATTCATTTTGCAGCCGACTACCAAAAAAGCAAGGTTTTTTGGACAAAGGTTAGGGAGACGTTCTATACGCTCGTTGGGAGTACACAGCGAAACGCCGATATGATTTCGGGTCGGTGGTCCGAAATCAGAAAATTTGTCGGCTTGTTTACTAATCTTTTCAACAGGAACGCCGGTCGTATGAGACCAAGTGGCAGTGATGATTTGGCGGTTTACAATTTCACTGTCGAAGAGTGGAAGCAGGAGTGTCTGCGGAGGTATGGGACGGTGAAGACGTGGGACGATGTAAAGTTGTGGGAGAGGTTGAAAAGGTGTTCCAAGTGGGTTGAGCTGGTGGCGCCGGACCATGATGCGGAAGTAGGGCCGAAACGGACTAAAACTAGTTCGTCTGGAGCGTATAGCACTTCTGCCGCGTCGGATTGCCGCGTTGGATTCGACCTAAACATTGCGGGGGAGGAAACGTCTTCACCGCCGAGGAGGCGGCCATTGGGACGGGACGCCAAGGGGAAAAAACCGGCTGAGGGGGAGCCGTAAACATCGTCGATCTTGTTGAATCCCTCAATAAATTCAACAAAACCATGGAGGTGGTCTCTAATGACAAAAAGGAAAAAAGTCGAATGAGAGATTTGGACTTTCTTACTAGAGACTTCAGTAACCTAAATCCGGTCGATCAAATGCTGATGGAAAAGCAAAAGGAACGTATCCGAAAGAGGTTGATCGAAGAAGACCAAGCCGAAGAATAAGAATAATGTTTTTTTTAGTACTTTTATTTTTATTTTATTTTTAGATATTAATGTATTTTTTTTAATGTGTGTTTTTTTTAATAATTTATGAGTTTTTTTAATAATACGTTTTTTGAATATATTTATAAAAAAATAAAAAAAAAAATCCGCTGGAGCCCCTGCTGGAGCCCCTCCACACCAGGGCCAGGGGCTCCAACGGGGGCTCCAACACCCCCCTTATCCAGTTTCTCTCTCTGCCACACGTCACAATATTATTGGCTGGAGCCCCCACTCGCGCCCCCATTAGAGCCCCCCACACCCCTCAGCCTAAGGCTGAGGGGTGTGGGGCGCTAACCTGGGCGCGTGAGCCCCTCCGCTCGCGCCCCCAGGCGCTAACCCCACACCACCGGGGCGCGAACCGGGGCGCGAACGGGGCGCGAGCGCGAGCCCCCAGGCAGGCGTGAGTGTGGTCGCGGGAGAAGAGAGAGAAAGAGCCGTTGTGGAGGCAGGAAAGAGCCGTTGAGCTCCAATATTTTTAAAAAAAAAACCTTAAAAACCTCTATATAATACCCCAAATTACTCCCATTTCAACCATATCAAAACACAATTTCACCTTACAAACTCCTATATAATATCCCAAACTCCTATATAATACCCAAAAATGTCTGGAAATTGGTACCCAAACCTAGATTCAGATTATATTGAAGACGATTTATGGTCGTCACCAGATCAACCGATGTTTTATTCGGGGCCGCAAGAAACATCCGGCTTTCAACCATCCAACATACAACCGTCTCATAACTTTGTTGTTCCAGAGACACAAGAATCACACGGTGATGCTACGGGAGCAAGAAGACGCGTCCACCGGAAAAAACAACTTGCAACGGACGGGCCGGGACCGGCTTCGACTCCGAGGACGAAACGGAAAACCACTCCGTGGTCATCGGATGAGAAGGAAGCCTTGTGTCGGGCTTGGATAGTCATTTCTGAGGATCGGCGTTGCGGTAATTGTTTTAACGTTTTTAAAAATGATTTTTAATAAAAAAGTTAACTGGAAATCTAATTTAATTATTCATTTTGCAGCCGACTACCAAAAAAGCAAGGTTTTTTGGACAAAGGTTAGGGAGACGTTCTATACGCTCGTTGGGAGTACACAGCGAAACGCCGATATGATTTCGGGTCGGTGGTCCGAAATCAGAAAATTTGTCGGCTTGTTTACTAATCTTTTCAACAGGAACGCCGGTCGTATGAGACCAAGTGGCAGTGATGATTTGGCGGTTTACAATTTCACGGTCGAAGAGTGGAGGCAGGAGTGTTTGCGGAGGTATGGGACGGTGAAGACGTGGGACGATTTAAAGTTGTGGGAGAGGTTGAAAAGGTGTTCCAAGTGGGTTGAGCTTGTGGCGCCGGACCATGATGCGGAAGTAGGGCCGAAACGGACTAAAACTAGTTCGTCTGGAGCGTATAGCACTTCCGCCGGGTCGGATTGCCGCGTTGGATTCGACCTAAACATTGCGGGGGAGGAAACGTCTTCACCGCCGAGGAGGCGGCCATTGGGACGGGACGCCAAGGGGAAAAAACCGGCTGAGGGGGGAGCCGTAAACATCGTCGATCTTGTTGAATCCCTCAATAAATTCAACAAAACCATGGAGGTGGTCTCTAATGACAAAAAGGAAAAAAGTCGAATGAGAGATTTGGACTTCCTTACTAGAGACTTCAGTAACCTAAATCCGGTCGATCAAATGCTGATGGAAAAGCAAAAGGAACGTATCCGAAAGAGGTTGATCGAAGAAGACCAAGCCGAAGAATAAGAATAATGTTTTTTTTAGTACTTTTATTTTTATTTTATTTTTAGATATTAATGTATTTTTTTTAATGTGTGTTTTTTTTAATAATTTATGAGTTTTTTTAATAATACGTTTTTTGAATATATTTATAAAAAAATAAAAAAAAATCCGCTGGAGCCCCTGCTGGAGCCCCTCCACACAAGGGCCAGGGGCTCCAACGGGAGCTCCAACACCCCCCTTATCCAGTTTCTCTCTCTGTCACACGTCACAATATTATTGGCTGGAGCCCCCACTCGCGCCCCCATTAGAGCCCCCCACACCCCTCAGCCTTATGTTATGTTATTATTGTGTGTGTGTGTGTGTGTGTGTGTGTGATGACTACTACTACTAGTATAATAATAATAATAATAAATATAAATAAATATTATTAGTTTTGTAAAATAATAATAAAAATATATATATATGTGAATATAGAGTTGTACAATAATTTGCATATGCATTTGTGTTAGAGAGAGAGAGGGACTTGAAATTAAATTGTATTGTCTCTATCTTTGATTAAATACCTCAATGTCATTTTTAACGGTTTTGTGTTTTTTTAATTAATGTTTTAGTTTTTTTTTTTTACATGAAATCAAATATATTGATGTAATGATGTTGCTAACTAAGACTACCATTTATGGTAGGCGAGTGAGGGGCGTAGAGGGACTTGAAATTAAATTGTATTGTCTCTATCTTTGATTAAATACCTCAATGTCATTTTTAACGGTTTTGTGTTTTTTTAATTAATGTTTTAGTTTTTATTTTTTTTTTTACATGAAATCAAATATATTGATGTAATGATGTTGCTAACTAAGACTACCATTTATGGTAGGCGAGTGAGGGGCGTATCAGTTACGAACACAAACACCTTTGGCGTGAGCGGTGGTGCGATGGCCTCTTGCAATAGCACTAGGGTCGAAGGGAGAAAAGGTGAGGGTTTGGTTATTTATGGCTTGCGAGCAGGAGCTTTATTCACGACAAGATTAATGAGCAAGCATGGAGACTTCAAATTTAATTGTATTGCCTCTATCTTGATTAAATACCTCAAAATCAATTTGTAACGGTTTTGTGTGTGTGTGTTTTTTTTAACGACCAACTAAGTAACACCGGGTAGTCCGTACGCGGCCCCCATTGGCTAAAGGTAGCCCGAGCCGGCCACTAGTTCGGACGGACGGAGCCTCTAGCGGTCCACCTATTGAGGGATTCACCGGATAAAACCCGACCCCCACGCCCGCCAAATGGCACGACAGCGAGGAGCCGGTAAAACCGGGTGAGATCATAACTCAAACTCTGGCAAACCAATGTCATCCCTCATATCTTCTATATAAATTGGTGATAGTGAGGTTTGAATCCCCTACCTCTCACTAGTAAAGTGAGTGCTCTACCATTGAGTCACATCCAATTTACAAAGCTAATAAAAAAATAATTGCTCTACCATTGTTTTATTTAATTATTTTTTTTAATTAATATTTTATTTTTTTACATGTCATCAAATATTGATGTTGCTAACTAACATTTAACCTACTAGTTGGTATATTCAATTTATGAATAAAGGGTTTTGTTAATTAAAAAAAGTTTTTCTAACACGGTGTAATTTAGTGTTGTGTAATGTTGATTTGTCTCTCGACGTGAGTTGTTTCGTATATTTCAACTTGCATACTTCATGTACTTTTTTATGTTACCAGCTTACAAATTGTGAATCTCTCTGCTTTGATACATTATAGAGATAGCATGTAATTATTATTTCTCAAATTGCTAGTGTAGAAGAAAAAAAAACATATGTATTTTTTTAATTTTGTTTTTAACTAGGGGTTCATGTGATCTTGTTCTTAGGGTTTTTCTTGTGATTCCCATTTGACTTTTTTCTCAAGTCTCATGGATGGCGCCAAATGAAGAAGCGTGTATCGACTTACTTGTATACGATCAACGTTCCTCGGGTACGAGTGTGCTATATCACCGATGGTTTTCCGAGATACGAGTTCTTCCACCTACAAAACGAACAGTACCGTGAGCTTACCCCTCAGAAAGGGACAGAGGGGTCCTCTTTGGGGTAACCCTCCGGTGTGAGAATCAGATATTGTAGGAGAGGATAATCAGGATGTGAAAATGAGTAAAGGACTTAGAATATATTTTCTTGCCTGCCTCCAACTGTGGAGGCGGCCTAGTATTTATAGTGCTAGGGTTTCCAATGATTTGGCTCAGACCCAATTAGGGCCTTTTTGGCCTCCTCCTATTGCTTCGCGCCACGTGTACTTAGGACACCTGGTGCTTTTTCATTGATTATTCTCTGACCAAGGTATTTCACCTGACCCATGTGCCATCACGTGGTGGCACATGGGCTTTGCTGAGTTGTCCACCCTTCATTGGCAGCTGTCAACATCAGCACATTCTTTATTCCTTAAAAGATACCTTCTGGAAGGTTGTCTGATGAGTACAATCATGGTTGTCCTTATCCTGATTTGGATTAGACTATTGTCTCATTTGTTGTGTGTCGCTTACGCGCGGCCTTTATGCGCCTATCCCGGGGATGCGCAGGGTCTTCTCTTTATTCTCACACTAAATGTGTGTGTTGTGTGCATATGTGATATGCGCCACGCGCAGATGTTTCATGCGCTTGCGCATAGGTTTTGGCTTTGTGTATTCATGACATCCTGATTTCAAGCCTCTTGTCTATATCTTGTGGGTTAACCCGCCCCGCTCGATGTTAAGGTGGGTGCATACCCCTTCACTAACCTTATGAAGTTTGTGGGTTAAATGTAATAATGATGTGAATAAAAGGGATTAATTTTGAAAAAAAGTCAGATTGTCATCTTTTATCTCTTTTATTATTTGAATATTATTATTATCTTACAAGAAATTTTCAAATTCTTATTCTAGGATGCAGTCAACTTAATATATCACATCAAAATTAATTCTAGTGTCTTACATGACCGTCATTTTTATATGAACAAAATATCAAATTTTAAATATAGAGTAATATGTACAAATTTAAGGGAAAAAAAGAGAGATCAAAGTGAATGGTCCAAAATAATAAAAGTAAATCCACAAATATATTAATTTCCTTCTTAAAATACTTGTTTTGAAAATATCCACCTCTAAGTTATGCATCAAGTTTTTCACTATCGTAGTCTTTAATATTAATTGAATTTTATTGTTTATAAATTCTTAAAATGTTTGAAGAATATATATGTAAAACAAAGTTTTTGTTACTATGTTTTGTAATATTTTTTGCTTTTTACGCATTGGAGATTTTTTAGAAATGATAACTAATTAAGATTTTAATGTCCCACAATAGACATAGTGTGCTGATAAGGGTAACGAAGTGCAACTCGTCTGAACCTGACAACAACCTAGTCGGCCGTTGACAACTCATTCACCCCGTTTGAACCTCTCAAATCCCGCAAACACTGACACCTCTCTCTCTCTCTCTCTCACACACACACATACACACAAGCACTCTCCATCTCCTCTCCTTTCAGTAGGTATATACAATACACCCACAATGACTTCTTTCGTTGGGTACTCGCAGGGCCGGCGACACCCATGATACTCGAATGGAGGTATAAGGGTGCTCCGTCCCTCTTAAGGTGTCTCCCCTTTTTTCTAGAGATAAAGAGTTCAGATCTTAAAAAAACAAATGTAATTAGTTTATATTTAAGAATAGGTTACTTTGTCGTTAGAAAAGTTAATAAAAGGATGATTTAAAACAACATAAATATTTATATTACAAAAAACATAACTTCAAAATTTGTGATAGATTTATATGTATATTTATTTTATTGTATATTAACCAATTTTTAAATTTATAAACTATATATAAAAATGACTATTCTATCAATAGAAAATGTAAATAAATACAAGTGTACAATAAATGTGAAATAATGAGATGATGGACCATGCTAGTATAGATAGGGTAGGAGGACATAGGGTGCCCTCCCCCACTACCATAGTAGTAGTACATTTGGGTGACCTCCCCCACCAGAAAATATGCCCTCTTTTTAGTTCAAAAACCAATTTAATTTCATCTTAAATTATTATCTAACTTCTTTTACACACACTACAACATAATAATAATAATAATAATAATAATAATAATAATAATAATAATAATAATAATAAATGACAATACCATATCCTTTTTAGTTTTCCATTTATTATACTTACTTCTTATGTTCAAGTCCAAGGACATAGCAAATTCAAAATTAAAATGTAACGGTACATAATATGAGGTACAAAAAAGAAGCAACGTAAATGAATGAACATTATTCTATCACATGTTCCTGACAAGTGTAATATATTGGTTAATAGTTATTGTTAGGTGTTTGAGATTAATTGTGATTATATTTGCTAGAATTTGGTTAGATTTTAATTTCTTTATTACTTTTTTTCATTATTATACATGGTCAATTAAGTTAATCAAGTGAATTATGCCAGCTCAGTTCACTAAGGCTACGAAGCTATAGAATATTATAACTATTTAAGGAAAGGATTAACATTAAGTATCGTAATAATTAACTTGAGTAGATAAACTAGGTTTATATTAAAATGAAATGAGACGAACAAATTTCAACTAAAACACCCATAAAACATTGTAAATTTGTAATGTACTATGTTGTTAAAGAATATTATACAAGAATATTTCGTGCAACGTGGTATGTAAATCAACTGGTTAATTATTATTAAGAGAAAGTACAGCCTACCAAGGCATATGTACATTACTAGTCTAGTCTTTGCATATTGAAAAGATATCAATGTATTCGGATTTGAAACAACCTAGAAATGTCATCTCCGACGAGGCATATTTTAACGATAAGTTGGATACGTAGCGTAAGACCGCGAATTAGATAGTGGATGAGGGTTGCCACAAAGTAATCAACATCAAAGAACAACTAGGTGATAACAGTGACGGATCTAGAAAAAAAAATTCAGGGTATCCTAAAAAGTTTTATTGGACCTAGGGGATCCTAGCTAACATTTGTTGAGAAAATCTAAATACATAAAACAGAGAAGGAAAAAAAAATTGCACTCATTTTTCACTTCGTCGTGAAAGTTGAGAGGTATCCCGAGCACCCTCTCTACCCTCCCTATAAATGCCCCTGAGTGATAGTCATTTTGCGTTAGAGAGTTGAATACGGGAAACCAAGTATAAATCATATATATAATATTTATTACATCAGCATTAATACTTTATAATTTATGCAACCAAATCCAACATGTGTAATTATCAAAACGGGTTGTCAATTTGTAAGCGAGTTGGTGGCTCGTAATTAAGCGAAATGTAATAAAATTACAAACAGAACGGTGGGTTGTATACAAGTTGTACTTAATGATTTAATCAGTCATGAAAAAACAAACTAATGATTTAACCTTGTGAAATATATTACATATATATTCTCATTTTAAAGGCTTGACGAGGAGGTCTATTAAATTATGAACGTGAAACAAGTCAAGAGAAACACACATTTGCCTACGGGAAGAATTGGCTAGCATGTCACTTTTATCTTGAAATATTCCCTGTGAATAGTTCTTATTTGGAAAAGATCTAATACTGAGCGAATATATGTGTTTAAAGTCTTAGACATGAATAGAAAATAGAAAACTCTTTATTTTCATTTGGTGATATGCAACATTGGATATTCATGTCTTCCTTTAACATGATGGTAACAAAAGGCGATGAACACAACAAAATTTATGAGAGTCAAAACAAATTAAGAGGAAAGAATAACCACTTTTTTATCAAAGATAAGTTAAACCAAGAATAAAAACTGAAGGTCGAGATACTTTGCCTCGATGGAGGTTAAAGAAGGGATGGACGGGAAGTAGAAGGAAAGAGGGGATATCCATTATAACGTGATGGTAAGACTGTTATATCTGGGGCCTACACATGGTTCGTGGATATAGAAAGAAGGACGTATAACAGTTCATATCACCATGTAACTCAAAAGGTCGTCGTGACTGTTTTCCATAAGTAACATAGCTATCGAAATTTAAATTTACACAAGAATGTTCAAGTCAACTAAGGGAAACAAACCTTCTAAAACATAGTCTTTTGTGACTAAGAATAATAACAAATAACTTGTAAGTGTAAGTCTAATGTATTTCTCTACCAATCTCCAAAAGGTGTTAGACTGAGGAGGGGGGCATGATGAAATAACCATTTCGAACCTGGAACAACATATAAAAGGTCACCAACGTCATGAGAAACCCATACGAAGCTGATCCCTAACATAAAACCACCTCACTTACTGGGATCAGGGTTGCGTTAAAGGAATTGCCACCAAAGTTAAGATTACAACAATCCGACTTCCTTTGAGATAACCTTCGACGAAACTAAGATAAACCCATCCAAACAAGGCCACACAGGAGTCCCAATAGAATAGAATAAGATAAGATATAAAATTTGGTATTGATGATTATTTAGAGAAAATTAATGGTCATACAAATTACCATTTGGCCTTTTTAATTCGATGTGTGAACCATCATAATTAATCATGGTTTCATTGAGTAGAATAAGCACACACTTATTTGGGGAAAACAATCACTGTCATGCCATGTTACAATCATCTAAAAGCATTCCCAATATAATAAGTAGACGGGGATCCATGAGGGATGAGGCCGGTACTAAACCCGAAAATTACTATAAGTATAAACCAAATATTCCATTGATTTTGTGGAACCAGTATTATTGAAAATGCCAAGACCGGAATGGTACCAAAACCAAAAACAAGAAAAGGGAATTTCATATGAAGTGAATTGAAACTAAAATATATTTGATAGCTAAAGTTGATAATGTGTGAGGAGTAACTTGACAAGTAGTTATTAGTTTATATCAAAATTCTAATTTATGCAAAATAACTTTTTGATAAATTCATTTAAACGGTCTTGATTCAATAAAATCATGATATGATTGATGAAAACATTAAAGTTAATTGCAATTGGCGTTACAAATAATATGCTACACGGGTCCAAAGACAACTCTAACACCAATTGGTGTAACACGTGATGTTTTTTTATTTCGGCCGCACCATTTAAATAATCATTAGTCTCTCCATAAGAGACTTAGGTTTTTGTTTGTGATACGACTATGACATGAGAATAAGCATATTGTGGTTGAAAAAAATATGGATAGTATTCAATTATGGTAGTAAATGTGTGTATTAAATGTGATCGTACATGTATTGCTCGGAGGTCGTAGTCATTTATACAGGTCATATGTGAGACATAATCGTTACAAGGTGCCTAGTGTCAATTTGGGTGCCTAGTCTCACATTTGATGCTAACAACTCCTTTTTCCTACATGATCTTCTTTATCAGATGTGCAATCCCTATGATTAACGCGTCTTAGGTAAAATCACAATATTTTGAACATAAAATTTCTTAAGTTTACAAATATGACTCACTTCTCATAGATAAACTAGATACATGAAAATATAACCACGATATAAAAACATATTGCATATAAACTTAAAGGTAAACAGTATACAATTATGTGACAAACACTTATAAATAAATACTAATAACTATCTAATTATCTTTTAAAAAAAACATATATATGATTAATTAGTGATTCTAGCTGTCATATAATAGCATAAAAAACATCTATATATATTTTGGACCACTAATGCATTATAAACGTCTATTTATATTCTATCAAAGTAATCCAAATCAAAGCCAAACGTCCAACCTACACGAAATTAGGTAACCCAACATAACGAGTAGTCCCCGGGGCCAATAGAAGAAAGTTAGTAGCAAATTGTACGTACCATAAATGTTAAGATAGGTTGTGAAATTAGGAAAAGTATAGGGGTTGATAGTGACATTCACCAAATTCTTGATGATGGGTGACTTAAAGATAAAAAGAGAAGTTGTAAAAGACCAAATCAAACCAGTCATGTCAAAACTCCCATCAAAACACTCAAAAGCAAATTTATATTATATTTTAATGTTTTCTAAATAGATTTAAAACTTTCTGTGTCATAAAAAAATATATAAACCCGATAATGTTTTATCCGGGACCGAACTTCAATCATTTTAACCTTAAAATAAAAAGACTTTCTCTAAATTTTGGGTAAAAAGTGATTTAACCGTCAAACATACATTAAGTACGAGGTTGTTATTGTTCCTTTGTCTTTCCAATAAATTTACTACGATGTTAAGGATAAGGGTAATGGGGTTTGGTTGAGCCCCAGATGAACCAAGTAAAACCCGACACATGGGCGATGACATGACACTGGATCAAGCCCCTCAACCAAGCCCCGAAGGATGTAGTGGTCAGGTGATCCGGGGCTTGATCCAGTTATTTATTTATTTTAAATATTAATTTTAATATAAATATTAATATTCTTTTTCACCTTCACCACATGGCTTCTACACCTTCACCTATCACCGGACCACCACCACCACCACCACCACCACGATCCGGGGCTTCTTCCTCAGATCGTTCACACCACCACATGGCTTCTTCACCTTCACCGATCACCGGACCACCGAACCACCACCACCACCACAGATCACACCACCGAACCTACTCTCTCTCTCTCTCTCTCTCTCTCAAAAACCCAACATACACACACTCCTCTCTCTGTCTCTCTCTCAAAACATACACACACTCCTCTCTCTCCCTCTTTTACACGCCGCGGCCACAGTCACGCCGCCCAACCACGCCCCAGCTCACCTGAGTGGTGTAGCGGTGTTCGCGAGCCACGTCACCGGCCACCTGGACCGTGTCCCGTCCTTCGCGAGCCACTACCCACAATCTAATATGTTATGGTTTCGTAAACACGATTTCTTTTCTAAATTAACTTAGTGTAATAATTTAATTTTCATGGAAGTATTTTAATAACCACAGGTTAAGCTAATGGTTAACTACTTATTATTTTTTACTAATTTAATTATACATGTATAACTTTTTTTATAGTTTTAAAATTTTGAGTTATATTGATATCATTTACTTGTCTATATCTATATTTATACTAGTTTTTATCTCCCGTATTACGGGGGTTGTCTTATATTATTTGTTCTAATATTTATTTATTTTTTGAATTTATATTTTTTATTGTATGAAAGTTAATAATATATTTATGGTTTGATGATAAATTGTTTCACAAATAAATGATATATTATAACCCAGTTTAAAAGATATAAGGCTTTGATGAGACCCAAGACCCGTTTATTTCTTTTACTATAAAATTGATTTTAGAATTATAAATATTATATATGAAAGTTAATAATATACTTATGGTTTGATGAGACCCAACAACCGTTTATTTTTTTACTATAAAATTGATTTTTTAATTTAAATAATATATATATCTTTTTTTAAAATAAATAATATATTAGTTTTTAGTATATCCTATTTTATAGGATTTTTACATCAATAATTTAGTTAAAATAATTTTTGATTTAGTGAGATGTTATAATCCGTTTAAGAAATATTTGGGTTTGGTAAGACCCATACCCATGAATTCGGGTCAAATGCATGAGAAGCCTGCATTTAAAAATCAAGCAAATCTGATGACTCCAAAAAAAGGGGGAGCGACCACATCGCGACACGTAGGATTTTTATGTTTTCGTTTATATATATTATAGATCTATATCTATATCTATATATAATGTACGAAAGGGGGGCAAATTAACACACTTTGGTTTTAAGGGATTTACAAATTAATTAACACATGATACAACCTTTAATGCATTTAGGATAAGGGCAAACTTGTCAACGAAAAGATTTTATTAAATAAAGTTACAACATTTACCCATTCACTTTGCTTAACTTTTGTAAATTATAAAAATAGTTACATCTATAATCCTTGATCTTTCACTCTTATGTGATTTTTATTATCATTTTTAACTCAACTCACCTCATTAATTTTAAACATTAATAACTTTTTCATTCGCTATTTTTTAAAGAAGTTAAACCATAAAAACGAGCATGTTTTTATCTTTAATTTGAGTATCATAGTGTTATAAAAAAATAACATTTTACGTAGGGCCGTTTGCGGTCTGGTTTTGGTGAATCTTAATTTAAATCGTGGGTCAAAACGTTAGTAACCGGTGTTTGTCGTTGAAAATTGAAATGAACCTTTGAAAATTGAAAACGACCGGCCAAAATTTAATGAAAAATCAATGGTGAAATCAAACCAATGACCGGTTTGAACGTTTTTCAGTTTCAAATCGAACAACAGGCACCCATAAACTTGTTACATGATTACAAATGTATGTGTTTCCCGCTGCATTGTGCGGGCACCCCTCTAGTTATTATGGTAACAAATAACAATGGTATTATGTGCAGTTAGTTATTTATATTAAAATATTAATAAATAATAAATAACATGCTAGTTGCTATTGTAAGGTTTTAGAAACTAAGTTATTCTAGAAACTAGTATAGTTTATTTAAATAGTTTTTTTTATTTTTTTATTTATCATTGATCGGAAAAGAATATTGGATTATCATCTTTATCAAAGAGATGAAAAATAAAGAAATGTTAGGCTAATGGATATGCCATAATCAACGTGTTTGAATATGTTAAAAAAGATTAATTGCACTAACAATTCTACAAAAAATCGAGCAATCATTATAAGTTTTTAAGCTCATGTGAATTTGATGTTATACATTTTAGGTCTTATAGATATACATCACAAGCTATTCAAATAAAATATGTGTATTTTGATAGCCGTTTTATTGGTGAAAACGACTAAAGAAAAGCTGCAAAAATTTAGGAAAAATGAGTTTAAACCAGTTTTAGAGAAGTTTTGAATTTTATGAAAGCATATGATCCAAAAAAACAAAGCCAAAGACATACAACATCACCAATTAGGAATATTATAAGATTGCTTGTGTTTAACAAAGTTGATATAAAAATTAAAGAGTTTGGTGATGGCTTTAGTAAGTTTTAACACTAAATCACTTAAAACACATGCTAGCTTGCAACCTTGTAACTCATTTTTATGATTGATGCATCAAAGTTAATTTGATTGTGTGATTCTTGTCCACGTGATTTTGATAACGGGGAGAAAGTTACTCTTCAATATTGACTTGGCTTGGAGATTGATAGCGTGTGAAACTATAAAATGATTTGCCAATTTGAATGATATTTATGACCTTGCTAAATTATGGTGAAAACAAAGAACCGTATTTCATTTTCCTAATTTGGTGTATAGATTATTAAAGCTAACATTACTTTTGTTCGTTTCTAACACAATGGTTGAGATATGTTTTTCGAAAGTAAAGATCATAAACACAAATTTGTGCAATTGAATTAGTGATTTTTTTAATGTTTATGTAATTTATAGCGTTAAAAAGGAACAATAAAAATGTTTCAAATGAAACTGTATTTGATTTTCTTTTCCTAAAAGATGAAATCACGCAAATGACAGTTGTAATATGTATTTTGTTTTAGTATATTTAGTGAAGGTTGTTTAGAATTCTTATTTTGTTTATTTTTACCGATTTTTTTGCCCCCACCAAGTAAAATTTATGGATCCATCGCTGATGAAAAATGGTTTAATTGTCTTTATCATTTTAAAGAAAATGTTGCACATTGGCGATCTTTAACGTTTTTACAAAGAACCTTAGCGAAGAATAAGTCTTGGTTGAAGATTAAGGAATTAAGATATTATAGATTTATTAATATCCACCTAACCTTTGAGCAACAACGGTTAAGGTGTTGTTTTGTGATCTGGATATCACGGGTTCAAGTCGTGGACCGAGTAAACGCAAGAGCCTAGTGCACCGAGTACGCCACTTAACCAATAACCATTTTGTATAACACAATGTGATTATATCTTTTTCTTACTTTTACTTCATTACCAAATATTCGTTTTGCGTTGTTACATAAATTGATTATCATATACTCTATAGCCTTTACATTCATCGAAAATACTTCCTCCCACCCTTTAATATCCCCTTCATTTATCACCACCACCCTTTTTAATGTCCCCAAAGCAACTTGATATTATTTCAAGTCTTGTAACTAGTTACACCTAACTTCAAGTATGTGAAAATAATTAAATAAATACTCATGATGATAAACTCACATTTCACTTCATGATATTTCACAATATTTCATGATAGTTCATTGTTCCACAAAACGTTTTTGTTCCGGACACGTAAACCGGCCCACGTCGAACCGTTTCAGACCCATCACGTGAGAGGTAAATCAGCCTTACTCAGCGGCAAGGCGATTGACGCTTAGGATCGGTTTCAAACCCACGACCTCTAGGTTATTGTTCCACGTCTTACGTGACGGGGACTCATGATAGTTCATGCACCTATGGTTAATTGGTTATTTGCACCAATGATTACAATTATAAAAACATATATAATATTATATAAAGAAGAAATGGGTTGAGGGGGTTATACTTCAAAAATCTATGATAATAATAATAATAATAATAATAATAATAATAATAATAATAATAATATTTTATTAGTTGTATTTCTATAACTTAGTTGCAATATATATGTGGCGGCATTAATGATGAATGTGATATGTGTGGTGAAGTTGGTGAAGTAATTTATGACAATAATGAATTATCAACACTTTGTCTAATTTTAGGCTAACTTATTAAAGAGATTTGAAAAGAAAACTATAGACTTCTAACAAGTGTTCAAGATCTTCGACCCCATCGTTTCCATGGCATCTTCTGTCGGTAAACAACGAGGATGATGCTACAACTTTAACGCGTCGCGGATAAAGCAAGTTGTCAGATATCTTTTTGACGTGACCATGTACCTTCCTATTTATAATGTAGATATAAAGATTTATCAAATAAAATTGACTGTTGTAATGTGATTACGAATTAACAAGAATAATAACCCGAGGGGATAAATGAATCCTAACCCATCTGTTAAAGTCGAAGTATCTAGGATGTGCATATAGGCGTGAGGCTGTGTATGAGATGAGTTTTAAAAAAACTCTCGCGGGTACCAATTACCCAACACATACATATTTAACCGAAGCAAACCGCCAGACATTTTATTTTATATTTATTTTGCTTTATTTGTGGAATTTTTTAACAACCAACTAATTTTTTTTTATATCTATAAACGTTACGCAAAGCCAACTAAAATATTTACAAACCACCAAATCACCACGGATCACCACTAAAGAACACGGTTACATATTAAAACTCCCGCCAAACCTCCCAAGACAAATTACTCCACTTCGACCTATCTTAATCCATAAAAAAATTCGACCTATCTTAATCCATAAAAAAAAAGACTTAATCTTCTCCACCGGACTGTTTAAATAAACCGGTTTCCGGTTTAACACCAAATTATTCCTAACTTTTCATAAGCACCATAACGTCACAAGGCAAACCATGTGGAATACCTTTACATTCTTCTGAGGTAGACCCGTGAATTTCCAACAAGTCCTGAACCGCAAACGCATATACCAACGTCCAACGGTACCTTAGACAAACCACACGAGACGAACACATGACCCACGGTTTCCACGTAATCCCCCACATACCAGACACATTACTGAAGTGTCGATGATATATTGATCTTCTAAAATTAATTAATTTTTATATTTTTAATTTCTTAAAACAAAATAAAAATGAAAAGCAAAAGACGTGGGTGAACCACTTGACAACAAGCATGCTTCCTACACCCTCTATGCCAACTCAATGTACCAAGGTCACCCCCTTCACTTTTGATTACTTGACAAACTTAGCTGGAAATATATTACAGCACACCCTCTAATAGTCTAATCACATATTTCCTTTTACTTAATTAAAATGCATTTTAATGATTAAGACTTTTGTCAATCATTTATTGATCAACTAGGGTATATACCCGCGTGTTGGAATAACATATCACTAAACATAATAAATTTATATAACAAATTCAAGCACACAAAACTTCTTCAACTTTCGGATCAAAACGTTAATCATCTATAATATCTAGATATTAAAAATTTTAAGTTACAATAAGTTAGTGTACACCAAACCACAAAAAAACATCAACAAAAAGATCTAAACATGTTCTTTCATATTAAACCACCATCAACTTTTTCAAATATTCTAACAAAAAAAAACTCATTTTGTTTCACCACCTGAAAATTTTAAAAAACAATATTATCCAAATTAAATATATCATTAAAATAATAACATGTTTAATAATGAAATCTCGTGTTACACACGGATGGAAGTTATAATAAAAGTAAAAAAAATATTATGTAATACATAAATTGAGTTATATTATATAATGATTTTTATTTATGACTTTTATAATAAGATTTTAATATATTTATACACTATTAATTATAACTATAATTTGCAAACCAAACATTGGTGTTTGATTTATTTTAAAACAAAACATTCATACCGATATCATTATACATTTTATGTTTCTAAAAATAACTTTTAGAACAAAATGTTGTCACATATTAAAAAGAGTATTTTTATAACGTTGAAGAATTGGAGACGAATACTCAAACAATGATGTAAAATTTCAATATCTTTCAAAGTAACCTGTATCATACGTGTGAAAATTGTATATATATATATATAGCGACAATGATGTAATAATAATAATAATAATAAATTGATAGTGTAATATTTATAAGAAAAATAATTTTAGATTCATTATAAGGTATTACATTGTTGTTTTTATTAAAATAAAATAACATATAACAACAAATAACGTAAAATGCCAACTTAAAACATCTTTCTAACTTAAACCATGAAGCCAAAAAGATATATCAATAAAAACTACAACATGATATATGAAGTCATAAAGTTTTGTTTATTAAAAAATCATCGAAATAGAAAGAAATGTGTTGTAATTTTTTATACTTACAAAGAAGAAAACTAAAATCACTACAAAATCAATTCAATGCATTGTTAATAAGAGAAATAAATGTACAAATACAATTCATAAACTTATAAACAAATCATAAATCTCTATGTACATCCTTGGAATGAAAGAATAAATTTGATGATAAGAATTATATAAAGATAGTCATCATATTATCATTTTACTACTATTATGCTCATAACTATGCATAAATTAAAGATCCGAAAGTTTTTATTTTAAGCAACACTTTTGACATAATTAAAATATTTTTATATAATATTGAATTTTTTAAAAAACATTAACCTAGAAAGTATCTTGAGATTTAAAAACTTTTAATGTGAGTTTTATTTTAAGCATCCATTTTGACATAATTAACATATTATTATAATATAATATTGAATTCAAATTCAATTAGAATTGTGTAACCATTAATTGGTATTTTAATGGAATTTTATAAAAATCTTGATAGTATTTTGATATTGGAATATTTTTAGTGACAAATTTTTAACTTCAAATAACATTATGTAACCATTAATTTGTATTATAATGGATGTTTAACCTTAAACTGGAAAATATTTTAGGTTAATGTATATATTACAAATTTAGTAAAATGCAAATGTCATATTTATATAAAAAAGAATAATTTAACATAAAGTATGAGACATTAAATTGTTATGTAAATTCAAATACAAAAACACAAAAACACTAACAAAGATAAATAAAAAGTTAAAACATTTTTTTAACTTATAACATGAGAAAAAAACACATATTAATTAAAAATTAAGCATCTAATTAATCAACATCCAAAAATTGCAATCTATAAGGAATACTTCAACATACAAGAAGTCTGAGACCTGAAAAATTACAAAACATATTAGTAAATATAGGGGGTAATAATAGTATTTTTCGTGTTTTTATCATAAAATCAATTGCTAAATAAGTATATATATATATATGTGTGTGTGTGTGCGTTAAAAGGAAAATCAAACCCGAGCTGACCCATTAAAAAAAGTATTTAACTCTAAAAAGTTTTGAAATATAATTTGTTATTATGGAAATGCCAAATCCGTTTTAAACTAATTTATTGAATGCTTTACAAAAATAGTTTGTAAAAACAAATAAGAATTTAATTTGTTCTTATTTGAATTTCAAAATTTTGACCACAAATTAAAACATAGTAAAATTGCTTAAACAAAATACAACAAAATAATATATACACATCATATATATAAACGTGAATGAATAACTTATATGTGAACATTTTGAAAACAAATTATTGTAATTATAAATGATTAAAACATTTAACAAAAATAAGTTTATAAACACAATCAAGACTTTAATTTGATCTAACTTGAAAATTCAAAGTTTGACCATAATTATATATTTAATATTTAGGTAATAAAAGTAATATTAACATTCAGTAATATAATAGCCATAACAATTTTGAACAAAACCTTCATCATTATGTCTTGTGAAAAATAATTTTATGCACATGTATCACCATCAAATATTGTTTTCTTTAAATTATCATAAGTTGGAACATTTCGATTCATGGTTTTAATATTATTGTTATTACTTAAATATTAATATATAGAATGGTCAAACTTTCGAATTTTATCGTTGATAAGTTGGAAATAAATTAATAAGTTGGAAAACAAAAAAAAATATCATACAAAAGTTAAATTAGTTGTAGAGAAATTGTGAAGATATAGAAGATTTGAACAATTCGAAGAATGCATGGCCGATATGTTGCTTATATAGTCATTAAATATGATAAGGTTATTTTTTTTAACTTTCGTTTAAATAAAAATGGGTATAAATGCTAATTAATTTTAAGATTAATGTTATTTTATTTTGAGCTTAAATTAAGGAAGAGTTAACATCATTGCTTTATTTAAAATCAATTTCATTATATAATTCTTTTTTTAATTGTATACATTAATATTGATATTTATGCGTAATTAAAAATTATTCAAATATTAATTAAATGATTTTTTTAACGGCAAATTAGGATCACTCACGGACCACTGGAGTATCATCGTGTCACCAGCAGAACCACGCGATCAAATCCATCTCCACTAGGCAATAATGCCTAACCACCAATTCAGGAGGAAACCCAATAAATCTTGGGAAAACTCCCCTTGTGGGATTCGAACCCAGGACCTTATGGTCCCTAAGCCTTATCCCACCACCAAAATATTAATTAAATGATAACTGCATCATTTGGAATTAAAAGTATAACTCTAATACAGTTAATATGTTATAAACAAAATGGATTCATATGTTATAAACAATTACAAAAGTTTAAATAAACATTCATATCTACCTATACTATGAGTTGGACAACAAAAGTTTAATATACATTAATATTAAACAAAAAAATAAGATATCTTAGCAACAAATCTTCAACCCACGAAATTAGTTATATCAAGTTGGGAACAGAACTTGAAATGAGAAAATTAAATATTAATATTAATATTAATATCACATAATACCAGTAATGGAAGATTTGAATTTTGTAAACAAATGTAAAATTTATGTTCTAATTGATTACCTGAATATATGAATCGCATTACCGGAAAATGAAAATAGGGAAAATCTCCATTGTATCTTCGATTTTGATATAGAACCTAAAGAGATTATAAGAAAATCATATAATAATTAATATAAATACAAACATAAATCTTACCGGAAAACCGTAATAACTTCAAAATATTAATTCAATCTTGGATTTTGATATACAACCTAAAGAGATTATTACAATCATATAACAATTAAAATAAATAAAACCATATCGGAAAACCTTGCCGGAAAATCACATAACATTGTTGGCCATTAGAGTATAATATATAACCTTACCGAAAAACGATTAATCTCGATCTATATTACCGGAATATAGAAGATGATGGATGGTGGAGTTAGTAAGTAGAGAGAGAGAGAGAGAGAGAGAGAGAGGAAGAGATTAAAATGATTAGGGTGGAAAATCTTAAAGTTTAAATCAATGTTTTCAGACCCGGACCAGACATCGACCTGGACCCGACCCGAGAGGTTGGACCGGACATTAACCCGGATGACGTCATAATATATATATATATATATATGGTAGGGTTGATGTATAAAACAATATTTTTGTGAGAAGAATAAGAATAGATCTAGGTCATTGGATCTATGATCTAGTGGTTGAGATTGGTAGTTTCTAAATAGTTGTATTGTTTCATATTTACATTATATAGTGTCATATTTAGGTGGTTTGTTTTATTTTAAAGCTCTTCTCACACTTCTCACAAAACACTTGTTTTTTATTTGAACTCTTTTCTATATATATATATATATATATATATATATATATATATAGTATCATTTGAGAACTCCAAAAAAGTTAAGAACTTCTAGGAACTCATAAGAAACAAACATTTTTTAATTTTTTTTCATATATTAACATTGTTTAAGACTAGTTTTACCATATTTTATATATAAATTTGTTATTACATATATAAATCACAAGTTTACATATGTGTAAAATTTATGTAATAACAAATTTACATATATGCAGAAAAAAGTTGATGTAGAAACTAATTTTCATAATTGTAATCGTAATTATAGATATAAAAAGTGATAAAACTACACTCAAATAACACTAACATACAAACAAATTTTTAAAAAAACGTTAATTTTTAAGGGTTCCTTCAAGTTCTGAAATAATTTAAGAGTTATATAATGATACTAATCCTATATATATATATATATATATATAATAACTAATGTCGGTTAACAGTTCAAATTTCAAATGATTATTGATCATGTATTGAGAAATTCAGTCATTGCCATAATTACAAGCATTCCATTTACAATGGTTCTTTCAATATATAGGATTTGTATTTCAAATAATTGAACAACAGTAGTCCTTGGTTGGTTGATCATTGTTGCATTTGTTAAGTTTCCATCTCGGGATTGTGTCAGGGTTCGATTCCCATCATTAACATCATTTTTTATTTAATAATATACAAGATAGGAAAAGAAATAGATGACTTGGCAATGATGTGGAGAGGTTAGTTGAATGACATGTGAACAATTGATGTGGAGAGGCTACTTGAATGCCATGTGAACAGTATGTATTACTTTAATAGTATTGTTAGATATCTGGGGTCATAAACTTAAAAAGACCCATTACTCTTTGTACAAATTGCAAATTACTCAAAAGAAAATTAAGTGTAGCGTTATCATACAAAGATCATTCATACAAAAAAAATCATATCCATCAAGTTTTGACAGGCTATATAGATAGAAACTGTATCATTTGACCCAATCTCGTAAACAACTTGTAAAACTCTTATTATTAAGTTTGTTCGAATTCAAACAAAAACTTCTTTGTATTATATAAGGATGACATGGTGTTGCTAAACGTACCCTCCTACATACCATTTTTATTGAATGCACCCCTCTAAATTTATCAAATTAATTACTATTAGCCCTTAACATTATTTACATATGTATTAGTTATTTTAATATTTTTTTCACTTAATAGCTTTTCACTAAATTAAAGTATTAAGCTATTATTATTAATTTATTTTTATTCATATTAATATTAGTTTTGTAAATATTTAGAAAAAATATATAATGAAGAACATAAAATCCAAAAAAAAATAATATTACAAATAAGTAATATGTTAAATAAAATTGTTAAAATATTAAAAATTCAGATGAAAGGTATGACAATTATATTCTACAAATATTAGCATTTGATTGATTTTGTAAATTGAGTGCCGTTACAAATTTAGTTTTTTTTTAATTAAAATTAGATTTTGTAATTAAAATATGAACATTGAGAAAGAAGACTTGTGTAGTTTAATTGTTGTGTAACATGGTTATGATTTAATTAGTGACAGACAGCCCACGTGGCTTGATTCCCACCAAACAGCCTGTTAATGGTCATTTAGTACTTTTGTAAACTGCTTTTCAAATGTAATTTCGGTGTAAGAATAATAATTACAAAGAAAATGCGTAGCATAATTTTTTCATATTTATATAATATTTTATAATAATTAAATTAAATGATTTGTTTAAATATTAAATATGTCCACCATGTAATTGTAATATATTATTAGTCTATAAAGGGTGTATCACATACTACGTGGGAACAAACTTGTTCAATAATTATTTATATTCCCTTTTTGCATTATTCATTAAGATCATGTACCGATTCATTTTGCTTCCTAAATACAATGTTCATTACAAAGCCACTTGATCATTATACATACATATACATATATATATACATATATGTACACGTACATACCCGAAATGTCTTTGTTTATAGGAGTCAGTTGACCCATAATATATGGTTACTCCATGAAAGATTGAGGATAAAACTATTTTACATGCAATATAATTTAAATTAAGATTTTATTATTTATTACCTTAGGTCAATGAATTCCATGTCATGTTTTTATTATTTACATGAGAGATACCGAAACACTGTAAATTTCAAGTATGAAATACCAATAATATGTTTTAGACGAATTGATTGTGGAGGAGAGGACAACTTCACAGTTTCTGCTTGAGTGGGAGTAATTTGTGATTGATGACCTCCCGGAAATTCCCACTTGGACAACCAAAAGTAAATTTGTGAGCACCCTGTAAATAACATAACAATTTTGGTTGGTATGAGAGGTCATATGCTACAAAGTGCAAGCATCGTGTCAAGTCACTTGTATTTTGTTCAATTTAATTACAATGGTGAGACAAACTACGTTGAGAACAATGAGTCGCAGCCTCGCAAGGTGTGTTTGTGACACCTTAGGTGAACCTGACATTGTTCTATTATGTCATACAAGAGATGTTGGCCCAAAAGGAATTTGATGCTTCATATACCAACAACGCGCTTTGTTGTATTGTTATTATGGATGAGTGGAGAACTATATCGCTAAACTTGCTTGAGTGAAAGCAATCCATGATGTGACCTCATGAGAAGGTATCACTTGAATAAGCAAAAACTAATATGTAAACTTCTTATGGGAAGTCCAGACAACGTTAGTTGGTATGACATGTAAGATGCTACACCCAAATCCTGAATCTTGGTCGTGACTAGGGCTAACAATTTAGACACGATACACGAATACACGACACGAACTTACACAAATTTAACAAGTATCAGGTATGCCTTAACAGGTTTCGTGTACTAAACATGTAGACACGAATCGACCTGTTAATTTTCGTGTCTAAACAAGTGAAATACATGTTTACTTGTTAAGTACTGATATAATGCTAAATATATATGTTTTTCTTGTATATTTTATTTAATATTTAATTAGTTTTTGTTCGTTTTTTTGTTAAGATTTGTATACTACTAATATTATTGTATTTTGTAGGTTTCGGAAGTTGAACGTGGTCGAAAAGGGCGAAAAATGAGTCAAAATAGCCAAAACGAGAAGCCGGAACGCATCAGGAAATGAACCGGAAGGAGAACCGGTCGAACCGGCCCCCTATTATTACACGCCGCGCCGCGCGACCATGGGGGTCATTCATGGTCGCGGGTGGCGGCCACCATCAGATTACAGAAAGTTTTATCGTTTTTGTCAAGTTTTAGGCCACGTTTCATTATATAAACACCCTTAACCTTAAACTGAACAATATCCTACTGCCACCAGACAAATTTGGAGTTTACTTGAGCTATTATTCGAGATACTTGGCAGTTTTGAAGGCACGATAGCATCCAGTGAAGAGACATACGTTCAAGATCGAAGACTACGGGTTTTATCGCCTTTAATCCTTCGTTTATCATTATTTCACCATGTTTTCGGATTTATTTACTTTGTTTGATTTTGATTACATGATGCTAGGCTAAACTTTATAAACTACCTAGGCTAATGATGAACCTTTGTTTGGTTTGATTTTGATTGGGATTTCGTTCGTTATGGATTTTATGTTTTAAGTAAATTGTTGAGTTTGATGAAATTGATGCGTATGATTACTTGGTATTATTTGATTAGGTTTATTGTTTCACATTACCCTTGTTGATTGTTTCATATGATAGGGTTTTGTTAGGTCATTTACTGTGTTTTCTTGACTAGTTTATGATTGATATGCATTAAAATCATAGAAACAATAAAACTAATTAAATAAATAAAAGTAAGCTGATAGCCTAGAAAGTTGTAAGGTGATAGGTTAGTGATAGATCTTTGTTGGTCAGAATTGCTAGATTTAGTTCTTCGTAAGGAGTACGTCTAGGTTTGATTGTCAGCTTAGTCTATTAAGTCAATTAAGTCCGCTTAGCTATCTTTGATTTTCGCGCTGTAAAGTAGGATTTCGTCATAAAGATACGTAAACATAAATAATTAAATAACCGTAAGGAAGTTTAATATAAAACTGGTGAGTCTTAAAACTTGTTGGAAACCCATAGGTTTCTTCTTGGAGGTTCAAGGGTCCTGTTCGGGTTTTCTGTCGAGGGTTTATCTTACGATCTCAGTTCCATAACATAAGTTTCTCATTTAATTGATATCCATAACTTAGGGGATTCTAGCCTAGATAGTTACTCTTATCATCTGAATTAATCTAAGTAATTTATTAATATAATAATTAATTAGGGTTTAAGTAATCATTAGAGTTTATTATTATTTAAATAATTAGGGTTAAGTTTTAGTTTAATGTTAATTAGTTTAACCCCCCCCCCCCCTTAATAATAACAATATTTAAATAGTCGTGTCAGTTAGTCGAGTCTAATTAGTTAATTTACGTAATTTAAAGAGTCTTGTGGGTTCGATATCCGGACTTATTTAGCTTTGCTAGAGTCGATCGGTTCACTTGCCGGTTAGTAATTTAGTCGAGTTTTGGAAAGTCAAGAGTATTACTTAGTGTTTATTCTAAGTTAAATTAGTTAATAATTATTAAACTACTTTTAGCACATCAAGTACCTGTTAGTACCATATTAGATTTTTGTACTAGTAAAAATATATAATATTATAATATGTTATATACCATAAATAGTTAACCCTAAGTTTTTATACAAAACAATTAAACACGGCGCATATCATTCCAATGATCCAATCCAACACCAAGTAGATGGCGCACAAATCTTTCTCCGATTATCCTTCTCCGGATCTCGGGTAGTCTGATGGTTTCCCTCCACATCTCCGATAGTCGCGGTCCTTCGATTCTCCAGTCTACCTCTCCACATCTCTGATTCTCTGGCAGTTTGACATCCTCCTAGTTGCAGCGACGCCACATGTATTAACAAGTTCGTGTCATATCATGCATACCTGGTATTAACAGGTTCAAGTTCAGGTTTGAGATACATGTATACGATAAGTTTTTGTGTCACGTATAGTTATACATGTTTCGTGTTCGTGTCTTATCGTGTATGGGATATACACGATATGTCAGCCCTAGTTGTGACTGCAAGAATGGATGGAATAAACATTATTCAACGCAGAGGCTTGGATTTTTGTTAGTCTTGTTACATATTAAACTTAGAAAGATTGAGAATGGTGGATAGAAGATAAAACAAATTATGAAAGACTCTTTTTCATATATGTTGCTTATGGTGTTTAGGGTGTATGGAGAATGATGGAGGAATGAAGAATGAAATCAACTAATAAGTGTTACTGTAAATTTGAAGAGTTTATGAAGATTTAAAAAGGATGTATGGAAACTCATGGAAGAGCTTTTATATTTTATTTTTAATAAAAATAAAAATAAATATAAATAAATAAATTTAATTATTCAACTCTTAAAATTTTTAAAAACACAAATACAGTAATAAAATCATACAAATTCAACTAAATAATAATAAGGAAAATTGGATTTAAATAATCTCACCTTTAATGGATTGGTCAATAATAATCCCACCTCCGGTATTTCCCGCTGGCAGTCCCATCTTTTCAAGGTTTTTTGTCTTATGATCCCCCGTTAAAAATAATTAACGGGGTTAAGTTTCTGCTGATGTGGCTAGTGACTTGGCTTTTTCATTATCCTACATGACTTTTTACCTTTTTTTCCCCTCTCTGATTAATTACGTGGAATACACACTCATTATCCTACATGTCTATCTAGAAATAATAATAATAATAATAACAATAATAATAATAATTTCAATCAGTTCCGTTCATCACCCACGGCCGCCACCTGCCGTTCATCATCCACGGTCACCGGCTACCCAGCTTACCCCACGCCACCACCTGTCGTTCATCATCCACGGTCACCGGCTACCCAGCTTACCCCATCGCCACCACCTGCCGTTCATCATCCACGATCACCGGCTACCCAGCTTACCCCACCACCACCACCACTTACCCACCACAACCCCAATCCACATACTTCCACGTCACCCCAAACCCATACTACGCGTCCCGTCCACGCGCCACCTTCGCCCACCGCTTCTTCGCCTTCTTAATAGGCTGCATCCTCCTCACTGGCGTCATCATCTTCATCATCTGGCTCATCCTCCGCCCACAAATCCCCTAGTTCCGAGTCCAAACCCTAACCCTAACCCACTTCAATCTCTCATCAACCTCACTAAACTCAGGAAACTGGGATGTCGGTTTTGTTGCCCGGAACCCCAATTCCAAAATCACCCTTTACCACGACGAAATCGGAGCTGCCGTTTATTCCAAAATCATCCTTGTTATGCGCAGGATTTAATCGGCTCAATTCATAATTTTGGGGGTTAAATGGGTGTGTATTCCACGTAATTAATTAGAGAGGGAAAAAAGGGTAAAAGCCATGTAAGATAATGAAAAAGACAAGTCACTAGTCACATCAGCAAAAACTTAACCCCGTTAATTATTTTTAACGGGGGATCATAAAACAAAAAACCTTGAAAAGGTGGGACTGCCAGCGGGAAATACCGGAGGTGGGATTATTATTGGCCAACCCATTAAAGGTGAGATTATTTAAATCCAATTTTCCTAATAATAATAATCATCATAATAATAATAATAATGACCGGCTAGGTCGGAAGGTCTCTTAGATAGACCGGTGATATCTCATTTCCGTTGTCTTTTATGACCATATTGTGTTATATAATGCACACATACATTTGGTTTCTAATCTTCACCTTCTTATGAGACTAAGCTGATCGCTTGAGTATACCCCCATTTTGCTTTTAATACACCAAAAACGCGCTTAGCTTCTTTTCTTGCTAATTGTTGCACCTTCTTGAACTTATTTTCCTTAGTCTCTATTGGATATGGGAACGATTTTACAGACGTAGACCAAGCAAGGTAGATCCCATTTTGTAAGATAGTATCCACGTTGGAATTGTCATCCATTTACATGAAATGGCCACTTAGGCACACTTCCAGTCAACTAAGTAGTAAATATTGTAGATTGTTTGGTAACATTAATGTCGTTGTTTAAACCATGCATACCAAAAAACGCATGCGAATACCACAAATCATTTGAAACCACTGCTTTGAGCATGATTATCGTGTATTGGTGATCACTTCACATATATTGGTCGTGTTGGCTAGTTAGGCACATCCTTTGAACCCAACGTATGCAGTCAATGCTACCGAGCATCCCTGGAAGACAATGTCTTTCTTCATGTTTGTTGTACAAAAGTGCAATGTCGTGGCTAGTCGGTTTACGCAAGAACTCGTCACCATATAAAAATAACTATGGCATTATAGATATTCTAGGCACTCACATGAAGTCCTTTCAGCCATACAATAAACTCATCGAATTCGTTAGGAGGATTGCCATTTGCATGTAGTTTAACCGTCGATGTGCATTTTTGTAAGACCGTGAAAATCGTTTTGTACCTAGTGCATGACCCTCCTGAAACTATGCAAATATTGCTTCTATATCTCCGAAAATTTTCAAAGTAGCCCCTTTTGTTGTGGAACTTTACTGAAATGTATGTTGTTTCAGTTTTTAGTTATGGATTATGGGTCGAAAAACAACTTATAGGATTTATCCAAATGTATATATATTACCCATATAATGGGCCCATTACTTTTTCCATACCCTTGAAATTGACTGCATGTATTTATGGACAACTTTGTTTATTGGATCCAACAAAATTTGCTTAATATAGATAGATCTTCAGAGTTCTGAATCTTCATTTTATTCCTAGATATACCTAATATGTTATTATAATATCATGTTACCTTCCTTTTATATTAAAAAAAGATACATTTATAAAATAGCAAAGTTTTTTTTTAAGTATTCATTTGTAAAACATGTTTGTTTTAGAAAGTTTAGGTTACGGTCCTATCTAGAGGTGTCACAAACAATGTCGCTTGGTGCGTTGATCATACGTAAAGAAAGTCATAAAAGAAACATTTTCTGGTTCGTTCATCTTATACCTCTATAGCCACCAAGTTATACCTATGTAATTTGTGTTTATGTTACTTATAAATGTATATATAAAACCTTTACTAAGTTTATGCACATGCATTATTTTTGTGTTGCTTTTTTTCTTCATTGCCATAATCTTTGGAGCATACATTTTGAAACTTTGTCCTTTGATAAACCTTAATGAATAATAAAAGAAATACACGCTATGCACGAATACGTACACGATACTCATTTAGTTATCTGTATGGATTAGAGACTCGTGTAAAAGTCTTGTCACGTAATATATAATCCTCATATGAACTTGTATAAACGGAAAGGGTGCCTCATAGGCTTATATAATGTAAACAAACTTGACAAACTCGACTCATCTAGTATTGTCAAGTATAATTCGTACGGTTTCTTTACAACTTTTTAACAAAGTTGTAAAGAAATTAACAAAGTTGTAAAGAAACCATACAAACATATATTAATAACCAATTTCAAGAGAATATATAAAAAGGACTTAAAATATTTTAAGTTATCATGAACTCAAGAAAATGAGCCAAAGTTATCCCATATGAAGTTATCACCTTGTGATGCATTAGTTATACCATCTTCCATAGTCTCCCATGCAAACAAGCCATCACCCGGTTCAAACCCGTCATTGTTACTCGTGCCAGCGTGTTCTGACGAGTCATTGACCAAAGGATTGACCGCAAGCTCTACACTTGGTTGTGAAGATGGAACCGAGACTTGTTTCAATTCCTTTACGAAAAGATGAGGGAAGTTGAGCCTTGCCTTGTTTCCTCTCAACTTAAAAGCCTCATGATCATACGCCAACGCAGCTTCAACCGCGGTATCATACGTTCCCAACCACCGTCTACTCCTACTATGTGGGACCCGTATCTCCGCCACCCATTTTCCCCATTGGCGTTGTCTAACCCCTCTATATAGCTTCTCCACAACCCGTTGGTCACGCGTATGATCATCATCTCCAGTTACACAAACCTCCGGTTTAAAAGAAATCATTTGTTGAGGGTTGTCATCAAGAGAAAATGGAAACACAAATTTTGATTCATGTTGTATTTTGATCTTCTTAAGTGGTTGAACCGGATCACACGACTGCTTCCCTTTGTTCTTAACCGAACCGGAAGATGTCTCGAGAACATGTTCCATTGATGGCTTATGAATTAACTAGGATACCCCAAGATTTAAGCAATAAGCACGCGTGCAAACATGTCACACTCATGATAGGCATGCGTAAGAACATTTGACTTTGTTTATTTATGATATTGTCAACCGTACCACCTACGTAAGAGTACACAAGCCTATTAGAAGCTTGGATCATTTAAAGAAAGACGTGTCTAGAAAAAATATGTTGAAACATTATTTCCTTGCTACTCACAATTATTCATTCTAATAATTTTATGAGAAACACAAGAACCTTGGCGTTTCCTTGGACCCGCCAAGGGGACGGTGCTCCCTTGGAACCCCTGTGTTATAGGGAGCTTCGCCTCTTGAGCCCTTGAGGTTCCTAGGTGTCCACAATCTTAACAATTTTGAACAATCGTGTACACACCTCCAAACTCGCATTAGTGTTTATTCATGAATCTATAGTGCGACACCAAATGTATGTTTGGTTGACCGAAGCTGGCAACAATATAAACGACTAAAGAGGACCACTATAATATATGAATTAAGAATTTTGCTTTGAGAACAATGACATAGTAAGCTTTAGGCTATGTGTTGTGGTTTAACTAGTAATTACTAGTTAAAGCGTCACGTCACTGTCACGAATGCAGTGATAATTTAACCAGCCTGACTGTTTACTTGGGTGTTGTGGGTTAACTAGCTAGTTATGAGGGGTGAAGAAAAAAAATTGATTGGTTAAATTGAATATGAGCCCCAATTTTTTCAAGAAGTAACGCTTACTAATGGGTTAACAAACACCCCTTGACACCACGGCGTGACATTAAGGGTATGCCACATAAGCCATAACGCCGGGTTAAAGCTCTCCACAACGAGCAGCCTTATAACTTTCCTTCGAAGTGGTTTGACCAAAATCTTTATTTATACTACTTCTCTACCAAGTGGTTAATTTAGTTACATCAACGACTGCGATTGCATCTCTAAAAGCTACAAGCATTTTCAACGGTATTGGGATTTGCTAAGGGCTTTCTGTGAAGGTACACAGCTTGCTAAGTACTAGATAAAGAAGAATAGTTATAGAGCACGTTTAGGATTGAGTTTGAAAACAACTTATGGGTTTTTTCAAAAGTTATTTTGAAAAACTAGGATTTTAAGCTTTTAGAACATTGTTTTTTTTACCCTTTCAAAAAGGTAAAATAAAAAGGATTTTTGTAATGGCCAAACACCTTTTAACTTATTGTCTTTTCGAAAAAGCCAATAAGATGTTTTCAAACTCAATCCCAAACATGCTCATAGACTTCTTCCAAATTTTTGATGGGTTGTAAGGTGTTGTTTCCTGACAATATTTGAAAGTATTAAGTATTGAGTAGTTGAGCTACTTTAGAGCTTCTCCAAATGAAGAAATGGATGCCCAAACGAGGAAATGGAAGCCCAAAGGAAGAAATGAATTCATTAAAAGCTCAACGCAACAAATTTTAGAGACCATTCAGTAAATGAATAAGAGTTTGAGCCATTAAGTGAACTTAATTGTATTCCTGAGCATATATCAAATGTTTATGTAATTGCATTGTAATATCAAATGTGTATGCATGTAATTGCATTGTAAAAAGTTTATGATTGTTATAAATAGATAACTATTACTTAGAAGTATAATCACATATGTATATAAGAAAATAATATAACAAATACATACCCACACGAACGAATCTTGAGCTCGACAACTACTTAGAGTCGAAACTAGACAAGCCCGAGCTGCCTAAATTTTAAAGAAGACAAATCCAAGCTCACTAAAGATAAAGTCAGCCCCATCAAGTTTAATCAAACTCGGCTCCACCCCAATGGCATAATCATGCCTTCATCAACTTGTTTCACATGATAGACCCCATTCAAAAGATTTTGTACAGTGGATGTTGATTGTTAATGTTTTTATGTCTTAGATTTGAATGTTTTTTCCCTAATTTAATAATAACCTGATACGTCGCTTTTGAACGAATTGATTGAAGACGTTACGGAGTTCAATCCGCTTTCATATTTGATACATAGCCAACAAAATCTTTCATATAGTAAAACAACAAAATATACGCGTACACTGTCAGGTTTTTTTTATCAAGATATTCAACAGAGAAAACCATGCTGCCAAACTCTACCATGGTCATGTTAACTACAACCCAAGCATATGAATACAATCCAACACTCAAAATTCCAACTTCTAAAAAATAAAATAGGAATCGAAGCATGTTTATAGAGGGATACGCTAGTAACGTACAATATCTTGGAGGCAGTCATAGAAATGCGACATTTTAATTTTTTTCTTGCCTGAGTAAATTTCTTCTGCACCTCCACCGGATTCTCCTTGTGCCGCCATTTCCACCACCATATAAAGCCTCTTAAGTGGCGTCTGAAACACCGCCACAAACATATCACCATTTAGTTTTTTTTTTTTAATTAAAATAATAAGATACAAATATTTGATAATTCAAGAATCTTACATCATTCAAAGCCTCAGCAGCAGCATCAACATCATCGTTAGCGAACACATTAAGTTGTTGCAATACCTGAAAACACAAAGATTGAGACAACAAACATTAAATACATCAAAAACATATAAAACAAAAGACAAAACACGTAACAAGGAAGCTTACCTTTTTAACATCCTCGGTCTTCAATGTAGGAACATTATAAGTGACTGAGAAAGCATCACAAACACCAACCGACTCCAAGAAAGATACTTCGCTTGTTGTCCCGATAACCAGCATATTTTTACCCTGAAGTTTAAGTAACAAAAACATAATTTAATTATGTTTAATCTCATTCAGTTAGCAAATTATTATATCCTAATAGAAACGAATATACCTTTGGAGGAAGCCTTTTGAGAAGGACCATTAACGTCTGAGATATTAAGTTTGAAAACCGAGGGCCGATGGCAACATATTCCAGTAGTCTGTATTTGTAAATAATTTAGAATAATTAATGGATTAAATGGCAACTGATACAAATTTCATTTATACTAATTATTAATTCATAAGCAAGTCAAATTACCTTTCAATATCATCAAGGACAATAATGCTCAGTGTTGACTTATAAGCATCCTCAAAGACCTTGACGATTTGTGCACATTTACTCGGTTCGCTAAGTCCAATCATCGATTCAGCAGAAATCTACAATTATAGAAAGCATATGTTGATTTCACATAATAATAATAATAATAATAATAATAATCAGTGAATGGATTATTTAAATTTTATTTATAAAATAACTTACGATCTTCACATAGGGGAAATCGCTACCGATACCAACAGTAGCTGCCATTGCAGTCTTACCACTGCCAGAGATGATAAAAGAAAAAGTTGTGAGCTCGGAGAAATTGTTATTGTAGAATTAACTAATAACTATTGATCAAATTTAAAACCATAATTTACCTGCCACTTGGACCTTCTATAAGAACTGTTATGAGTGGGCTACCTCTGCTAACCTTAACTTGTTCTGCTAACAGCATGGTTCTTTTAAAAATATGATCATGTCGTTGACCACAGTCTACTATTCCATTCAGTCTGCATTGATATATAGAAGTTCAGATAATGTTACAAAATTATTAATTAAAATGAAAAAAGAAGCATGAGATAATATTATTATTTTACCTGCAACGTTCAAGGTCGTCTGTTGAAGCACCAAATGCAGGAGTAACTTCATGAAGAGCATTCAAGAAATCCTCCATTGTGACTTTTATGCTTTCTTCATCAATTGTTTTGGTTAAATCATCAAGGCTAAGCTGGCGATTGAGGGCGTAAGAAACTGCACTTTTCACCACACCTTCAAGTTCCGCTCCACTGTAATTCTTTGTCCGTGCAGCTAAAATGCAATTCATTAGAATTCATTAAACCATACTTCTCGTTAACAAGTAAAAATGCAAAAATAATTATACCAAGTTCTTGCAAGTTAATATCTGGAGCTAGAAAAGAATTCTCTTTCATCTTATTTGTATGAATCTGAAGAATTTGCAATCGACCGTTTTCATCAGGAAGGCTGATTTCTACTTGGACTTCCAACCGACCGGGCCTAAACAAGGATTGAAGAAATATTTAACAAAAATAGCACGAATCAATGACATTTAAGTAGCCTTGTAAGCTAACTGAACGTTCAGTAAACAATCTGGCAGGAAGTTCATTTATTTAATAAATGAACGAACATGAACAATATTTTCTGTTTGTTTAGTTAAGCGAACGAGCATTTACACGTCTCGTTAGTTCACTTATGTTTGTGAGCGTTTGTTTATGTCCGTTCATTTATGTTTGTTGTTTGTGTTTGTTCAAGTTCGTTCGTTCGTTTACGTTTTAATTCTTTTAGGTCCATTAAAATATAGTCTAGTTTTCATAACTTTCTTAAGAGAGTAAAGTGCGGTTTCCATCCCTGTGGTTTGTTCAAATATGCTATTTCAGCCAAAAGTTTAATCTGGTTCATTTACGTCCATTCGGCTACGTTCATGAATCGTTCGTTTTTAATGTTAACAAATGAACATAAAAAAATACAAGCACCTTCATCTTCTTAAAGAACGAGCATATATAAGAGAACCTCGTCCGTCTGATTGTTCGTGTTCAGTTGTTTGTTCGGTTGGAGTTAAATAAAAGAACACGAATATGGTCCGTACGTGTTCGTTTACAAGCCTACATTTAAGTTATAACATCTTAATGAGGGATAAAGAACTCACCTCAAAAGAGCTTCATCAAGTAAATCCTTTCTATTTGTCATACCAATAAGCAAAACATTATTCAATGCTTCCACACCGTCTATCTAAAGAAGAGATTTTCCAAAGTCAAATAGTCAATAATTATTCTTTTTTGTTAATTATAAAGTTGGGATTTGAAAATTTATCCAACCTTTGTAAGAAGCTGATTAACAATGCTATCGTGCACTCCTGTGCCATCCCTAGTTGAACCTCTAGACTTACAAATGGCATCAATTTCATCAAAAATGATCACATGCAAGTCACTTTGATCACCTGAAATAGTTTGAAAAACTGGTATCAGAATTGAAACAAAATTTGTTTCAAAATCAAGATTCTAACAAGTAAAGAGTTGCACCTCGTGTTCTTTGATCTTGTTCAGCATCAGCAAATAAGTCCCTTACATTCTTCTCAGTTTCACCAACGAATTTACTCAGCACTTCAGGTCCATTCACAATCTAGTTTGTATAATTAACAAAAAAAGAATTATCAATAGCATCATTAAATGCCATTGTGGATTCACATTCACATAATAAACATGAATAGAATATAGAAATAGGTCAATGCATGCATAGAGTACCTTTGGATCCTTCCCATTCAGCATTTTTCCAATCTGCCGAGCCATTAGAGTCTTGCCAGTACCAGGGGGACCGTATAGCAGCATTCCCTTGACGTGCTTTACACCCAGTCTAATGAACAAAGATTCACATTCCCGTTATAGATTCAAAGGAAACTAATAAATATGTTTCACATTTAACAAAATATCATAAACATTACTTGCTTGCCACGTGTGGAGGGAAAACCCTAGAAGCGAAAGCTCTTCTAAATATATCTGCAAATTCATTGCTCAAACCACCAATACCGAGTGATTGAAGGTTAAACTCCTTGTGCTTGAAAATGTTGCTGCTAGCAGCCTCGCGCTGATTTATAATCTGCACATACAGGATAAAAAAACTTACAGAACTGAACAAATATAGTCAAAAAGTCAACGCAATAGTGTTTTATAAAACCTTTATTCCACTAGAATTAGGAGCTTCAAACACAATGTATGAATCTTCAGAAAGCATGCCCCTTTCAATGTTTGATTTTCCTTGTCCTTCCACTGCAACTTGGGTTACCGTGAAGATATAACCATTTCCCTGATGCTCAAACGTTACCCTTTGTCCAGATGTCAAAACCTGCAATGAAGCAAATACATATATAAAAACATTGTTGCCTTGTAATTACAATTGTTAAGATGGACAAAACATCAACGTACCTGGTTTGCAAATCTTTTCCTAAGCTGTTTAGCTAAAAGAACAGCATCAACCTGCAAAATATAACAATTTTGGAATCTTTAGGTGATAACTAAAAGGACGAAAGAAAACGCATGCTTAGTTTAAAAGCATGAAACTTGCCTGCTCTTCTTTATTCCCTTTTTTCACAAATTCCAACTCAAGGGTAAGTAATGCAATATTGAAATCTTCGGGTGGAATAAACCTAGAATGATTGGTAAAAACAGATTTGTAAGAGATTTAGAAAAAAAAAACTTGGTTGCTTAGTTAGTTGGTAGTTACTTCTCTAAAGTAAGCACTAAGCATAACCACAAACCTGCCAACAGATACTGAATCTCCAGTAGAAACTCTTGCATAACGTCGTTGGATGGCATTAAGCCCAATTTGACCACTTTGTATGGTATCATTCGCAGTTTGTTTCAGTTAAGTAAAACAATAAAATATGTCCTTATAGAGTTATAGATAACATGATAACAGCAGGGATTCAATGCTCAAACAGATTATTTAAACATATAAACATCAAGGTAGCAATCACTTAGATATAATGTTCTTCACATTAACAATAACCAAACAGTAGCATGAGTCATGAACTTTATGTACTGATCTTCTAAGTAACATCAAGAACAACAATATCAAACCCTGCCTAAGGAATTTATATCAAACATGAATATGGATTACACTAGTTTTCCGCCTAGTGTCAACCCTGCTAATCGGTAAACTACTGTGCTATGCTAACAACAATAAGCAAGACGAAAAAGTCTAACAGGTAGGGGGTGTAAACGAGATGAGCCGGGCCTGATCTTGACTAGGCTCGAGCTCGGTTTGTTTTGAGCTCTTATTCTGAATCTTGAGCTCAGCTCATGAGTCATTTTTATAGCTTAACAACGGCTCATTTATCATTTATTTATTAATTTATATATGTTTTAATACATTTTATGTATTTTGAGAAATACATTAAACGAGCCTGAGCTCAACTCGAGCTCGTATAGTACCTTAATCGAGCCAAAACTCAGCTATGCGGTGTGAAATTAATACATAAAAGCCTAAAAATAGATAAAAACTTAAAAAAATACACAAGGCTCGTTAAGGCTCAAAAAACCTAAATGAGCTTCCATACAAAGCTCAAGCTCTGGCTCGATAACTAAACAAGCTTTATTTGAGGCTCAGCTCGAGCCCGAAAAAATTCAGACCATATCAAGCTCTTTATCGATCCGATCTACTATCTCGAGTAGCTTGGCTCGTTTGCAACCCTAACAAGTATAGAAAACACAAAATTGTGTAATATTAAACTAGTTTAAACCATTGCACTCATCATAAATATTAAAAACAAAATGCAGAACAGCATAACTAACTTAAATTCACAATTTACCTAAAAAATTTGTGCGAACCCTCGGGTGGGCAAAAGTGAAATTGCACTAACTTTGACGTTATTTTGTTAATCTCGTGAAAATAATGTTAAAAGTGGCGGAAGGTTAATCAGACATCATGTGGTGGCGTTGATAGTCGAAAGACAAGGGTACATGTACCAATCGGCCGGTGTTCTGATGGTTGAGTGTTATGTGCCTTATATCCAAGGCTTGATGCAAAACTACTATCGAGCCGGGGGTCTCACCGGAAGCAGCCACTCTATTCCTATGGGGTAGAGGTAAGGTTGTCTACATCTCACCCTCCTCAGACCCTACCATAGCTTTGCTATTGGTGAAATTTACTGAGTACGATGATGATGATGATGAAGAATTTACCTGAGAAATTTAAATCGACTACCACCAATCCGACTTAACTAGTTATCGGCCTAGTGTCAAACCTCCTAATTGATAAAAAAAAACACACAAAAAATACTGTACAATGCTAACAAGTAACAACAATAAGGAATTAGATATTAAATTAGGCTAAACACTGCATTCATCAAAATACTAACAATTTGCATAGAAGTCTAAAAATAGGTAAAACTAAAAATACACCAGGCTCGTTAAAGCTTAGCCTCGTTTATATCCCTACGTGCACAAATTAGGTTAAACAGTGCACTGATCAAACTACTAAACTAACAAATGCAGGAGATGAGAACTAAATTAGTTAACAAACTAAACAATAAGGATCAGTAATCAGTCAATTAAACCAGTAATAAACAAACACATAAGATAGGTTAAAAGGATATGCTAGGGTGAGAACGAAGACGTCACCGACGAGAGCAAGCGTGAGGTTAGATCCAGGTACGGTGAATTGACGGAGATCGGACGGTGAACAGTAGGCGCAGTTAGTGTACGCCAGATCTTTAGCCGGTGTGTTTGTTACGATCATCGTCGTTGATGATCCTGAACTACCTCTATACATTGTATTGTATTGTATTGTATTGTATTGTATTGTATTGTACAGATCAAATGAAATGAAATGAAATTATCAGAATATTATTATTAGTGGTGGTACTGGTTTTTATTTGAAGGAAGGAATAAAGAATAAAGAAGTAATAAGACGGTTTGGATTGATTGTTGACGGAGTAGTTAAGAAATGAAATACCACCGGGTTAAGTTTAAGGCTTTGAACAGTTTGCACCAGACCACCGTCAGTTTATCTCATGGTTTCTCGAAGACTAACTTACAAAGTAACCCCTGAAATTTACCTTAATATGCAACCTTTATCTAAATAGTAATTTTCTTTATTTTTGAACGACGACTTTTCTTGTATTTAGGCTACCGCACTCTATAAGTTTGAAGAACCCAGACCATGTTGTCTTAGCTGGGCCCACAACTACTAGAAAATTAAGCAATTGACACAAATATTTGCCACTGAAAAAAACGGTAGCAATTTTAGCGACTGATTTAGCGAATCTCCTACCGAAAACGGTAGTTACCTGACACGGTAGCTAAGCGGTGGAAGATTTTGCAACCGCTTATTTTCGGTGACTAGGCGGTTGGAGTTTTTGCAACCGGTGACTAGGCGGTCCGAGTTTTTGCAACCGTGGCTAAGTGGTCAGAGTTTTTGCAACCGTTTGTTTATTTTAAATGGTCTGAGTTTTTGCAACCGGTGAGGAGGTTTTGCAACCGTTCCTAACGCAATTGGAATTTTTGCAACCATGCCTAAACGGTCAGACTATGTTGTCTTAACTGGGTTCACGCTCGCTTCATATTTTGGCTTGGGTGTTCCCCCGGAAAACCATATCGCCGACTGCCACTTGACAGTCGGTGCGCCACCATAAGAGCGGAACTCTTCGGCGTAACACACGGTGGGACGAAAACCAAGGTGGGCTCAAGGTTCGAACTGACAACCTTTGCACAAGGTCTAGCTTAAATCATTCATTGCCAATATCCATCCAAATGTGACACAGGTGAAATTCGAACTTGAGTCTCCATCGGAGAACCCAAACCTCTTACAACTAGCCACAAGTGAGGGATATGCAACTTTTATCTAAACAGTAAATACTCTTCATTTATAATTTTTTAGTCTATTTTCATGTGTTTAGTAACGTTGATTTTCATTTCTATCTTTATACAAGTTTTGGGACGTGAGAGGGTTCGGTGTGTTGTGTTCATCATTTGCTTTTTGACCTATACGGAGAATAGAAAGACAGTAAAGCATAAAAAGAACACGATGGTGTGTGTACGATAAAAGGATAAGCTATGAAACCACTCTGTATATTATAAAAACCACACCCACATCAGATCGTGCCTAGTGGGCGCCATACCCACGCAAAGCGTCGGGTTGAAAGGGTTGGGGTGGGGGTGCCTCTCATATAGCGCTAGGTTGAGATGGAATTGGTCCATCCTATTTGTTAATGAAATGTGACATGTTTATTTTTAATAAAAAAAATAAAGGATAACTGAAGAACCTACCTTGTAACCGGGCTTCTAAGGTAGCCCATGAGCAAGCAAAAGATGAACAAGACTAGAGGAAGCCCAACAAAAGCCCAAAGAGGGAGCCCCAAGCAAACAATGAAGATAAGAATGAAGAAGGTAGTCAATAAAGAAGAGTAAAAGAGGAGAAAAGTATCTCCAAGGCATCGTTCCTCTAAGCCTGAGGAGAGGCTCAATATGGCCATGTCCCCTAGTATAAGCCGATACACGTAGAGTAAAAGGATAAAAGATAAAGACTCAAGGGCATAAAGAAGAACCCTGGGAATAATTTAGTATATAGGAAATATAGAAATCCTTTATGTAAACACTCTGGCTCCCTTTATAGTTTATATATGGAGAAAGGTTGCTTGTGCATTCAGACAATTTTTCATGTAACTAATGTATCATAAGAACTAAAGAATATTCATATTCATGGCCATTCTCTTTGAAGTATAACCTTGAATACTCCTAATCATAATATATCTTTAATTAAGGGTTCATCCATTACACCGATTTATCGTAAAACGTCTTACAAGGACTCCATCTACTACACATGTTTAATTTGATGGATAGGATATTAATGCTTTTACGAGAGAACCGACCCTTTTACTTAATGTATTAATAAAAATCCTAAAAAAAAGGAGCACAAAATGGTTAATGGATAATCGGTGAATGATTTATGGGAAAATCTCATAATGGTCCATTTATAGAATGTGTTTCCAAGATTATCCTCACTAATTCAAGTTTTCAACTTTGTTCTTTTGGTATCTCGTCGTCGACGACATGATAGCGAACACCGACGGTGCGGTACTGAAACAAATAGGATAACGACATGTCGCCGGAATAGGTCGTCGACGATGTGTTCTTCGGCTCATTTAATCACAGACGATGTGTTCTTGTTAACGACGTCAACGACAGGCTGTCATACCTGACACCCGTGCTCACATCGCCCGCGACGACCTGCCGGATCTCATGGTCGGCGACTTGTTGGGTATAACATAGGGTTGACGATGCGTTATGTTGCTAACGTATGATAGCGACGACGCGTTATCCACTAACGCATCATGGAACCCCGTTTTAAACCTATTCTGGCTAGATTACGACCACGCATCGTTATCCTATTTGTTCCAGTAACGCATCGTCGATGTTCGCTATCATGTCGTCGGCGACGAGTTACCAAAGGGACAAAGTTGAAAACTTGAATTAATTGTGTTAATCTTGAAAACACATTATATAAATGGGCCATTAGGGTGTGTGTAGTGGGCGGGAATAAGGGGCGAAGAGGGGCGATTTTTTGGAGGAACACCGCCCCCCCCCCCCCCCCGGGCGATAATTGGGCGAAAACGGGCGGGGGCGGGATATATTTGTCGCCCGGTTGAAGAAGAAAATAATAATAATATATTAAACGACCGTTGTGAAACGGTCAAATTTAAAATATATATATATATATATATATATATATATATATATATATATATATATATATATATATATATATAAACATACACTCTTCTTCTCCATTTTATACACAAATCATACCCAATTTCTTACAAAAAAATAAACAAAATGAATCCTAGAAACAACCCGAACCAACCGAACTACCAACTCCCTACTTTCGGTCAAGCGTATGGTTCGCAATCGAGCCAACCGAACTACCAATTCCCTCTTTTTGGTCAAACGTATGGTTCGCAATCGAGCCAACCGAACCAACCGAACTACCAATTCCCTGGTTTCGGTCAAACGTATGGTTCACAATCAAGCCAACCGAACCAACCGAACTTACAATGGAACCAACCGAGCCAACCGAGCTATCCGTATCAACTTTCCGACCCCAACCTAAACATGCACGCCAACTTTCTCAGCCCCCAAAACACAATGCCGGCGTTCGGGTCTACACCACCGGAGTCGGTACCGGATACGCAAACGTCACGGGCCTCGGTTCAAGCAAAAAGCCGACCCGTAAACACAAAAAAAAACAACCGGGGGAGACGATGGCGCAACGTGATCCATACAAGCATTGGAACGAGGAAGAGGAGGTGGCCCTTGCAAGGGCTTGGATTAATATTTCGGAGGATCCCGACGTTGGTAAGTTTTTTAATACTAAGTATTTTTTTAAAATGTATTTAGTGTTTATTAAAATATATACTAATTGTTACAAATAAATTTAATTTGTAGCTAACTTTCAAGCCACCGGGGTGTTTTGGAAGAAAGTATTTGAAGCTTGGCTCGCGATAACCGGTAAACCCGAAGGCTACCGGGGAAAAGAAGCGGTTCAAGCCCACTGGAAGGGGCTTAACGCCGATTGTCAAAAATTTGCCGGGATAATTAACCGGTTAAAGGGGTCCGGCTAGCGTAGCGAAAATAACGATGTCGACATTATAGGTCAAGCTTTGAGCGACTTTCGAGCTCAGGGTCACACTGTTGAGCGGCCCGGGAAACCGTTCAAGTATTTGAGTTCTTGGGAAAAGCAACATCGTTGCTCGAAATGGAATGTGGTACCAACCATTCCGGCCGCCCGACGAGCCGGCTCATCCCGGCCTTCAAAAAGGTCGAAGACATCGTCGTCGACAAATCCGAGCACACCAAACACACCTTCCGATGCTCGTAGCTTCTTCCTCGACAACACGGTCAATTTAGCCGAGGATTTGAATATACCTGACGAAGATGAGGTAGAGGAGTTGCCTCGACCACGCGGGAGATCGAGGAAAAATAAGGGGGAAGGTTCGTCGTCAACACGATTCAATACGGAGCCCATTGAAATAAACGAGTGGGTCGGTCGTTTGGAAACAAATGCCACCGTAATTGGAGCCGACATTCGAGCATCCAACAAACAACAAGAAAAGCTGAACCAAACATTCGAATTAAAACAAATGAAAGACGACTACGAATCCCTCAAAGCAGAGGGGTTTCACGGGGATGCCGAATTATTGATGCAACGCTGGCGTGAAAAAATACGTGAATATTACGGATATTAGTTTCTTTTTTAATTATGTTTTTTTTTCTTTAGTTATGTTTTTTAATATTTTTAGTTATGTTTTTTTTGTATTTCTTTTTTATTTTAATGCATTTTAATTTAATTATTTAAATAAATTGGTTTTTATTTAGTTAGTTTAATTATAAAAAGAAATAATAAAAAAACACACTGTGGGCCCAACTTGTAGCCCCTACACCCAAAAACAAATTTCCACTCCATTTTGACTGGGCGCCACGTATCACAATTCGCCCCAATTATAGCCCCACCACTACACATAGCCTTATGGGAATTTACCATGATTTATTGTATTGATTAGTGGAAAATCAAGGCAATGTGACAGGACATATTGACATCTAATCTAAACTTCCACAAACAAACAAATAAATAACCGAAATCATAAGTTTATAACATTTGTAAATAACTAAATACATAATAATTTCAATTTCATTATTATTATTCATAGTTCAGACACACACACTGATATCTATCACTCGAGCCCATGACTTCCAAATCGATCTGCACCGGATCTTCACCATCAGATCACATTTCCACCAAATCATTAATAATACATGTCGCAGCCGCAGCCGCAGCCGCTGTAGCTGTCGGTGCACACGCTTACTATTATTATTATTATTATTATTATTACCGCCGATCCGCCACCATGTTTCGGAGCCGGGTCATGGGTATAATTCCGGCCCGGTTTGATTCTTCCCGGTTTCAGGGTAAACCACTCGTTGAGATCCTCGGCAAACCCATGATCCAGGTTCAGTTTTACTCGCTGTTAAACACTTAATTCATAACAATGGTTTAATTATTAGTGGGGTTATTCACAATTTTGGGTTTGATTGTACTTTTAAGTTAAAATTAGTTAATTGTTACTAAAGTTTTCTATTGTGTTTGGATTATGTTAATAAATATGTGTTTAATTGATACGAATTGAGTAGATGCAAGTACGCAACAGGTTATGTGATTTGGTAACCTCACAAGTAGATTTTGAGTTGGCGTATTTAACCCGTTTAAAAACACGGGCCGTGTTCGGGTTAAGATGTTATAACTCGTATAGTTAAACGGGTCGACCCACTAACCAGTTGATGACACGACCTGAACACGATACAGAAATAATTAGGTTTTTGGGTTGGAGTATCTAACCCGTTTAAGAAACTGGTACGGTCGTGTTCGGGTTGACCCGTTTAGTTAAACAGGTCGACCCACTAACCAGTTTATGACATGACCTAAACATGATACGAAGATAATTAGGTTTTTGTGTTGGCGTATCTAACCCGTTTAAGAAACTGGTCCTGTCGTGTTCGGGCTGATCCGTTTAGTTGAACGGATTGACCCACTAACCAGTTGATGAGACGATCTGAAGACGATGCGGAAATAACTAGGTTTTTTGGGTTGGGGTATCTAACCTGTTTAAGAAACGGGTCATTACAACCCGTTTAACACACTTACAACTTGATTAACTGTCATTTTATAATTAGCATAAAAAACACGTTGAACACGTTTACAACTTGATCTGGGTTTTTCATTCTCTTTCTACAGAGAACTTGGGAGAGAGCAAAGTTAGCAGCAACTTTGGATCGTGTTGGTAAGTATTTAAACTTTGTTTTGAATTTGTTCTTGATTATCGTGATCTCAACACTTTTATGATTTGAGTGTAAAATGTTGTTGTTTCATGAATCATTCTCATGAAATTAGCACCGAGAATCATTGAATGAAAGAATTGGTTTGATGTTTTCCTTGATAAGCCGATTAATATCTAACTTTGGTGGTTGTAGTTGTGGCAACGGACGATGAAAAGATTGCAGAATGCTGTAGAGGATTTGGTGCTGATGTAATAATGACTGCAGAGTCGTGCAGAAACGGTATGAAATTATGTTTATCTTCGTTTCATTATCAAGCTGAGTTATAATAATAGAGTTTGTCGGTTAACAAATAAATTATTTGTATGCTGTTAATTTTAGGTGCTGAGAGGTGTAGTGAAGCACTTCAAAAGCTCGAGAAAAAGTATGATATTGTTGTCAATATTCAAGGCGATGAACCTCTAATCGAACCTGAAGTAATTGATGGGATTGTCAAAGCTCTTCAGGTAACACGCGCTTCATATCATTTTAAAATCTAATTTTTATTGTTGAACTATATATTGATTTATGCTGTTTGCAGACCACCCCGGATGTAGTTTTCAGCACAGCAGTAACAGCTTTGAAACCAGAAGACGCGTTTGATCCGAATCGTGTGAAATGCGTGGTTGATAATCGCGGTTATGCGATCTACTTTTCTCGAGGCCTGATCCCTTTTAACAAGTTTGTGCTTCTTTTATTTAAAAAAATTGATCTTTGTTAAAATTTTACCCTCCTCAGACCCTACCATAGCATTGCTATTGGTGGGATATACTGAGAACGATGATGATGATGATGATGATGATGATGATGATGATCTTTTTTAACATTTTCAGATCATTATTTAAATTCTGTTATCGTATCCTTATCTAGGTCCGGGAAAGTCAATCCTGCATTCCCTTATAATCTTCATCTAGGTATTCAGGTATAGATAAAAAAATAAAAAATGAAAAATAAATAAATTTTTTTATAATTGTATATTGTAAAAAGAAGAAATAATTTAATCTAAGAATTTTGTTTTATAGAGCTATGATTCCGAGTTTCTAAAGATATATCCTGATTTAACTCCAACTCCATTGCAACTAGAAGAAGATTTGGAACAGTTAAAAGTTCTCGAAAATGGTTACAAGATGAAGGTACTAAAAGCCGTTTCTTGAAAAAGATTTGAAAAATGTAATCTGAATCTTTTTTTTTTTTTGTTTTTTTTTTCAAATCTTGCAGGTGATAAAAGTGGATCATGATGCGCATGGTGTTGATACGCCTGAAGATGTTGCCAAGATTGAAAGTTATATGCGCGAAAAGAACCTGGCTTAGATTCAATGTCGGGACCTGTGTAGTCGCAATGAGGTTTGCTACCAAAGTACTTAAGATTTCATCACACTAGTGTTTGTTATTCTTTGTTTATTTTCGTCGGTGAGTGTATTTTGTAAGTTAAAGCTTGAATTTCGAATCGTGATGATGTATGTTTCTACTGAGTTTGTAATCTACTTAAGAGAACATTATATTATAGTTTGTGGAACGTAGTTACTGTAACAGTTAATAATTTAGTTTATTAAAAGGGTTTGTGTCCCATAGTGATGGCATAATTGGTTCCGGTTTGAAACCTGATCAGGTTGGTCAAATTTGGGTTGGCTCAAACTGATTCGGGTTTGAAACCGGTTTAGGGACGAGAAAATCCAGCCCTATAAAAAAGGTTCGGGGTTGTAACCGGGACGCCTCCAAACTGATGCTCCCAAACCATTTTAATGTTTCGCTTTTCAGAGTCCGAATCAGTTTGAGTCAACCCGGTTGGAGGGTGATCCTGGGCCTGATCATAGCGGTTTAGCGGGCCCAAACTGGTTTTTTAACCCATCTCTAGAGGATAAATATGTCATAACAACCGGTTCAACATATAAAAGCTTTATGAAATTATGGTGACTTAAAGAAAAAAACAATATAAAAGATTTGGGCAGGTAACTTCTTAATATCGCCACTAGGATGGCGGTAGAGCGGTAAGGAAGAGAACTGATGTTCAATTTTCAAGTGACCCAGATTCGAATCTTACCTTCACTATTTAGTTTCAGTAGCACCTAATGATGATGAGAGATTAGGCGATTAAGCAACGATCGCTAGTTCAATCCTTGAACTGAGTTAGTTTTACATCACTATATTGTCGTGTTATCGACGAACATTCATGGACGTTGGCATCAGGTGATGGTTTTCCCAGTTCTTAGGTGTGTATATCCCAACGCAATAAATTTTTGCCAATAGTGCATTTGAAGGACTAGTTGACCCGTCTAAAGATAAAATTGATTATTTAAGATTGAAAAAAAAAAGGAATTAAGAAGCATAATGTCAGGCGCCCGTAGGCCAGCCAATCGGTCCGCTCATGATCAGGGTCTGCTGGTTTCGTCCTGCCTTGGACTCATCAGGCGAGCGACAACAGCTCGCAACCAGCGATGCATTCGTCGTGCAAGCACGACCAGGCATGTACGCCTTCTTTCCCGATGAAGCCCGAGACAAGCTAACAATCCCCAAACGTTTTAACACAAATCAACCATCTCGATTTTCAAATATTTGTTCCGTAACAATAATCATAGAATAATATCTTGTAAGAAAGGTGCCAAGCATGTGACACATCCTCCTCACATCTATCAAATCATCCCACAATAATCTCATCTTCACACCAAACACAAAACCAACCACTCACTCACACACTCACTCCTTCCTTCCTTCCTTCCATAATAATAATAATAATAATATTCTTCATTCTGTTCCGATGGCCGGCCTTCTCGAAACCCTAACCATCGCCTCTTCTCCGATCTCTCAACTCTCACTTCGCCGGAACTTTCTGCCGGAATCACGAGCCTCGAAACTAAACATCAATTCCTTCCGTTCGTACGGATCCGTCCGATTGACGTCCAAATTCGGCCGTCGCGGCGGACGAATCGTATGCGAAGCTCAGGAAGCAGCCGTTGAAGGTTCGAATTCGGTTATTATTATGAAATTTATGCTAATTCCGTTATACTGTATCGCTAGACCTAGTGTAGAGTGTAGGCTGTAGCCTGTAGGTATCTCTGATACTCGTTTTGTTTATCGTTATTCAATTATTATGTCTATTTATGTTTGCTCTATTGTAATTGAATAGGAAGAACACGTTCATCTCGATTATGTTTTCACCTAATTCGGTTATGCTGTATGTGTAGACTAGACCTAGTGTAGGATGTAGGTATCTCTGATGCTTGTTTCGTTTATCGTTATTCGGTTTTAGCTTCATTTTGTTATGTTTTGTTAGTTGAATTACGAATACGTGTACAGGATTGTAGTTGTGTGAGAAGAACTTGTTCGTCTCGATTGGAAATCACGTTTATGTGCTCAATGGAATTGATATATGTTTTATTGATAAACAATCAATGTAGTTAGGGATGTAAATGAACCGAACCTAACAAGGCCTTGTTCATGTTTGTTCGTTAAGCTTTTATTGGACGGTTGAACGGTTCATGAATACCTAACTTGTTCATGAACGGTTCACAAACAGTCAAAACACAATCAATGTTTTATTTGGTGTGGCTAACTGAGAATGGTCGGTGTCAACGATTTGGTCCAGCTACAAAGTTTGTGTTGGTGTTACTTTAACGTTTATATTCATATGTTAATTTTACATGTAAATTAACTACATATTCTCGTATATAATTTTTGTCTTTATACTTAGTAATTTTTCTTAAATATATACGATAAGATTAGAAAAGTCATTAAAAAATATTAAAAACCTTACGCACATAAGCGAACACATTATTGAACGTTCACGCTGACAATTGAATGAACATGGCCTGTGTTCGTGTTCATTCATCTAGTTAATTGAATGATATTTCTTGTTCATGTTCGTTTATTTATCAAACGAAAAAACATAATCAAACTTCCCACCCAATGTTTGATTCGTTTTCAAATCCCTAAATGTAGTTATCATTTTTTTCCTTAAAATGCCGAGACATGTGATTCTGGATCTGAATTATAATCTGTTGACATGTGTTCTGGCTGTTCTTTATCAATGGAGTATCTCTACTTGTGTTCATATTTAGTGAATTCTGTGAAGTGACTGTTAGGTTTGATTACAGTATCATCATTTTTTTGTGTTAAAAGTAATTTGTATGTTTTTCTAATGATTGCTGATGAACAATTGAAGTAAATTGTGGTGATATTCTAATGCATTTTGTGTAGTGATTATTAGTTTTGATTACAGTATCATCATTTTTCATGTTAAACGGAACTTGTGTTCATATCGTGATGATTTTTTTGAAGTCACTATTAGATATGATTACAGTATCATCATTTGTTGCATGTTACAAGGAACTTGTATATTTATCTGATGATTGTTGATGAACAATTAAAGTAGTTGTGTTTATATCCGAATGAATTTTGTGAAGTCACTATTACATTTTGATTAAGGTATCATCATTTGTTGAATGCTAAAAGGAACTAGTACATTTATCTAATGATTGTTGATATACGACTGAAGTAACTTGTTGAGATTGCAGTGCTTCCTGTGACTGACGGATCATGGAAATCACTTGTTCTGGATTCTAAGCTTCCTGTGCTGGTTGAATTCTGGGCTCCATGGTGCGGTCCATGTCGCATGATCCACCCGATCATTGATGAGCTGGCGAAAGAGTTCAACGGCAAGCTCACCTGTTACAAGGTGAACACTGATGAGAGTCCTTCAATTGCTACCCAATACGGTATAAGAAGCATCCCAACCGTCATCATCTTCAAAGACGGAGAGAAGAAAGAAGCAGTTATTGGTGCTGTTCCGAAAACTACTTTGTCAACCAGCATTGAGAAGTTTCTGTAAGAGGTATTATCAACTGTCTGTACATACTAGATTTGGATTAATTTACTTTTGATTTGTTTGGTCTATTTTATCATAAATTATGATTGTGTTCATTGTATATTTTCTGTCCTTTTGTTTTGAATCTGCGAAATTCTACTTTATATGCAAACCCGAGCTCTCAATAGTGGTACAACGTGGTTTAACCCGAGCTCTCACATGTTTTGGTAACCAATTTGACCAAAACCGAATATGTTATAACCGAAACATACGGCTTCATATTTGCCTAATTTCTGTTTTAGTCTTTTTTTTATATCGAGAACAAGAACCGAGAGTAACGATGTCTTATCAAATCGTTTTAGATAATTTGGATTCAGTTAATATCAAAGGGAAATTCGAATCAGCTCTATTACAAGTTTGGAGGTGCCGGATGCACATTCTTTCGAGAGTAGTATTATTTATGATATTAATGAATAACGGCATCTAAGTAGCATCACCTTGATCAATCAAGTGGCACCAGCGATGAGCAAAAAATCGATTACCATAGTATAAAGCCTCTATAGCTTGCTTTTAATCTAACTTGGTGGTAATTAGTAGGAACCATCAAAGCGTCTGTGGCCTATTGGTACCAAGGTATGTAAAATGGTGTCCCTCTCTACAACATTGAAGATCCGAGTCACACGGACTGTCATGTATGTTTAGGAGTATGGACAATGTGGTGTTAGCTGTTAAAAAAGTTGGAACTGATCCTTCACAGCAAATGTGAGGATTGGCAGTAACTAAATGATCAAAACTTAATGTGCGTTGACTAGGATGCTACTATTTTAGTACCGACGACCACACATTAGCAATAACTAAGTTAGCACTTAAGCGAATCATCAGTAGTAACTAACTTATATCCATCAAATGGGTTTTTGATAGAACTTGACACGGATATATAAATTTTACACTAGCCGTAACACGACTTGAATTGAAAATGGCAACAAACACAAACTGAAAAACATGTGTATTTGTGGGTAAGTTTATCGGGTTTCCATTCATATTCACACAAACCGAGCTACATCTGGATAATGTGTAAGCGAGCAATAAGTTGTGCCGCTATCCCCTTTTGAATCGCAAAGCCTATTCTACTAAATATCAATCTTTGGTTCCTCGGGCTCTGCGAGTCACTGTGGACCTCCTTCTGCACCTGCTCCAAAAAGCGAACCGCCTCGGGAGTTAGGGAGCCAAATGTGTCAAAGGCAAATGGAATGAACACGTGCTGATTCTTCAAACACGTTGCCTCATGCTTAGCAACCTTCCTAGATTCCGCCCGTTTGTGGGTTAACATGAACAAGACTTGTTTAAACTAGTCTTTTTTTCTTTTTCATATTAATACTTTAATACTCTAAATTCACATTAATTTCATTTTTTTTTAAAGCAATTAAACTTAAAACATGGAACTATTCAAATAGTTTAAGTTATTACATAAATAAAGAACATTCTATACAAATTTGAAAAGGGTAAACAAATTTGAAAAGGTTCAACCCGTTTACCCGCTGGGTTGACACGATTACGGCCCGTAAGTCCAACGTGTTTGTGGGTTCTGACTCAAAACAGAGACATATTCATTTAGACTAAATCCATACCCGTTAATTTCATGTTAGATTTATGTTACGTAAACGACGCACACCCTTAGATATAAAACCATCGGCTACGAGAATACTTTTAGCTCCAAGGATCAAGACGGCCCTTGCACTTGCGGGCCCATGCCATTTGAGCATGACTGCATGAGCTGGTAACTCAGCTCAATAGTTCGGACCAGATATTTTTTATTATTCTTGTAAAAACTTTATTTGGTTGTTTGATTAAACATTTTGGAAGATGTACTAGTGGATTAAATCATTAAATGCATCTGACCAGTGGATGCCTAAAATTAAATTTTTTGTGAGAGTTGTAGGATTTACATGTGACCACTTGAATAAACTTTTAAAACCTTAACCAATTGGTCTACAGCTTGACTGATTTTTATTATGTAACTAAAAGTATATAACTACTTTTCTTTAATCTCTCTTTTATAAAAAAAAAATAAATAAAACTGCTCACTTTTTTTTAGAAAACGACTTTTATGTTAACTGGGACCACGCTGACTTCAGAGTTCAGGATGAGTGTTCCCCCGAAAACCATACCACTTGACAGTCGGTATGCCACCACAAGAGCAGAACTCTTTAGCGTAACACACGGTGGGCCAAAAACTCAGGATTCGAACTGATAATCTCGCAAGACCTAACTCAAATCCTTCATTGTCATAATCCACAAAAAATGACACGAGATTGAATTTGGGTCTCCAATAAAGAACCCAAGTCTTACTACCACTAGGCCACAATTGAGAATTTTATAAAATTGCTCTATTTTCATTATTACTATTATTTTTAATAATCTAATACAATACTTCATGCATCGTAAAAATATCTTTAAAGTTAATTATAACGTTATCCGGTTCTTAAATTCGATCCAACCTTAAGCTGGTGACATGACTAGTAAAACTATAACCATCTAAGTTTATTCATTGATATAAATTTAGTTAGAATATAAAACTTGTGAAATTCAACAGGGACTGTTTTGCAAAAATTTAAACAAAGTGGATAACAGCTAATGTTTTGTAGGAGCCGACTTTAACTCGGCTCAAGCCGGACAACTTTTAGATCCGATCCTGTTATATAGTAATTAATGCCGTTAAAAAGAGTAATTTATTTAATTCCATTAAATCTTTGTCTTAAATATAAAAGATGTCTTTTTTAAAATAATAATAAATAAAACACGAGGCCAATAATGTGTTCATTTCAGACATCTTTTTGTTTAAAATACAAGTTTTTTATTTTTTTAATAATATGACCATGACAGGTTGAAACTAATATTCATTTTGGGTTAAGTCTACCCCCCCCCCCCCCCCTTTACATTTACCTTTTGCACCTTTAATTTGACAATTGATATGATAAATTAATTCTTTTTGTGAGCTTCTATGTAAATGCCATTTTTTTTCTTTCACATAATTTAATATAATATGATGTCTTATAAAAATTTAAATACATGGTTGCATGTATCTTTTTAATCTACGTTTTAATGTAAATTTTCTAAAAATTGAGTGTGTAAATAATTTAGGTACAATTTATACATCTTTTATTATATATAAAACGTTAAATCGAAACTTAGTTCAAAATCAATATACCACAACTTTGTATCTATAATATATAAAACGAAAACATAAAAATCATATGTGTCGCGATGTGGTCGTTCTCTCCTTTTTTTGGAGTCACCAGATTTCTTTGATTTTTAAATGGAGGTTTCTCATGCATTTGACTCGAATTTATGGGTATGGGTCTAATCAAACCCAAATATTTCTTAAACGTGTTATAACATCTTATTAAATTGAAAACTAATCTCACCAGATATTTGATATAAAATTCCTAAAAAGTATGGATATACTAAAAATTAATATCTGATTTATTTAAAAAAGATATATATATATATTATTTAAAATTAAAAAAACAATTTTATAGTAAAAAAAAATAAACGGTTCTTGGGTCTCATCAAACTCATATAGGTTTTAAACCGTGTTATAACATCTTATTTATTTTGTGAAACAATTTATCATCAAAACATAAGTATATTATTAACTTTCATACACTAAAAAAATAAAAATTCAAAAAATAAATAAATATTAGAAACAAATAATATAAAACAACACCCGTAAATAAACGAAACATTTAAAAGCCCTTTGGTTGTTACTTACATTTACTCAAGCCACCATATTATTTTATTTGTATATGAATACTTCTCATGCATTTCACTCGAATTCACGGTATGGGTCTCACCATACCCAGATAACCTTAAACGGGCTATAACATCTCACTATTTAAAAAATAAATCTCACCAAGCATTTGATATGCAAATCCTGTAAAATTGAGATATACTAAATATTAATATCCAATTTTTTAAGAAAAACATATTATTTATAATAAGAAACAATTTTATAGTAAAAAAAATAAGCGGGTCATGGGTCTCATCAACCCCATAGTTTTTAAACGGGTTATAACATGTCATTTATTTGTGAAACTATTTCATAATCAAACACTAAGTATATTATTAATTTTTTTATAATAAATAAAATTAAAATGCAAAACATACGAATATTAGACACGAAAAAGAAACACAACCCCCGTAATACGGGGGATAAAAACTAGTTTAATATATGATATATTAATATGTATAAAATTAAAAACAAAGAAAGATACATACATTAATATGTTTTTTTTTTTGAACAGCAACAATTCATAACACTAAAAAGAGAGTACAATACCTCCAGCAGGTAGCTGGAGGAGTCTACAGAAACAAACTAATAAACCCCAAACCATTAAACCAATACGCAAGATAAAGGAGACTTGACCCAATCGTTCCATGAAATCTCCTTGTATGTAGATCTGTACTTTACCCACCCAAAAACGTTTGTCTTGATTTCATCCACAATGAATTGCGTAGAGAGAGTCCCTTTGTTAAATCTCCTCCCGTTCCTTTGTTTCCAAATAAACCATAACGAAGAGGAAATAATTGAACCCAAGATGCGCCTACCCACTTTTTCATCGGGCTCATTCGCCATCTCCAAAAGATACTCGAGAGAATCTAAGCCCGTTAAATCCCAGCAACACCATATAGAGATTTCCCTCCAAACCTCTTTAGCTCTCGGGCACTCCAGAAAAACGTGCGCAACCTTTTCAGCTGCTAAGTAGCACGACGCGCAGTCGGGATGGACTGACCTCAACCCTCTCGCAATTAAATTAACCGCTACTGGAATTCTGTTTTGCATCAGTCTCCAAACGAAACAGTTGATTTTAATTGGAATCCAAGACTCCCAAGTGCAAATGGGGGAGCCATCTCCATACAAATGATCCGCTATCTTTCTTCTCAAATTTTGGACCGAAAACGTACCCGAAGAGTCCCCGAACCATCTCCAACCATCGTCTTTACCTAAATGAAAAGAATAACATAGTATCATATCATTTAAGTCTTCTACATCAGTCAAGTTTTCATGAGAGAGATTCCGTTTTGACCAAACCCACTTTACATCCAACAAACCAAGTCCATTTCGAACAACCCTTTCAGATTCTTAACCTCCAACTTATACAAATCGAGAAAGACTACTCTGAGTGGGAATCTACATAACCACTTATCAAGCCAAAATCTTGTAATGTTACCGCTACCTACTTCCCTAATGAAGAAACCATTAAGGTTGTACATCTGGATTTTTTATACCACAACCTTAGTTGAATCATCACAAATATGTAAAATATAAAAAGTTAATTTTTATATCAAATGTCATATAAAGATGCAAAAGCGTATTAAAGGGGTTGTAGCAGACTAGCAGTCCCTTTTTCAAATCCAGATTAGTAAAAGAAAGTTAATTATAATCTGATCTCTAGTTCATGATTATAAAAAGTAAGAAATAGAATATAACTCTTAAAAAAGTTTTTTTTAATAACAACTTTATTGTATTAGCCTACAACATTCTTTAAATTTGGAGAGCCCCAGTGTTTTAACTGTGCCTACTCTGTGTTCCAAGTTTGGCTTAGGCGTTCCCTCAGAAACCATATCGCCGGCTGCCATTTAACAGTCTTTGTACCGATACAAGAGCAGAAGCGTAACACACGGTGAGACGAAAATCCGGATAAACTCAGGATCAAATGACAACCTTATACAAGTTCTGGCTTAAAGTTTTAATTTTTCTTAAACTTTAGAACAAAATAGGTAAAAAGATTTTTTAAATTTTCTTTTATTTTTTGGATTTTTTTTTAATTTTCTAGCACAAGATAAAACAAAAAAGCAAGAAAAAGATGAACATGAAATACTTAAACAATTAAACAAATAATAATATTCCCATATCTTCTTCTTTGTGAGCCCCCTTCACACTCCCCTCACTTGCTTTTTACTGTATCTTCCTTTTCATTCTACTCTTTCTCTCTCATCAATCACCAAACCCTTCTTTCTCTCTCTAGAATCTAGACACAAATGAGAGGTGTAATGGGCAAATACCCATCTAGTGATGGCAATGGTGAAGTCAATGGTGCAAATGGGATCATCAAAACCAACAGAAAATGCAGAGATATTGTCTTTCTTGTCTTTTTCATAGCCTTTTGGATTGCTATGATTGTTAACTCAAGCTTTGGCTTCAACCAAGGAAACCCATTGAGGTAAAGAAAAGTTTCAAGCTTTTTATTATTATTTTTTTAAATAAATGGTGTTAATTTTCTTTAATAAAGATTTAATTTTTCTTAAGGGTTTTCAAGATTTAACCAAAGAAAACCATTGAGGTAAAGAAACATAAAATTTTAAGCTTTTTTAGTTTTTGAATAAATGGTGTCAATTTTCTTTAATAAAGATTTAATTTTCTTGAGGGTTTTCAAGATTTAACAAAAGATACCCATTTTAGGTAAAGAAACATAAAGTTTCAAGCTTTTTTTAGTTTTTGAATAAATGGTGTAAATTTTTTTTAATAAAGATGTAATTTTTCTTGAGGGGTTTCAAGATTTAACCAAAGAAGCCCGTTGAGGTAAAGAAACATTAAGTTTCAAGTTTTTTTTTTGTTTTTGAATAAATGGTGTAAATTTTTTTTAATAAAGATTTAATTTTTCTTGAGGGTTTTCAAGATTTCTTGTTGTTGTGTATTTTTCTTGGTTTAATAAGCTTTTATTATGGTCAAGATTTGATTTTTATAGATGATGCTAGTTATTTAAGTTCTTTTTCAAGATTGATATGTATATCTGTTATTAATTTGTAAATTTTGACAGCTTATTATCAGTCTTGACAAGTTAGTCAAGAAGGTACTCAGGGGAATTGCATGATTCTTGATAGGTTATTATTTGGGGAGAATTTGGCTTAAGTACAAAATGTCACAATCTACTTTTTGAATTGCATTATTAGTGATTAGGGTTTTATTTTCTTTGAATATACCGAGTTAAAGGGAAAATATTGTATTATCTTTCAATGCTGAGTATTTTCACTCCGTTTTAGTTTGAGCTAAATTTTGAAAAATTAAAACTGACCGCCTAAGTAAATAAATTAAAACTACTAAAATTTGTGAAAAAAACCGTTGAGTTTGAAAATAGGGCTCGATATGATGGAATTCGAGTCTGACAGTTGGAGTAAACCGCCTACGGTGTTTGTCACATGATCCGGCCCTCTAAAATTTTTATGTCCAAAGTTTTGCCCTTAATATGTTGGAACCTTTTGCAAGTATAAGTCTGCTAACTCTTGAATCAGCACCGGCAGGCGGCACCACATCAACTTTTCAAATATCATATTTTTTTCATCTTGTTTGCTAGATAATTACTAATATTGGTTTTTAATAATCTTAGATCAAGATGGAAAAAGATTTATATATCAATTACAATAGGTTTCCTATGTTTGCACGTCTACTTATTTGAGTTATTAATCTATAATACACATAACATTTTAGTTTTTCTCAAGTTCTTTAATTTGTGGTGCATAATAATATTTGTTTTGTCAGGCTAAACTATGGATTAGATTACAAAGGCAATGTATGCGGAGGCAAACACAAAGATTTCAACCTCCGTGAACTTGAACTCACATATTATGTTAATCCTAATCAAGTTTACCAAAGCGGATTAAAAAACAGTGGACTACAACTATCTCTCACACGTACAATATGTTTGTTAGACTGCCCGGTTCCGTCTGAAGATTCCTTAAACTGGGTTTGTGATTATCCAGAAGGCGATATCCGTATCACATTAGACGATTGGATCGATATGAATTATGATTATTTTGCTGACCTCACTCCTGAACTAAGAAACACTTCTCTTGAGCTTCAAGGTCCTTGTTATCCCGTTATTTTTCCAAGTGTAAATGGTATGCTAATAATGTTATAAGTTAAGTTTGTGAATAATGGTTTTGTTATTTTGCCGGTGATTTTTTAATGTTTTTATTGTTATGGCAATGCAGTTTATTGGACTTGCCAGTTTATTGATCGACCGTCGAACGTGTCGTTAACACATTGGAAACAAATGAACGGTGTTACCATTGAAGATAATATGGTCATAGATAAAGCTATTCATAAATCCATCAATGCACGATCGGCGGTATTGAAGGTATGGTAGCCTGATTGTGTTTTTCATTCCCTAAATTAGCATTTTATCGTCTGCCACACTGTTAAAGTTTAAGGTAGGAGTGGAAACGAGCCGATCATGGGCTCGACTTGTGTAACTTACACTCTTACAGAGAGCTCAAGCCTAGTTCATTTCGAGCTCTATATTTTTCAAGCTTGAGCTTGGCTCGTTTATTATCTGTTACTTTATTTATATATATTTTGATTATAAATTTAAATATAACTAATATATATTATTTAGTTATTTTTATCATAATTTTACATAAAATAGTAATTATTAAAGAACTTATATTCAATAAACTTTATATAAATAATAGGCTTGTTTAGGCTCTCGAGCTTGATAAGTGAAGCTCAGGCTTGGGCTCGTTTATCGTGAGTATTTTTTCAAGCTCGAGCTTGGCTCATTTATTATCTGTTACTTTATTTATATGCATTTATAATTATATATATGCATATTTTGATATGTATTTAAATATAACTAGTATATCTTATTTAGTTATTTTGGTCATAATTTTATATAAAGTAGTAATTATTAAAAGAACTTATATTAAATAAACTTTATGTTTAGGCTCTCGAGCTTGATAAGTGAATTCAGGCTTGGGCTCGTTTATTAAATAAGCTTATTTTTAGGCTTGAGTCTGTTTAAGCTCGGTTCGATTCGATCTTTAAGCAAGTTGATCTTGAGTAGCTCACGAGCGGGTTGCTCATTTACAACCGTACTTTAAGGTGGCAAAATGGGCCGTGTGGACATGTCAGTAACGGTGCAAAATAGTTTTGTCTACTTTTAAATAGAATTTGAAATGGTTGACCCGTTAGTGGTTAGACTCCTTTCCCTTTTAGCTAAAAAATTTTATTTATCCCATTTGAGATAGAACACAATACAAGTTGATCCATTTATAACTTATCCTTTTTTTAAAAATTAAAACTTGTGTACATACCTTTAGCATATTCAAGATTTTAGATTCTTTTTTTGTGTAATAATTGCAGAGATACGTAGCGGATGTTGGAAAATCATGGCCCGTTTTGATAGTGTGTGGGGGACTCCTGCCTCTACTTTTATCATTGTTATGGCTTTTAATGATTCGACATTTTGTACCCGCAATGCCATGGGTTACCGTGTTCTTCTTTAACGGCCTTATAATATCAGTCACAATGTTCTACTACATGAAAGGTAATATAATGTGGATTAACTTATTATTTTATTAATCTTGTAATTTGAGCCTGTAATTTTTTAAATCCTTTAATATAATATTGACTTTTTTTTTTCTTTATTTTGATCTTTTAGCCGGATGGATTGGAAATGATGCTATCTCGCCCATCATTGGTGAACATGATCCATACTATCATGTTTCTGCAAGGGTAAATTCGTATTTCTTAAAGCCAATATTTTTATTCGTAGGCTGTTATAAATTTACTAATTTATTTATTTATTTATTTATTTGGTTTATTCAGGAGCAACATCATATTCGTGCAGCTGCGTTTCTAATGACGTGTGTTATGATTGTTGCTGTTTTATCATCTATAGCTATAGTGAGACGAATTCTTATGGCAACATCTGTACTCAAGGCAAGTATAATATAATCGTGTTAATTACACTAATGGTCCCTGTGGTTTGGTCATATTGCAACTTTAGTCCCAAGTTCCAAAACTTGTATTTTAAACCTTGCACGAACATAACACTGTTGGTCCCTAAAATGGATGGGGGTTAACTTGTCTCGCATGCTGCATGTAAAATGTGTGAATTACCCTTAAGGGTATTTTGGTCATTTTACATGCAGCTAACGAAGTTAACATCCATTTATTTTTAGGAATTAATGTGTTACGTTCGCGCATACAATCATTCTAAAGTTGTTCTTTTGGAACTTGGGGACTAAATTGCAATATGACCAACCCAAATCGACCATCCGCGTACTTAATTTTTTTAAAACCCCAGAAGTTCATAAATTAACAAACTTTATTTGCAGGTCGCTGCAAAGGTGATTGGGGAAGTTCGCGCTCTAATAATATTCCCGGTTGTACCGTACTTAATCCTTGCGGTCTTTTACATGATTTGGTTATCGGCTGCCCTTAATCTTTTCAGTTCGGGTCAAATAATCCGCAATGACTGCACCACAAATTGTTGTGCTTATGATCTTGAAGCCAAACGGGTCAGCTGTGACGATTGCTGCGGTTATAGCATCCATTACACCCCTCACATTGCAGCTTCAATTCTATTCCACTTGTTTGGATGTTATTGGGCCACTCAGTTTATCATAGCATGTTCTTCAACCGTGATCGCGGGTTCAGTAGCTTCATATTATTGGGCTCGTGGGGAAACTTTGGTTAGTCTTTTAGTGGAATAAAAATACTTACTTTTTCGTTTCTTGCATCTTTTTGTTTCTAATGAATGTCTTTATTTGGTATAGACAACGATTCCGTTTCTTCCGGTTTTTTCGTCAATGAAGCTGCTCACGCGTTATAGTCTTGGCTCGGTGGCAATTGGGTCTTTGATTGTGTCTTTTGTTGAGTCGACTCGATTTATACTCGAGGCCGTACGACGGAGACTTAAAGTTGCTGACATCATGCCTGACAACTGGTTTAAAAGAATGATGTTTTATACTTCTCGGGTTTGCTTGAAGTTTATTGAATTGACTGTGAAATGTGTTAATCGGAATGCATACATTATGGTAAGTAAAGATTCTACCTATATCGTTTTGATGAGGTGGCAATATGGGCGGGTCGATGGGTTGGATGACATGTCAAAACGAGTCATTTTTTGTATGGGCTGAAATGGGCCGGGTCAGGTCGTGTTGACATGCAAACACTTTTTATCAGTTTTTTTTAATACTTTGTGCGACTTTTAATCTTTTTGATCCCTTGTCCTTTTAGCTAAATTTTCTTGAATCGGCCCGTTTCAGATAACCCACCCATTAACAAGGAGATGGTTGAAATGGGTCGGGCCAGGTTCTTTTGAACTGCAAACACTTTTCCCCAGTTTTTCTTACAAAAAAATAATGCTTTATATTGATCACAAAAACATTATTATTGCAGTAATACTATAAATCTTTAAATATAATGGTTTACACATGCAGCATTGACAATCAAACTTTTGACTCATTCCCCTTTTCGCTAAACTTTTTGAATTGACCCGTTTCAGATAACCCACCAAGAAGTAGATGGTTTGAAATTGCTCTTAGTTTAACACGTGTTTTTGTTACTTGTTTTTGGCAGATTGCTATAACAGGAAAAGGGTTCTTTAAAGCTTCAGAAATGGCAACAGATTTGATAATCAGTAACATTCTCCGTATAGGCCGAGTGAATGTAATCGGGGACGTTATACTGTTTCTAGGAAAGCTATGTGTGAGCCTTGCAAGTGCACTTTTTGCATTTCTCATGTTGGACACTCACAAATACAAATCATCTCACAACAAGATCACATCCCCGTTATTCCCCGTGCTGGTATGTAACACGGGTCCAAGTAAAAATTGTACCTTTGATCAAAAAGATTGTACCTTTGATCGAAAAGATTATATATTTGATAAAAAATATTGTATCTTTGATCGAAAAGATTAAATCTTTGATAAAAAAAGATTTAATCTTTTATCGAAAAGATTAATCTTTAATCAAAAAGATTGAATCTTTGACCAAAAAGACTAAATCTTTTATCAAAAAGATTAAATCTTTGATAAAAAAAATTAAATATTTGATCAAAAAGATTGAATCTTTGATACTACTTTCGGTTAATGGGATTATGATGCAGGTGTGTTGGGGTTTAGGATATGTGGTGGCAACCCTTTTCTTCGCAGTGGTGGAAATGTCGATCGATACTATTATACTTTCATATTGTCAAGACGCCGATGAACATCAAGGGACTGCGCATTATGCACCTCCGCTTTTGATTGAAACATTTGATGAACAAAATGAGGTGCAAAGAATTGCTCAGTAAAGGTTATGATATGTAGTGGGATTTTTTGTTGTTATTTTTTGTGGTGGTGGTAGTATTGTTAAGTGGTAGGTTATGTATGTGTAGAGAACAAGTGATGATAACTATATATATTATGATATGATATACATATAGCCATACGTGCTAGTTTTGGAGGTATAATGCAAGCATGTGTCAAGTGTTTTTGAGCTTACTAGATGACCAAAGGGGATTTTTTGTTGTATAATGTTGAATGGATGAAAAGGCCCTTTGTTTATGACTAATTGGACATCATCATATATTAATTAATACAAATAAAAGATAAGAAAATAGGTCATCAGATGAAGTTATAATTGGAAGAATAAATTAATCAACTAAAAAATTTAACACAAAATGGTATGAAAAAAAAGTTATAAAAAAGTGACTTGTAATAGAACATCAACTTGAGTGTGATTTTTGAGGATGTAATTTCTGCATGTCTAGAGTTGTAGAGTCGTGTTATGTAGGGGTTTCTAGGTGTTTTGTCGTCTGAGATGACAAAACTTAGCTCATCTCCTAGTGTCATTTCAAGTAAGCAAGGACGTGTACTTTATATGGAGTAAGTCTTTTGTGTTCTTTTTAGTTTTAGAATCAAAATTATCATTGTAAATTGTAATGGGTAAACTCTCGTGACTTACTCTACATATGTTCAAAAGATGTCATATAGCATCAAGCTACACTGCACGGCATTTCAAATCATCTTTGCATTTTCAAAGGAGTACACTCGTGACTTTGTAATAACTGAAAATATGGAGTTCAATCCGGGCATCTCAGATGTGGATCCAGCCATCTGAGATGGCAAATCCAATTACCATAGATGTACATACACACCTCGCTTACTTGGTATGTCTCAGATGATGGAACACCTAGAAACATTACCCACTTCTCAGAGACCCAGAAATCGGTTTTTTTTTAACTAAACCTATTACTTAAATACAAAATTTCGTGTTATGTAGAGGAGCAAACATGTTGAAACTATTTATGAGCTATTTGACATTGGTTTGCGCTCAAATCAAGCCGACCTTAAACAATCTTGACTCTTAAGCTAAAATAAGTTCGTTTAGTAAACGAGTCTGAGCTTTATACACTAAGCTTAGATATGCTCGTGAGCCCAAACCAATCCATACACAATAAAACTATAAGATAGTGTCGGGAATCTATCAAAATAAACATTTGACTGGTTAAAAGTATCAAAACAGGCATTGCCTTTTGGTTTTTTCCCAAATTAACACTGATTGGATCAACCATTTAGAAATCGTCACCAGGATTTTTTAAGCACCAAGTACATTATATGCCGTCACACAAACCATTTGAAAATGTGCCACTTCAAATATATGAGTGTGATATGACGAGTCTAACCCAATGTTTATTAGGCCATCTTCAGGGCTGTGTCCGTGCCAACACGTGAATTTTTAAAAATGGTCTTACTCCTCGAAAAAAATTAATAATAATCTTTAAATACTATTAAAGCAATATAATTTGTACACATGACCTTCTTTTAGGCTGTCCACATGTGTAATCCAGTCAGCAACTTTTCATTCTCATATTCTCTAATATTCTGCCACGTGTCATCTCACACTATATTTAAACCTTATAATTTTCCACCATAATCATTTTACTCTCTCGGCTTACTAACTCTACCATCTTCTATATTCCGGTAATGTAGATCGAGATTAATCGTTTTCCGGTAAGGTTATATATTATACTCTAATGGCCAACAATGTTATATGATTTTCCGGCAAAGTTATATCTTTTTCCGGCAACATCATATTTTCGTCTGGTTATTGTAGATCTAACCTTTTTATTTTTATTTTCATTGTTAACTGATTTTTTTTAAATCAGTTTAGGTTTTAAATCAAAAACGGTGATGAAGCTAATATTTCTAAGTATTTACGTTTTTTCGGTAAGTTTTTCCGTTAATGTGTTATACCTATAACAATGGTTGTTTTATATTTATTTGAAGTATTATATTTTTCCTGTTTTTTCTTTTACATGTTATTCTTCTAGGTTCTAAATAAAAATCAGTTTCATCCATGTACATTATCATTATTCTTTTTCCGGTAAGGCCAATTTAAATTTTCCGGTTATAAATTATAATTCAAATCTTCCATAATATAAATGTTATAACAAAGCTTAATTATTTCAGGTTATTATCCCGATTGATGTACGAAATATTTCATTTTATCTTCTAAATAAAAATCGGAGATTTCGTTTTTACGGTAAGAGCATTCAAATTTTCCGGTTATAAAATTATAATTAAAATCTTTCATGATATGACTATTAATATTTGACTTTATCATTTCAGGTTATTGTTCCGACTTATATAAGCTAATTGCATGGATTGAAGATTAGTTAATAAGATGTATTTTTTAAAAATTTTCAATATTGATGTATATTTTTTTTAATATTCATGTAAATTCCTTATTTGTAAGATTATAATATACATTAAATTACCTATATTAATATAATCATTATTCTGTTGTTTTGTCAACTTCCAATTAAGTGACAAATATTCCGTCTAATTTAATAGCTCATTGTAATTTTCAATCTTATATTAATTTACATTTTTAGATTTATACACATTGAAGGATCTCATTAATACAATTTATAGAGTTTGACATTCCTTATTAAAAAAAAACAGAATGAACAACCCTTTTTTATGTTTTTAACTTTTTCCATTTTTATAAACTCATTCCTTAATTTGTGGTTTGACCAAAATAATAACCTAATTATTCCATTATTACAATTTATATTTTTTGATTTTCCTTATTTGTTAAAAAAACCGAATGAATAAGTTATAACTTAAATAAATTTCCGATCGATTTAAGTATTTGACCATTCATATTAAATCGTTTTTTACCATTCATATTAGTTTATATTTTTAGATTTATACACATTTAGGAATCCAATTATGACACTTTATAAAGTTTGACATTCCTTATTTAAAAAAACCGAGTGAACAACCCTTTTTATGTTTTTAAAATTTTTTCCATTTTTATAAACCCATTCCTTAATTTGTGGTTTGACCGAAATAATAACCTAATTATCCCATTATTACAATTTATATCTTTTGACTTCCTTATTTGTTAAAAAAACCGAATGAATAAGTTATAACTTAAATAAATTTCCGAGTCTTACTTGCAACAAGGTTTAAGTATCCCATTTATACAATTTATTGAGTTTGACTATCCTTATTTGTTTAAATAACTAATAAGGATAGTTAAACTCAATAAATTGTATTAATGATTTTAATACAATTTAAGTAACATATTTAAACTCCTTTTAAATTCGGAAATTGAACAATCTTTCAACAAAGTTTTAAAGGTTTTAATACTCTTCATAGTTTTAAACTCATTTCAAAATCTTTCCATAATTTTTTGAAGTTTTCAAATTAACCGATTTGATTTTCATTTGTGTAATTGTTTCTAAATTAGTTAGTCATATTAGTAAAATTAGAACAGATTTGATTTTAATTTTTGTCATTTGGCATTAGCTAGAATAAGTTATCATTTTAATATTCAAAAAAATTGATTGTCAAACTAAAAATACTTGCCATAATTGTAATGTAATCTTACTTTAAATTACGTGAATATTAATTATTAGTTAATACTAAAATAATAACCGCGTTATTTTAGAACACAATATTCAAATTGACATAATTTCTAATAATCAATACTTAATATATCATAAATTAAATAACCATTTTATCATCATTTATAAATATTATTCGACACATATGATTTAGTGAATATTATTAAACATGACAACTTTTCATAATTTATTAATATTATTATTTACATGAATCAAGATATTTCAAATTATTTATATCTTTACATGGAAGACCAAATTTAAACTTAAAACTACAAAATTTAATTAACATATTTAAACTCTTTTTAAATTCGGAAATTGACCAATATTTTAACAAAGTTTTAAAAGTTTTAATACTCTCCATAACTTTAAACTCATTTCAAAATCTTTCCATAATTTTTTGAAGTTTTCAAATTAACCGATTTGATTTTCATTTTTGTAATTATTTCTAAATTAGTTAGTCATATTTTTTCAGCTTTAATTATTTTCAAAGTCAACATAAAATTTTTTAATCTTTTCAAAGTTATTTGAGAATTCATTTATTGTAAAAAGTTTTTAAGTTTTGCAAATTTAACAAAATATTAATGTCAGTGATTTAAAAGTTTGTTGCAAGATTGGTTAAAAATCAAAAATAATTTCATAATTTTTTGAAGTTTACTAATTCCAATTTTTTTATATTTTGTAACTATTTTGAAAATATTTCAAAACGGGTTGTTTTGAAATAGTATCAAATTTGTTAGTTATAAAATGATGGCCAAAAAAAGATTTTTATTGACATATCTTTTTGGTTTAATGCTTTAAGTTAGAAAGATGTTTTATGTTGTCATTTTACTTTGTTTGTTGTTATATGTTATTTTGTTTTAACAAAAACAACAATCAGATAAAAACAACTTTATAAATGTTCAAATGTTACTCATTATTAAATATGTTATTAAGGTATATTTAATTTGGATGCTATTGTTTTATTATATTTTCAGGTGATGAAGTAAAACGAGTTTCTTTTGATATAATGTTTGAAGAATTTGATGGTGGTTTAATATGAAAGAACATGTTTATGTCTTTTGTTGATGTTTTTTGATTGTTCGATGCACATTAACTTATTGTAACTTTTAACTTTTAATATCTAAACAATGTAAATGATTAACGTTTTGATTCGAAAGTTTGAACAAGTTTTGTGTTGCATAAATTTATTATGTTTGTTGACATGCGTTTCCACCGTGTGTAACACGGGCTATACCCTGGTAATAATAATAATAATAATAATAATAATAATAATAATAATAATAATAATAATGTCATATTATTTAGTTTTGACCGGTCAATTTTTAATATTATGCATTTCCCTTCAATTTGGGTATAATCTTGTTCTACAATCTCACTCACTCAAAAACCCTAGATTTGCATTCATCAGTCAGCTTCAAATTAAAGGTAATATTATCTTCAAATATTAATCACGCAGGCTTTAATTCAACATTTATTATGGTGTATTTGTTTTTGCTGATTTCAAAGTTGATAACCATATTTGATGCACTGTAATTTGTAGTTTAGACTTTAGGGTTTATGCTTTCTCTGTTTATTGGATGTATATGAGTTGTTTTTTCAAGCTTGTGCTCGGCGCGGCTCGTTTATTATTTATTAACTAGGATTAGGATCCCGCGCTTCACGACGGGACCGATGAATTGACCAAAAAACACAAGTAAAAACGTTAAACCATAAACTCATTGCAAGTCGACGTGAAGTCAGTCTGTATCAAGTTACGACATCGAAACTAAACAAAAGAAATAAACCCGTCAATGCCAAAATACAACAAATTATCAAATGTAGAACCAAAAAACCGGCACGGTACATTTGCTACAAATTCGGTTAGTATCAGCGGTGCCAACACAAATTCGTAAACATGAATTAGTAAGCAAAAAAACATATATTTTAAAGGTGAGGTATTAAACGTTGAAACACGGATATAAAACCATGCGAGATGGAATATTTTTATATCATGCAAAAAGTTTCGGTCATTGTAAAGACGAACTATAAAAAATATGAAAGCAAAGTCTAAGAAAATCGTTTAACCGACAAATAAAACATGTAAAGCTGACCCTTGTCCAAGTTTAGTGTTCACAGTTTGCTAAATATTTTTATTAGTTGGAAAAAAAATTGTAAAATGAAGAAAATAAAAACCATTATTATTTATGGAATAATGGATAGTGATTTAGTGGTTAAATTAATTAATAAAATATTTAAAAATTGAATAGTAAGTTTGTGAGGATGATTTAATCCTCTTTTTAATATGTATATATATATATATTAATTAATGTGTATATGTGTTTAATTATTATTATATATATTTTAGAGAAAACTTAAATGAGCCTCAGTTTGGCTGTGCACTGTGAAATCAATAGATATAAATCCAAGAGAGGTAAAACTTAAAAATACACAGTTGGTGCTCGATAACTAAACGAGCTTTATTTGATGCTCAGACTTGGCTTGAGCTCAAGCTCGAAAAAACTTGGCTTGTTTCAAGTAAGTTTATTTATTATTTATTAATTTATATATCTTTTTTAATTGCTTTTATATATATTGAGAAAAACCTTAAACAAGCCTAAGCGGTAAAACTTATACGTATTTATACGTATTTAAGTCCAAAAGAGGTGAAACTTAAAGATACGCAAGGCCCGTTAAGGCTCCACGAGTGTAAAGGAGCTTCCCATTCAAGGGTCGAGCTCAGGCCGGATAACTAAACGAGCTGTATTTGAGGCTTGGACTCGGGTTGAAAAAGCTCGGCTTGTTTCCAACTTTTTATTAATCCAAGCTCGAGTAGCTCGTGACTTCTTTTTTTGAACAAGCAATGTTTTCCACCTTGTGTTATCCCCATGTCTCAAGTGACACTAGAACCCACAACCATTTGGTTCAAGGGCATACACCTTTGCCACTAGACCAATGCTCGGCTCATTTGCATAATAATTATGTTGATTTCTGCCGAGTAATTTTGTTTTATTTCCAATTTGTTAGATTAAATCTACATATTTTGTTATTTGGTTTATATAAAAAAGGGTTTGTTTTATGTATATGACAGTTTACAAATGGGAGGTAGAGGAGTGATCAGTGATAAATGGTCCATGAGGGTACTTTGGCTAACAGCAATCGGAAGTGCCGTTGGTATGATTTTACTAAATTACCCCTGTAAAAGGATCGAACCCGTTTGAATATATAATATTCGGTAGTTTAAATTTGGTGTTGTAGGACTGTATATGGTTGCTGTTGAAAGGCAGACACAAAACAGGGAAAAGATGATGGCTGAAGCCTTAAGGGCAGAAGCGGATGCAAATAATGTGTGATTTGTCGTTAACTGAAAGCCGGAGGTTTTTGTTTTGAGACATGGTTTAATAAATGATCATATCAAGTCTAAAAGTGTAGAAATTTATGTCTTGAAATCTTTCAAGAATGATGATATGCATTGTGAGTTTGTGACCAATTTTGTCGTTTTGTTTTCCAATTTAAACAGTTACATATATTTGTGTTTGTTGATGTAGATATGTTGATGAATGAATTGCATTTGTTGTGTTTCAGGAATTATACAAAGTTAATACTGAAATATTTACTTACAAGCAGTAGTCAGTGTAGACGAGTTGCAGCCGTTCTCGAGCTTGGTTCGTTTTGAGCTATATGTTTCAGGCTCGACCTTGGCTCGTTTCTATTTTATTAAATATTTAAGAAATGGTAAAATTGCAAGAAAATATTGAAGGACAAGCTAAATAATTTTTTTGTTATTAGATATTTTAACAAACACCCTCCCCACTTTTGCAGACACCTTCTATACGAGTTGTATATAGTCATATAACTTGTATGAGTTTTTCGTACCCAAAACCTTACAGAGATGTTAGACATCCCGCTGACCGGGCTTTTATAGAAGTCATATAGGGTCATATAACTCGTAAAAAATCCACCTATATGTGAATCCTGTATAGGACAGATTACCTAGAAATAACTTGTATAAGGTCATATAACTCGTAGAAAAAGCAAAATTATTTGGGTCGTACAAGATGCTCCTCGGTTCATGTGACGAAAGTTATTTGACGCGATACAATATTCCGATAACTAGTTGATTCGCATAATTATGTGACACAATACAAGATTCCGTTAATTATTTGACTCGACAAAAGATTAAACATTGAATAAAACGAGCATAAACACGTTTGGAAAAATAGTCGTTAGGAAAATATGCGAGCATAAACATAACTTGGAAAAATAGTTGTTTTAAACTAGCTGCTGAAAAACTATTTGTTGAAACCATTTAAAAAATTGAAGTCATATAGAGTCCTACAAGTCGTATGGAATCGGTCAACGAATTCTAACAAAATCCTACAATCATACGAGTCGTATGACCCAATACAACTCTTATAGATGGGACCGGGTGTCTAGATAGTTGAGCTGGATGTCTTCATAGATAAAGCCAAAACAAACTATGAACATTTCATCTATTCATTAGAAGCTACATGTATGAAGCTTTTGTAGGGTAAATTACCTACAAATAACCAACATATGTGTAGATAAACGTTTAAAAATTTAAACCATATGAGCAAATTAATATAATGGCTTCATCGTACAAAAATAGTCATTTATATGTAAGAAGTAACTGTTATGCGTGTAATTTAATCTATTTATTTTTATATAAAACTAAACCTATCATTTTCTCGAGTAGGCTTGTGAGCCTATACAAACCTCAGCTTGTTTATTGCATGAGCCCAATTTAAGTGCAAGCATGTTTAAGCTCAACTTATGAGCGGCTCTGCTCATTTACACCCCTAATCATATGATAAAAACGACCCGAACACATTATATTAGAACTCAATGCATGTAAAAAGCAGAACAAGACAATCAAAATAAACAAAATAATGGAAGAAATAAGGCATGAATTAACCAAAAAGGAAAAATGTTTAAAAACATTCAGTATAGTATTTACAACAAAAATTGAATGTATTAACCAAAATTGAGAGAAACTCTATCCATCATATGCTACATACACCAGAATCCTATCTTCTTCTCTTTCTTTTCTTAAAAGAGTCCAAAAAACAAACTATCAAATGACCATATTGTCCCTGTTACCGGGGTTTTTCACATGCCTTCTAGAACGAGACCTCCTTTCTCCTTTCCGTTTAACAGCGCTTTTCTTTACCAAACTCTTAGCATTTGAACCATTACCCCTCACAGGTGTAGAAACCGTAACAGGAACATTAACACGTGCCCGTTTTACCAGTTTAGTCACGGGTGATGGCGGCGGCATGTGCTCTAGTAGATCTCTATGGTATGCCTGTGTATACAAACATATTCAAGGGTATTTAAGACATTTCATCAAAATTTGTTAATATGATAAGAATGTAATTTCATACCTGTATAACGAAATTCCGTCTTTCACAGTCCATAAACATATTAATATTCCAGTCGACCCGAGACATGATTTTGTCTCTTACAGTAGAGAAACTTAACTGGTCTCGTGAAGTAAACCGGTCAACTTCATTGAACCATAAACACGTGAAGAGATTCGTTATCGGAATATGTTCTCTTATGATGACACACCCTTCCGGAACATCTGCACGCACAACACATTTCCTTAAATATGAAAAGGTTTTATTTTAAAAAAAAAGTAGAGAAAACATACCACTAATTATAGGAAGCTTAGCCTCAGAATAATGCGTTAAACCCTCGCTTCTGTAAAAATTAATTTGGTAATCAATTGATGCGTTATCGTATTTCCCAGCAGCTTTATTAGCTTCGGCTTCCTCAAACACATCAAACCGCCTATAATGTTTTGAAATAGCAAAAGTTGCATTGTGGCGCCACAAAAACCTGAACAAATAATTCACAATCATAGTATATAAGTCACAGGATAATTTATAAAATGGTGATTAAAATGAAGTTTGAAATTACCTTTCGAGAAGTTGATATGGGTCTACAACTAGTTGCAGCTTCCCGTCAATCCATATAGAATACCGAACATTTGGAAAGAGTCTGTGTAGTAAAAGCTTGGGGACCTGCCACATGTATAATTTGGTTTATACAAAAGCTATTTGTATAGATTTATATAAAATTGTATAAAATGTAGGGGTGCGCATCATGAAACCGATAAAACCGAACCCAAAAAAGCCAATGTTTGGTTTTATGTTTCCATAAGAACCAAAATTTCAGTTTTGAGTGTAATTAAAACCGAACTGAACCGAACTTATGGATTTCATTTTTAATTTTAAGTAACTTACAAAAATTTAATAAATAGCTTTACCCAAATATTTTAGCCCAGACGTATAACAAAAACTAATTATTTATTTACAAAACTGATTTAGGCCCAAAATTTCAAGCCAAATGATAAAACCGAAAAAACTGAAACCACCCAAACCAAAAACTAAAATAACTAAAACCAAATTGTTTTCAAAACCAAATTTTCAGTTTTTGGTTGGGTTTTGAGCCGGAAACCGACCCATGCATATCCCTAATAAATGTAACCAGCTTTCTAATTTCTATTTTGGATGGCCAACTTTCTTTTTGGTTAAAAAAAAACTTTCAACGTTCAAATCTTTTTAATTTAAAGTAACCAACTTTTAGAAATTTCAGTTTCGGGTCAAATTGTGGCAGCACTATGTTACTTTATTTTTCCTTTTCTGATGAAGCACTAAATGTCCATTTATCTTGGTAATTACCTTAAATCACAAATTTTGAAACTTTCGTGGCTTTTCAGTAACCTTTTTAATAAGTTGGTTACCCAAAAAAAGGAGACCAAAACTGGTAACCTTTTAATTTGTACGCAATTTTAGGCCCTCTCTAAACATTTTCATTTCTCCATCATGCAGGAAAAAGAGCATCTTTCAGGAATACTCTACTTACAATCTTTTCTCTTTAACCATGCAAAATGTTGACCTCTAGCAAAAGCTTATAAAAGTTTAATTCACCTTAATAGAATACTTTATTTGAATTTGGTTGTTTCCATGATTTATCTTTATGCTCTATTTGTATTAAGCCCATATCACGCACGAAAATTTTTGAGTTTTTATGATGATTATTTAGCAAACTAATATAATATGACAATCGTCAATTTCAGATTAACTCTGTTAACTCAACTCCGTCAATTCAAACTTAAGATCATTTAAACTAGGGTTTAAATGACGCTTAACACTTACTACATGTGTAGTCTTTCGGGAGTTGCACCGAAACGCAAACGAGTTGACGCAAACGATTGATGAATAAACGAAAAACGTCAAAACAGTAATTATGTGATAATTATGTGTTAGCTTTATGTGTTATGTGATAACATGGTTATAAACGTTAACTCAAGATGTAAACAAGTTAGTTAGGTTAGAAAAGTAATACTTAGAAGTGGAGGGACTTGAATGTAACATGTTATGTTTATAAATACATCATAAACTAAACCCTAACTTATTATTATTCTTCTCCCTAACCCCGATCGGAAACCCTCTCCACCTCCTTGGCTGCCGTCACCTTCACACACACATACAACCATCAAATCAAGCTTTTGATTGAAGAATTAGGTGCTAGGAAGGTATAATCGATTATCCTATGCATCCGTTATACTTGATTTTGATGTTTGTTGGGTTAATTGAAACCCTAGATTGGCTGATTTTGTGTATGTATGAAGTTAATATGATTGTTGTTGATTGAATGATGATTTGATAACTAGAATTTATATTGTTACACGTTAATCGTTGTGTCTTTGATTTGAGTTCAAACAAAAACCCTAATCATGTATGTAATGTGTAATTGATGTGCATGGATGGTGTTTATGGAGTCTAGAGTCCTATATGAATGCATGATAGATCATAGATTGTTAATATGTTGAGTTTGGATGCCAACAGTTTCTGGACAGAATGTGTATTTGATGTTTAAGTGACAGTAACGAAGTGTAAATGTGAAAATTGGTTGAGATTATTGATACTACAGTAGATTAGGTTGAGTCTAGTTTCTATAGAATAAAAATTTGTAATTTTTGGACAAGTAAAGGTTAACATTTATGATTTTACAAAAACGTTGTGCAAAGCTGAGCTGTTAGACCTGCTGTTAGGTTGTTTTGTAAATGTTATATCTCATGAACTACGAGACCAATTGGGTTGGTTCCACTTCTGGAAGTTGACTCATTGAGTTAGGAACCTAACCCAAGTGGTCTTGCATTTATTGGATTTTTCGTTTAACGGGAATTGCAAATAACATTCTGTTGCGCATGAATTTGACTGTTATGAGTTTGCTGTAATGATTTGATGATTGTGAGAAAACTATGTGGAATAAAAATATAATAAAATATATTCTGGAAACCTAAGACATATATGCTTCTGTGATGATTTTTGGTAAATTAATTGAGATGCTATGATCGGTGGAATAGTACAATCTTTCAAGTAGAATTTCTGTCTCGGTGAAACTAGCTGCTGAGTTTTGTGAAAATGCATAAAACATGATACTTGCTAATTTATTATCGTGTTTTGACCAAATTGCCCTTGAGGGGAACGATTACTAGTTAATTGTCATGATTTGACCAAAATGCCCTTACGGGGAGTAATGGCTAGCAATGTACTTTATGAATACATGACACGTATATGATTGCTTACACATGTAATGTATCCCAAATACACTTGTTAAAGTCACACATGATTTACAAACGAAACACGAAACATGTTACGTGCATAGGTATTATGTGCCGGGTCTAGAGACTCGATAATATTCCGACACTTAGAAGAATCTCTTTGTTGTTTTAGAACGCTAGAGAGAGTTTTTCTATGACGCGCATCTTGGTGATTTAATTTGGGAATTTCTTTGCAAACAGTGAGTTTCACTTTCCACTTTTAAACTTTTTAAACGCTTTTCTCTTAGGGGAGATAACATACTCCGAACGCATTTAAGATTTTGTTAATATAGATTATATATCACTTGTAAAGACTAAGTGGCAAACGCGTAAACTAAAGTCCTTCATAACATCGAACCGGTTAATATTTGGATAATAGCGAGTCACTGTTGAGTAGTACTACTGGGTTTGACAAACCCCACCCAACGCTAAACTCGACTGGATGTCGAGCGGGTGTAATCTTGGCTAAACACATACCATGGTCTGGACGACCTGGTGGCAAGGCAAATTGATAAACAGTCAGCTTCGGTGTCGAACACTTAGTAATACTTGTTGTATAGGCTAGCTACCTATCGATATATAATTGATTTAACACTATCTGGTAACGCAAAACGCTAAACGCAAAACGCTTAACGCAAACGCTAAACATTTACTTTTATTTAAACTTGTGAACTCACCAACCTTGTGTTGACACTTTTAGTATGTTATTCTCAGGTAGCCGAGGCGGGCGCGCGGTTTAGGAACATGCATTGCTTGAAAACGCTTTTGTTATGCAAACTTATTTTTAATGGTTATCATTGGTTTTAAGTCGTCCTGCGTGACGCAACTTTTGGTTAAAAGTTTTTACGCTTCCGCATTTAATTACTCGTAAACGTTTTCATGGTTTTGAAACTTTATTTTATGGTTTGATTATAACTGATGATTCCGATCCTGTTAGTTCACACCCTCTGACGGTAAAACTCCGTTAGTGGATTTTGAGGGTGTGACATATAATTAGTCAAAATAAAATAAGGATATACAGTATAAATTCAGTAGACCACTGTGTTAAAACAATTATTAGTTAATGCCTGCAATTTACTAATGTTTTAAATCAATGAACTGAGAGCTCATTTAATAAATACATAAAAAGATGATGTTTAAAAGATAAAGAGGACAAACCTTTCCATTTCGTCTAGCATCGGAGTAAGGAATATTATGCACAACAATAATTCTCCATAATCCAACCTTCATTCTGTAGTCCAAAGCACTAGAATTTCTCATATATGCTTCAGTTTCTTTATCAATAAACATATAAAACGGTATGTTTTTACTTGCAGCCTCACTGATCTTAGTTGGCTGCTGAATTACATCATAGTTTCCTGAAAGCCAAGAAACAATATGTTATGCAACGATAAATTTATAATGCCTAAAAGAATGTAACAAGTTTTTACCAAATATGGCTGATGCAACAATAATATCATTATATTGCTCCAACTCCACAAGATCAGAAACATCGATATCAAATCCAGTTTTGTAACCAGGTCTGCAACCTTTTACAAACCTGAAAGAATTTATATCATTAAAAAATTGTTTTAAACGGTGATACCAAAGTTTATATCAAATACGTACCCACAATGTACAGTCATTGATTCTTTAATATCAAAAGATTCATTCCTTTGCTTTATGGAAGGATATCCACCAAAATCTGAGCCTTCATGTGGTTCGGTTTTAGTAGAAGTCTCCTCATGGAAATAACTTAAGTGTTGAAGAACAGGTGATGCTGATGTGGCACTCGGCATACTAGCCATAGCTTCCTCCACTGGAAGGTAACATACAGGACACGCTGGTAGAACAATAACATCACAAAATCAGTTACAAAATGTTATATTGGTTAAATTATATACCATTTTAAACGTTTAAAGTTTTAAAGAAACAGAAACGACTTGCTTACGTCTAGGTCCAGGTCGTCTCCTATCACCTGGAGGAGGGGGCGGAAATGCAAAATTCTGACAATAATTGCTATGAGAAGCGACAGATCCTGTGGAATGTAATGCACTAGAAGTATGTCGGGTAGGAGGGTTTTCTTCACACACAGACAGAGTTCCTTGTATATTAGAATTATCATCTTTCTCACTATGAACCGTTCTGGAGAACTGAAAAGAGGTATTATAAGCATCGCTAAAATGATTGAAGATTGTGCTCTCTGGTGCATCTTCTGACAAAACAGAATCAGTGTAAAAAAAAAGACTATTAGCAACTTCATTGCAAGAACCAAAATATGTTAAAAACACAGAGATATGCTTGAGAAACAAACCTCTATTGACAGTAAAGAACCCTGATAAGAAAGCCATGAGAGCAAATGAAACCAAAATCATCATTACAATCTTCTTTCTACTTAGATACCTACGTAAAAAGGGAAGAAATATATCTTTCTCCCTCGAACCATTGAGTGACATCCTTGAAGGCTTGCGTGCAGTGAATCCATTTTGAGTCGGCAACGAACCGTTTTGTGGTTGTTGTGGTGATCCATAACTCTGTGTTCTTAAATCCAATGACACTCCAGTCATCGTAATTCCAGTCTCACTGTTCTGCTCTTCATTGCCTTGTTCCCTCACACCTCATTCACAATAACCAGAATTCCTCAATTTCTCTCACAAACACAAACCCTAACAGATCAAAAATTCTCAATCAACCGGTAATTCAATATTCCACAAGCAATCATGAGCACATGAACACTAAATTTGATTCCAATCATTAATCGAACAAACATTACGGTGAATCAAATAGAAACACGAGATTTTCGTGTTGTATAAACAGATTAAAATCAACCAGTAATTCAAGCAAATCCATAAGCAATTACAAAACATATGAACACTATTCTAAAGCAACTAACTGATTCGACTCCAATTGTTAATCGAACAAACATTAATGTAAATCAAATAGAAACACGAAATTTTCTTAAGATTAGGCAAATCAATCTAACTTCTTATTATAGAAACAGATCAAAATCAGCCTGTAATCCAACCACACCCACAAGAAATTACAAAACACATGAACACTATCTAAAGCAACTAACTGATTTGATTTCAATTGTTAATCGAACAAACATTCCCGTCAATCAAACAGAAACACAAAATTTTCGTAAAATCATGGTGAATCAATCTGGAGTTGTATTACACTAAACAAATCAAAATCAACCTGTAATTCAACCACATCCACAAGCAGTTACAAAAACACAAAACCACTATCTTAACCAAAGAAACACGAAATTTTCGTAAAATCACGTTTTCGAAGTCGTATTATACAAACAGATCAAAATCAACCTGCAATTCATCCAAATCCACAAGCAGTTACAAACAATAACACACTATCTAAAGCAACTAACTGATTTGATTCGAATCATAATCAAACACAACTTACTCATAAAATGACGATAAACCGATCCAAACTCGTATTACACAAAACAGATCAAAATCAACCTGCAATTCAACCAATTCCACAACCAATTACAAAACACACTCACAGCATTCAACTAATCAACTAACTAATCCGACTCCAGTCGTTAAAGTAAATCAGATACAAACACAGAATTTAGGTCAAATTAGTCATCAAAACAACCTGACGTCACATCCTAAAACCAGATCAAACTCTCACACCTCACATTACTTCACGATCTAAACCCTAACCACGCCACGTCACACAGTCCGTACACAAATCTATCACAATAACCACAAATTCACACAGATTCAACCGTGTATAAGTCAAATTACACCTTACCTGTTCGCCTGTGATGCAATTGACAGTTTTAACAGATTCAAACTCGAACAATAACAGTCTAGATAACTGAATTTGTTGGTTGTGATATTGTGGAATTTGAAGGCAGATTTGATGAAGTAGTTTTATGATGTGATGATGTTAATATTATATTATTAATATTAATAATAATAATAATCGCATCTGATGAGCCAATGAAAATGGTGATAGTGGAATCCGGGTTTTGATTATTATTCGTAATAATAATAATAATAATAATAATAATAAGGAGTTGGTGTTTGGAACCGTCTTCTTGTTATCGCTTTCAGTTATTGGTGATTTATGTATATCTTTAAATCTACATTTTGTTTCTTTAACTATTGGTTAAGTTTTTGTTATTGGTAATGTGACCGTAACTTTATGTGTTAAATTGTCAATTTGTCATTGGTTAATGTGTGTGTACAATTTTAAGTTATTGATTTTGTAACTTTATCTAAAAACTTTTTTTTAAAAAATTATGATAAAATATTAAAATGTGTGATCCTATCTCGTTTAGAATCATTGTATTGATATGAAATTAGAATAAGTTAACGACACTGTTATTTTGATATAGGTTTATTTTTATTTTTAGTATTGTTATTATTGTTATAAATAAGAACATTGCTAGAATTAACCTTTTAACAACAAAATTCTAGTAAAAAGTAATTCTGATATTTAAAAAATTGCCCTAGTTTTACATTCTTTGTTTTTTTTTTTTTGCATGATTTCATTTTTTTAGCTTTTACACTGTCATATTTTTTTAATCATGTCTGGTCATCATTCTTCTTCTTTTGCATGTCTTAGTTCGTGTGTCTGTTGACCAAGAGCCTAGCTTTCTAGGATCAACAATCATAGTTAGAGTCAGCCTGATAGATGTTCTTCTCATTTGATTATTCGCTTGGTTATTTGCATGCTTTGTCTATTTAATTATTCGAGTGAACGCAACCGAGATTTGATTCATGCAATCACCTACTAATTGAAAAGTGAGATTAAGAAAGAAGAAGAAATAGAAATGGCTGTTGAAGGCACCGACACAACAGTTGTTGTAAGGATTGTCGGTGGTGGTATCCAAGCATCGTTAGACAAACAATCCATGCTAACAATTTCGAGATCAAATCAAGTGTAATTTAGTGATACACCACACATCACAAGTCAAGATGACGACAATTGGCTATTTTCAAGTTCATTGCTAAGCCCGTTGATCAACAGTTAAATTTTGTCTGTAAAACTATAATGTGTTGATACCAAGATGCAAGTGACCTTATTTCTATTCATTTTAATTTCTATACATTTAGTACTAATGCTGAGTGATACCAATGTTCCTTCAAACATACTATACGAAAGTGTTATGATAATTAATAACGCGCTAATATGTGTTTAACATTTGATTGACTATAAATAATGATGACAAGAAAAACTAAAGAAGCAATATGGATCAAAACAACATGCTAATGTTATTAATGTGGAATTGTGGATTGTGGTATTTTTGTGGCGCGCACATGGAAATCTACAAGTGCACAACGGTGAAGGAATGTGAATGTGGCATAGTATGAGAGTCAGATTTACAAAAGTGTCATCTAAATGACCCGATGACAAAATACCTAGTAAACATACATATGTCGGATATTTACAATCTGAAGGATGTTATGCTAACAGAAGTTCAAGATTATGCTCATATGTACGAAGTTGATAAGTAAGAAGTAAGTAAGAATTCATTTGACAGGATAAGTGTTTGTTGAGAAATAAGATGCATTTGATAGGATAAGTGTTTTGACACGTCTTTTTGTTAGTATGACGTTTTGTTAAGCTTCTATGATAATTTACATTGTTAGTGACTTATATCTTTTGTTAGTATTGCCTTAAATTCACGTTTTATCAATAAGTGGTTTCAAGACAAAGTGTTTTGCTTCTTAGTATTGACTTTGTATAAATGAGTTGTTTGAAAAAATTATCCCTTTCATTATTTCATTTTACTTTATGATCACTTACATTGGACGACAATAACATCATTTGTGTATGTCATGCTAACACATCATTTCAATTTAAAAACCCACCAACTTTAGTGTTGTAATAACTATTAACAAATCGATGTTTATAGTGAAAAATATCTTTCATATCGTAAATGATTAAACCGGATAACTAATGTTAGCATGATCAAATTTTTATAAGCATTCGTCTACGTGTTCCTTACCACGTGAAAATTAATGCCAGGTAGAGAAGGATTTTGATGACAGCGTTGACAAGCTTGAAAAAAAGATACCAATAATGCGAATAAAAAAAGTCTTTCTGTCTTGATATGTTACTTTTAACAATAACACGTATTTGTGTTGCTAGAATATCATACACATTTATGTAAACACAACCATAAAAATTGATAATAATTTCAACATGGTGCGAGTTCGATCCTTCAAATACATGTATGTTAATGATAACTATTTTCTAATGTGTAAGACGACTTGTTCGAATAGCAAGTCACCTATGTCAATTTATTTTTTGCATTAGAATCATCCGAACTCATTAGCATGAGCCTCGTTGAACGAAAAAGCAACACCCGCTTTAAATGTTATACCAATTTGAAGTCATTTAGAAAAACAACGTTGGGAATATATCTAGAACCCTCACATCATTTATAAATTTATAAAAGAAAAGCCTTATCCAACACCTAGCTAGTTAACCATAATTCTCTAACGGTTGAGCTTCAAGAAAGTTGAAGCAAACATAATTGTGATTATAGCTTATTGATAAGAGATTGTAAATAAAGGAGTTAGGATCTCATAATGTTTAATCAAATACATAAGACCAAAACCTTTGATTGTTGGAACGTTGTGAATTATCTTTAGAATAATCATCCACCCAATCAACCAAGTTTAAGTTATATAGATTCTAACTTTAAATACGAGTTGCTTTGTTTGTAGGGTTAAGAATCGCCAACATGCATATTGAAAGTTAGAATTTACTAATGCACTTTCTAGTATGACATAATTCCAAATCACACGAATTATATATATTGATAAATAAAAAAAATATATAGTGTGATGTTGTAGTCTGGTCCGATTTTATACGTCGACTTTTGGTATGAATCGTAAACCAACAAAAACAAAAACGACCGCAAAACCAAACTAATGAGTGGCTTAGACGGGTTTGACTTTGTTCTCAGTATAATAACATGACATCCTTTCTTGTTCAATTTGGTTTGAAACATATTAAAATGAAAATCAAATTGAATTAAACCAAAATTGATTAGAATGAACCGAATTACAAATTTGGTTTAAGAATCGAACTGAATTTTCATTTTTAGTTTTTAAAATTCTGAATTTAGTTCCAATTAAAAAAAACATATTTGTGTATATGAGTGTAGTCCATATATTATGTAGCACAATACACTTTGTAACAACTATAGGTGTACAAATCGGTTTATGTGCCCAAAGCAGTTCGAGTTATAAACCGAATCGGTTTGATCAACTTTAGTCAAAACCGGTCTGGCTAGAAATTGTTTCAGTTGGAAATTGGTATTAGGAGGGAAATAGTCAAACCTCTAGGAACTGATTATGGTCAGGTTGAAACTAGTTTTGCAAAGGGGTCAGGTCCAAACTGGTTTCAAGGTGTGAGAATACAAAGTTTGTGCCGAAAACCGAAATCTTGATACCGATACCAGTATCGAATAGACTAAATCGGTACTTGTACTCCGGGAAAAAATCTCAAATCGGGTTTAGTCTGATATCGGGTCGGGTTTAGTGTTCGGGCCGATACATCAAGGGTATTTTCTAAATGGGTACGATGTAACAATTTTATAATAATCCACCCTGATTCGGCTCAGCCGACAACAAACCCTAGCTTAAACCCAAATCAACAATCAACCTGTGAATCAATCGATTTGGTACTTGGGTAAGTGAATTCAATTCTATTCAATTCGATCTCATAATCTGTTGTTTGTTTTCGTTTTAATTTCATAATCTGTTCGTTCGATTGAATCTAACCCATAATCTGTTTGTTAGTGAAAATATGAAAGATGCTGCTGTTTTCTTTGTAATTGATGATTTCATGTTGAAAGTTGTTAACTTTATTTTTTTTCACAATTTGGGTCGGTTCGAATCAACCCGAATTTGTAACGAATTTGAATTGGTTTAGAACAAAATGAATTTGAATCAGGTTGAACTGAATCTAGTTTAAAAAATGTTTAAACCGAACTACCCGATTTTGAATAACCTGTAACCGATTCGACGAACACCCTTGGTCACTCACTTACTTGCAGTTCAAATTTAGGAAGCATGTAAGAATGTTCTTAATTTGTCACATTTTTAGTTGCAAGTGTTTTGGATTCGGTTTGATGTTACGTTACAGTTCTTCTATTTAGTGACTAGTAAGATATTTTCTAATTCATTTTACATCTATTAATTGTTATTGTTAAGATCTAGCTTTGATGTTACTTTATAAATTTTTGTGAGGATGTTGAACTCTTGTAGATGATGTTGAACTCTATAATGGTGAAATAGGTGAACTTTATAACGCGTTTAGATGTATATATTTTGTTGGTGAAACTATGAAAAGTGCTGCAAATTTAAAACTTTATTTTTTTACAATTTGGGTCAGTTTGAATCATCTTGAATTTGTACCACATTCAAACATTTGAATTCGAATCGGTGTAGAACTCAATGAATTGAATTTTCGATTTTAGAATTTAAAATTTTGAATACGACTCAAATTGAAGAAAAACAAACCATGTATATATGTATATGAGTTTAGTCCATATATTATGTTGCCCAATACTCTCTGTAACATTTAAAAATGTTCAACCTGAATTACCCGATTTGAATAACCTGAAACTGATTTGACGAACACCACTGGTTTGTTTGGATTTGCTTTAATAGGATGTCATCTTTTTAGTTGCAATTGTTTTGGATTCGCTTTGATGTTACGTTATCAATCAATCAATCAATCAATCATACCCAGTAAAATCCCACCGACAGCAGAGCTATAGGTAGGGTCTGGGGAGGGTGGGATGTAGGCACACCGTACCTCTATCCAAAGGAATAAAGAGGTGGCTTCCAGAGAGACCCTCGGCTCTAAGAACATGTGTATGAAGCAAAAAAAAGGAAATCAAAGTTTAACAGTTATATAAAAAACTACTACTAATTATAATAATATTAATAAAAAGGTCACAGTTTAACCGCAATATAAAAGCTAATAATAATAATAAAATATGTAAGGGAAATACCATTATGGTATGTGACCTAAAAAAGTTAACTCTATCCAAAGGAATACAGTTTGATGTTACGTTACAGTTTATTAATTTAGTGACTAGTAAGATATTTTGTAATTACATTTCACACCGGTTAGTGAATCTAATTTTGATTTTTTCTTTATGATTTTAGTTTAGTTTTTTTACCAATTCGTAGTCTGTAATACCACATTTGCGTACTTGCTTATTAACACTGTTTCAAGGTATTAGCGTTCTTGATTGTTTTCCATCATCGTATGTTGTTTTAACTTTTATTCATGTAGGAATAATCGAATTTAACCTGTAAAGTGAGTCTTGTGCTCTTGACCCGTTTAACATATTCAAGTTATTTAACCTAATTGTTCAAGTGGTATTTGACCCAATTAACCTAATTATTCTTTAATTGTTGCTGTTTAATGTATATTTGCTTATAATTTATAATTTAGAGATATGTGTTTAGATGTATATATTTTGTTGTCGGTGAATATATGAATAATGCTGTTGTTTTCGTTGTAATTGATGAGTTTTTGCTGAAAGTTAACAACTTTACTTTTTTCACAATTTGGGTCGGTTCGAATTCGTATCGAATTCGAATCAGTTTAGAACAAAATGAATTTGAATCAGGTTGAACTTGAATCTAGTTTCAAGAATGTTCAAATCTAACTACTCGATTTGAAGTTTTGAACTGATTCGACGAACATCCCTGGTTAATTGCAGTTTAAATTTAAGAAATATATAAGGCTGCTCATATTTGCGTTTAATTTACATACTATTTTGGAGATGATGTTGAACTTTTTAATTGTGAAATAGGGGAACTTTTTGATGCATTTAGATGTATTTTTGTTGGTGATTTTTTTTTAGTATTTGATGAAGTTTTGTTGGAATGTTTGCTATATTCTTTAAAAGGTAGATGCAATTTAACAACTTTATTAATTTTTACAATTTGGGTTGGTTCAAATCAACCTGAATTTGTATATAATTCGAATCGGGTTAGAACAAAATGAATTTGAATCAGGTTGAACTTGACACTAGTTTAAAAAATGTTTAAACAGAATTACCTGATTTGATTAAGCTGAAACCGATTCGACAAACACCCTTGGTTACTCACTTACTTGCAGTTCGAGTTTAGGAAATATGTAAGATTGTTCTTAATTTGTCATCTTTTTAGTTGTAAGTGTTTTGGATTTTTTCTAATTAATTTCACAATTGTTAATTGTTATCGTTAAGATCTAGCTTTGATGTTACTTTATAATTTTTTGAGAGGATGTTGAACTCTTTAATGGTGAAATCATAGTTGTCAATAGCGGTGATAGCGGGCGCTATAGCGCGCTATGTAGCGATGCGGCTATAGGCCGCTATATACAAAATATCGGTCATTTAGCGTGATTATAGCGGTATTTTGGGTTTTTTTTTAAATTTTATTATTTTTTTAATATAAAAAATATTAGAAACCTATTTTTAAGACTTGTTTATCGACCAAACAGCTGCACCTTCCACAAGTTCCACCGTAAAAGCTTATTTTGTGAAAATAAAGCCTAATTATTTGCTTAAAAATTTTCTACTCCTTTATCGCTAAATATGAAATTGCGGTCGCTATTTACCGCTATTTGCTATTGACAACTATGGGTGAAATAGGTCAACTATTTAATGCATTTAGATATGCGTATTTTGTTGTTGGTGAAAATATGAAAAATGGTGCTGTTTTATTTTTGATGAAGTTTTGTTGGGGTGTTTGCTATTTTCTTTGAAACGGCTGCAGTTTAATAACTTCTTTACATTTTGGGCTGTGTTGAATCAGCCCGAGTTTGTACCAGATTTGAACTTTTGAATTCGAATCGGTTTAGAACAAATTGAATTCAAATTGGTTTGAATTCGAATCCAGTAACCTGAGACTGATTCACTGAACACCACTGGTTACTTGCAAATGTTTTGGATTTGCTTTAATATTATTGTTATCTTTTAGCTGCAAATGTTTTGGATTCACCTTGATGTTACGTTACAGTTTATTTATTTTGAGAATAGTTAAATATTTTTTAATTGCATTTCACACCTGTTATAGTGAAGATCTAATTTTGATTTTGTCTTTATGATTGTAGTTGAGTTTCTTACTGTTAACCTATTTGATTATTAATACTGTTTCAAGATATTAGTGTGCTTGATTCTATTTCATCATCATATGTTGTTTTAACTTTTACTCATGTAGGAACCACAAAAAATGGGCAAGACGGTTGAATATGCTGATGACGAACCTCTCAAGATGAAAAAGGAATCGAAGAAGAACAAGAACGTGACTGATGATGATACACTGATTTCTGGTGATTATAATAACCATGTTGAAACAGACGGTGACCGTTTAAAGAAGAAGAAGAAGGATAAACACATGGAAAAGAAGAGGAAATCGGATATGAAAGAAGATGGAGAAACAGACGGTGACTGTTTGAAGAAGAAAAAAGATAAGCATAAGGAGAAGAAGAGTGAATCAGAGTCAAAAGAAGATGGAGAAACAGACGGTGGCGGTTTCAAGAAGAAAAAAGATAAACATAAGGAGAAGAAGAGTGAATCAGAACCAAAAGACAATGGAGAAACAGATGGTGACGGTTTGAAGAAATAGAAAGATAATAAGGAGAAGAAGAGTAAATCAGAATCAAAAGAAGATGGAGAGACAGACGGTGACATTTTAAAGAAGAAAAAAGATAAGCATAAGGAGAAGAAGAGTGAATCGGAGTCAAAAGAAGACGTAAAATCAGACGGCAATTTGAAGAAAAGAAAGGATAAACATAAGGAGAAGAAGGGGGAACCTGAATCAAAAGAAGATGAAGAAACGGACGGTGACGGTTTGAAGAAGAAAAAGAAGGATAAACATAAGGAGAAGAAGAGTGAATCGGAATCAAAAGAAGATGGAGATGAAGATCAACACGATGAGGGTAAATTAGTAAATGATGATTTACAGAAGAAGAATAAAAAGAGGAAGTGAAAACATTCTTCTGAGGAAGCACAAGTAGAAGAAAACGAACTTGACCCAAAACCTGAAAAAAAGAAAACGAAGAAAACAAACGATCAAAATCTGGATACTGAAATGAATATAGATAAGGAAGACAAATCCATGGGGAAACAAAAAGTCAAAGGTAGTAAAGCTAAAGGCAAGGCAATCGAGTCAGGTGAAAACAATACAGAGAAACCTAAGAAAAAATCCAAATCCAAGAAAGTTAGCTTATCGGGTCATGTAGAAGTCTTCCCAACATTAGACACAGAACCGGACAAACAAACAACAAACGGAGACGGTTTGCTACGGGGTAAGAGGTTTACACCGGAAGAAGACGAAATTGTGAAACAAGCGGTTCTCGACTACGTAGTAGAAAAAGGTTTGGGAGATGACGGTTTGAAGATGGTCTTAAACTGCAGTTCTCACAAGGGAATGAAAAAGTGTTGGCAAGAAATCGGGCTTTGCATACCGTACCGCCCTTACACAGCTGTCTATTACCGGGCCCACAATTTGTTTGAACGGGCCGAAACGCGGACATGGACACCAGAAGAGTTTCAACTGCTGAGAGAATATCATAAAAAATACGGCAACGATTGGAAGAAATTAGCTGCGGAGCTCGGTAAGCACAGGTTTCATGTGAAGGACGCGTGGCGAAGAATTAAATTTGAGAATTTGAAATCAGGAAGATGGACTCAAGAAGAGTACCAACAATTATACGATCTCGTGAATCTGGATTTACAAATGAAGATTAGCGGTGAAGAGAAAAAGAAGTCGAAGCATGGGATGTTGAGAGATAATATTCCATGGACTGCGGTCAGTGAGAAGTTGTCAACTAGAACTGACGCAACGTGCTGCGAGAAGTGGTATAATCAGCTGACATCATCACTCGTGGTTGAAAAGAAATGGGCTGATGCGGATGATTATCGTATGATCGGTGCGCTTTACAAACTGGACGCTGCTTGTATTGAAGATGTCGAGTGGGATGATATTCTTGAGCATAGGCCCGGTGAGATTTGTTTAAAAAGATGGCATCAGATGGTGAAATACATAGGGGATTATAGGAGTAAATCGTTTAATGAACAGGTTGACATATTGGCTCAACGTTATTGTCAGGATTTAGCAGAGACCCGCGAGACTTGGGACAACAAACCTTTGGCGGATTGATGTTTGTTTTGCCTGTTTTTGTTTTGTTTGATTTAGCTTAATATTATGCATATTTTATGTTATGTTTATTGAGTAGTTTTTTTGAAACATGGATAAGACTTGTATAATGAGGGTTTTGCAGGGATTTTTTCTTATGTATGAATACTGTTGTAAGTGTTCTTGATGTTGATGAATGCTAAGAAAGTTGAATTAGATTAATTAATTACATATATGACCTTTTAACTCTTGTCTCTCTTACAGTAATTTATAAGTTGTGACTTAAGTTTGATTCTTGCTCTCATCATTTAGTTTCGGTGGTACCAGGGTGATGATGGGAGACTAGGCGAGTATGTGACGTTCACTAGTTATCCTTGAACTGAACGAATTTTATCTCAGAACACTGTTGTGCTTTCAGGCGAGTGTTCACCGGCGTTGGCCTAAGATGAGGGTTTTCTCTGGATCGGAAGGCGGATGTGTCCCGATGCGGTGAATTTAACCAGTAACTTATTTGGAGGATTCATTAGCCGTTTAATAATAATAATAATAATACTCGTTAATTCGCTATGCATGTCAACCTTGACTCGGTAGTTAGGGTTGGCTTTACCAACTAGCAAATCTCAAACAAGCTTTTTTCGAGCTAGTTTTCGGCTGTTTGAGCGACACTACATACGACAAACCCAAAGATATGTCCCACAACAAAAACAAGTTGGGCAATGTACTTTTCAACAAAAATCATCAGATCATGAAGATGCGTTAGACCAAGTTTAGTGGACAGTGTTCAAAACTCCGCCGCCACCATCCATCCCATTGGTTGGTTGTGTGGCTTGGCTCCACCATCATCCTCATCTAGCGTTTTGTACAAATTTACTTCAATTGCCCATATTGTTTCTACTGTAAAAATATTGGATAGTTCATCAAATGTTTAAATGTAAAATCTTGGTTTAGTTAGTGCTATTTGTGGTTGTTTATAAAAATGGCATACGGACATAAACACGTTCATTTTGTATACGAATCAACACGAAGAAGAGAATATAATCATAATAAAATTTGGTTATAAATGTTCAAACATGGTGATACTTGTTTAAGACATGGGCATAATTAGTTAAGCATGATTATGTTTGGTCAAACATGAACAAACCAAAACAAACTCTCTTGTGACAAATACATCAATGATTCAATGACAGTCCGACTAGACTCGCTCCTCTTAATTCTTGTCTTCTCAACTCATTCTTCATCTCATATTCACACTCGAGGCAACTAACCATCACTCGGTGTTAGTAGTTTTAGTGTTATCGACATGATGTAAGTGTTATTGGGATAACTTGATGATTAATTATTAACGAGTTGGGAGATGCAAAAGTGCATGCTCGTTTAATTTCATTAATAATATTCCTGGTTTCCGGTTTATTTGTTGGACCATATATTGGGCTAGTTAAATTAAATGGGTTATTATTACCAAACCAACATGGGCCCATTAACAAAGAGTGATGGATTCAGCCATTATTTATTTGATCCAAATTTGATTTTAATAATTTCACATTTTTGTAGTCAATCGATAATAATTTCACCTTATAAAATAGTTGTCATTGGCCTCACCTTTCACTCTTATTGTTTTCATTTGACTACCGTTCGATAAGTTTTTTTTTTCAAATTTCAAACCGGATGTATTAGGGGTTTTGATCGGAATGAGGATATAAGTTGAAGAAGCGTGGATCGACTCACTGGTAGACGATCTACTTTCCTCGGGTGTGATTATACTATTTCACCGATGGTTTTCTTGGATCTGGGTTCTTCCACCTACAAAATAAACAGCACCGTCAACTTACCCCTCAGAAAGGGACAGAGGGGTCCTCTTTGGGGTAACCCTCCGGTGTGAGAATAAGTATTTGTGGGAGAAGGTAATAATATCAGAGTAAGGAAATCTGGAGAGTATTGCTTAATAGCTGAACACTCTATAATTGGATGTGATTGTGTGTGTTACTGACTGTAACTGTCTGTGATTGAATGTAATTGAATATGATTGAATGTCTCTCCTTGTGGAGTTGATGCTGTATTTATAGTGCTAGGGTTTCCACTGATTGGGCTCAGCCTTGTTGGCCTCCTCCAATTGCTCTGCGCCACGTGTCCTCTGGGACACCTGGTGCTTTCTCATTGGTTATAATCACGTGGTAGCACATGGGTTATGCTGAGTTGTCCACCTTTCATTTGGCAGCTGTCAACATCAGCATATTCTTATTCCTTAAAAAGATACCTTCTGGAAGGTTGTCTGACGTGCACAATCAAGGTTGCCCTAATCCTGATTTGGATAAGGGCGAGGTTGATTATGTGCATGTATGAGGATGCGCCTATCCTGAGGATGCGCGAGGTCTTCTCTTTATTCTCACGCGCAGATGTTTCATGCGCAGATGTGATATGCACAAGCATGTGATATGCGCCACGCGCGGATGCGCCACGCGCAGATGTGATGTGCGTGAGCATATGTGATGCGTGAGCATATGTGATGCCTGAGCATATGTGATATGCGTGAGCATATGTGATGCCTGAGCATGTGATGCATGAGCATGTGATGCATGCGCCATGCGCATAGGTTTTGGCTTTGTGCCTTCATAAAGTCTTGATTTCAAGCCTCTTGTCTATATCTTGTGGGTTGACCCGGATGGCTCGGTGTTGGCGCCATCCGCTGTTACAACGGCAATCAGATCTCATCAGATCTATATATAAAAAAATCACCATGGTTTCTGGCGTTCATAACGTTGATCAAGTTCTGGAGGATATTGAACGTGAGGATGTTAATGAGGGACAGCAGTTTCTGAGGGGGCCGCGTGATTCTACGCGCACCACCAGTAACCGTCCCTTCATCACAACTCCTCACGGCCAGACTGAAACTCCTCCAGACGATCTCACGTTACAAAATCTTGCCGGCGCGAAACAAAAAGGACCAATGGGTCCAGAAGAAGAAACAAATGATCCTAAAGAATGGCTCATAAACGAGCAGCGGCGTCTAATGGACAAGTACAATGAGATGGTCAAACAGAAAAAGCTAGCCGACTTAACACAAAGGCAAGCGTTTGATAAGCAAACTGTTCATGGAACAAAAAGGCCGCGCGCGCCGGAAGAAGGACATTCTGTTCACACTGCACACACTGAGTTCAGTGATGAAGAAGTGCACAGCATGAGGAAGACGCGAGATACTCATGCAGGAGGCTCACAGCTCCGCGCGCCTGTGAACATGGCGCCTGGAGCCAGAGCCGATCTGGATCTGCACATACCGTACAGCCCACCAGTTAGAGGGCAAGTGGACGTAACCACACCGTACAGGCCAGCCATCTTAGTGAAACATTCAAAATTCACTGAGCGCATCGCGAAGGCCCCCATTCAGCACAAAACCAAGATGCCAAGTGGTTTGGGCAAATATGACGGCACAACAGATCCAGATGATTTCTTGCAAGGTTTTTACAACACGGGAAACCTAGAAAGCTGGACGATGCCAACATGGTGTCACATGTTTGCTCGCTGCCTCACGGGCGCGGCGCGTGTCTGGTTCGAGAGCTTGCCGACTGGGCAAATCGATGGGTTCGAGGAACTATTGGAAAAGTTCCAAGCCCACTTCGTACAGCAGCGCAGACACACGCGCGATCCTGATGACATCATGCACTGCGTGCGCAGGAATGATGAAACGATTGAAGACTACATAACACGTTTCAATCAGGAGTCTCTGGCAATCGGAGGTATAACTGAGCAACTCCTGCGCGTGGCCTTTATACAAGGCGCGCGCAGTGATCAACTCCGCCGAGCTCTCGTAAGCAGAGATGGCATGCCCACCACTTGGGCCAAACTAATGGAAGCATCGCGAGTCTTCGCGAGAAATGAAAAACAAATTGCCCAAGATAGGGCAAGGGAAAGAGCGCATCAAGCTGAGTCACCGCGCAGCAAAGAAAAAAGGGGCAAACAGAACTCTGTATGGTCCAGGTTGCAACCAACCAGTTTTTCTTCCGCAGAAAAGCAGGCGCAACCAAGCTCACCCCAGCCCCAAAAAGATGTTCGTAATCGTGGGGAGGGTGACAAGAGGGAAGGCGGCAGAGATCCTAACAGACCTCTGCCAAGAATATGGACTCCCCTCACTAAAACGCCTTCACAGGTGTTAAGCACTGAGAATGTCCAATTCAAAAGCCCCAAGCCACTACACTACAAGGGACCATCAGACAGTGGCAAGTACTGTGAGTTTCACAAGTCCACAGGACACAACACTGATGCATGCCACCACTTGAAGGATGCAATTGAAAAGGATGTGAAATCAGGCAAGCTGACTCACCTGGTAAAAAACTCAAGACCAGAAAATGAACAACCAGAAGGAGCCTCTGCCAGCAAAAAGTACAAAAGAATCTGTGTAGCCGAGGGAGGAAGGCAAGGGCAAACATCAAGAAAGAGAAGCGCGCAAATACAAGGAGATTGGCGCGAGCAACAAGTAATCTTCCCAAGAATCAGGGGAGGCCCTTCCATCAGCAGTCCTCTTGTTATCACTACACACATTGCTCATTACGAGGTGTCAAAAGTCCTGGTGGACACTGGCAGCGAATCAGACATCATGTATGAGCAATGTTTCAGAAAACTTGATCCGGCAGACCAAGCAAGGCTTGAAATTGTGAATGCACCAATCTCTGGTGTTTCAAATGAAATCATTCATCCCCTAGGTCAAATACAATTTGAGCTAACTATGGGGGATGAAAAACACAAGCGAGCCGAAGTTGTTAACTTCTTGGTCTTGCCCACCACTTCTTGCCACAATATGATCTTGGGTAGGGGAACGATTGCCCAATTCAACGCCATACCGTCGCCAGCGCACGGCGCGTTGGGGTTCCCAACACCAACAGGTGTAACTTTTGTATACCGAGATCATTTGTGCGCAGTGACAAGTACTCCGCGGGAGGGGAGAATGAAAATTCCAATGGCAGAAAACGCGCCAGAGGAATGGATTCTCAACCCGAAATTCCCGGAGCAAAAAATCACAATTGGCGCTACGATATCAGACGACACGAGGTTGAGAATGAAAAGGTTGCTCACAGCATATATGTCGGTCTTCGCGTGGCAACACTCTGATATGACTGGGGTTCCGCGAGACCTGGCACAACATTCTCTCAACACGTTCAAGTCTGTAGAGCCAATTGCTCAAAAGAAGAGAGTCATGGGGGATGAGAAAGCGAGGGCCATGAATGAGCAGGTTGAGGATTTACTGCGCGCAAACATCATCCGCCCGATACGATACCAGACGTGGGTAGCCAATCCTGTGATGGTAAAGAAAAGTAACGGGTCGTGGAGGATGTGCATTGACTTCAAAGACCTCAACAAAGCGTGCCCAAAAGATTGTTACCCCCTCCCAAACATCGACGCAAAGGTGGACTCCGTGGCGCCAATCAAGCTCAAATGTTTCCTGGATGCCTACAAAGGCTATCACCAGATTCAAATGGCACCACAAGATGAGGACAAGACCGCATTTAGAACCGACAAGGGTGTTTTTTGCTACACAAAAATGCCCTTTGGTTTGAAGAATGCGGGCGCCACCTACCAAAGACTTATGGATGCCGTTTTCAGCGAGCAAATCGGAAGAAACCTAGAAGTCTATGTGGATGATTTGGTGATCAAGAGCAGGGAGGAAAAGCAAATGCTCAAAGACATCGAAGAAACCCTTGGGCGCCTAAAGGAAGTTAACATGAAGCTCAATCCGAGCAAATGCACTTTCGGTGTACTAGAGGGAAAATTTCTAGGTGTAATGGTCACCAAGGATGGTTTCAAGGTGAACCCTGAGAAGGTGGAGGCCATCCTTGACATGCCCTCGCCATCCACCATGAAAGAGGTCCAGAAGCTGAATGGTAGATTGGTTTCAATCAACAGGTTCCTAGCAAACCATGCAAGCAAATCTACCCCATTTGTCAATACATTGAGAAACTGCTTAAAGAAAAGCCAGTTCAAATGGACTCCTGAGGCCGAGCAAGCTTTCAGTGAGATTAAAGAATGTTTGATAAATCTGCCCGCGCTCACAGCTCCACTTCCTAGTGAAACTCTGACACTGTACCTATCAGCAGGAGAGCGCGCCATCGGCGCAGTATTGTTGGTGGATCGCAAGGGAATCCAAACGCCAATATACTATGTGAGTCGGGTGCTGACAGATCCTGAGACGCGCTACTCCATCATGGAAAAGTTAGTTTTGTCACTAACACACGCGTCGCGCAAGCTTCATAGATATTTCAATGGTCATCCCATTGAAGTACTGACTGGTTACAACATCCAGCAAGTCTTGCGGCGCCCCGCGCTCTCGGGAAGGCTGACAAAGTGGGCCCTGGAATTAGGTGAACAAACGATCGCCTATAAGCCCCGTCCAGCAATAAAAGGACAAGTCTTAGCTGAGTTCATCGCGGAAATTCCAGAAGAAAAAATTGAAGAGGCTCAGCGCGAGGTAGACCCTCCGCGAGCCAATGATGAAGAAAATGTTTGGAGATTGTTCACTGACGGAGCTTCAAATAACGAAGGGTCCGGCGCAGGCCTCAAACTGGTGGATCCAGAGAATCAGGAATATACTTACGCCATCAGGTTGGACTTCAAGAGCACCAACAATGAGGCTGAGTATGAAGCCCTGCTAGCCGGCCTGCGCATCGCGCAAAAATTCGGAGTTAAAAAGCTAGAGGCCCATGTTGATTCATACTTGGTAGCAGCACAGGTCAATGGCCTTTATGATGCCAAGGAGAACACCATGCCTCTATATCTAGAGCAGGCGAAAAAACTCATCGAGCAATTTGACTGCTTCAGAATCATTCACATTCCGCGCAGTGAAAACAAATCTGCAGACGCGCTGAGTAAGATGGCATCAACCAGTTTTGATCACTTTGGCAAAGATGTCAGGGTAGAAGTAATGAGCAACCCGTCGGTGGTAGCGAAGTCTGTCCTGGTAACTCATACAACCCCTTCATCATGGATAACTCCAATAATGGAATTCTTGAAAGAGGGAAGAGTACCAGACGATCGCGCACAAGCGAGGAAGATAAGGCACAAATCGCAGAACTATGAACTGCTTGATGGCACATTATATCGACGCTCTTATCTTGGACCGCTCATGAAATGCCTAGATGCTGAGGAAGCAAGCTATGTGATCAGAGAGATACACGAAAGAATATGTGGAATACATGCTGGCCCGCGCATGGTGGTTGCCAAGGCAATGAGCGCAGGTTACTATTGGCCTGGCATGTACTTGGACGCTCTAAAAGAGATCCAAAAATGCAAAGCATGTCAGAGCTATGCGCCAAACACCATGCGGCCAAAAAACAACTTGATTCCGGTGACCTCCGCATGGCCTTTCCACAAATGGGCAATCGATATTGTGGGTCCCTTACCGCAAGCGCCAGGGCGAGTAAAATTTTTGGTAGTGGCAGTAGACTATTTTACAAAATGGGTTGAAGCCAAGCCACTAGCAAAAATCACAGCCGAAGTGATGAAGCAGTTTATCTGGAGCCACATCATATGCCGTTTTGGCTTGCCCATGGAAATTGTGAGCGATAATGGCAAACAATTCACTGACAAGAAGATATCCAGCTGGCTCAAGGAATTGCGCATCAACCAAATTTTCACTTCAGTTTATCACCCTCAGGGGAATGGACAAGTGGAACGCGCGAACCAAAGCTTGTTAAATGGGCTGAAGAAAAGGTTGGAAGGAGAATCCCATTCTTGGGTCGAAGAGCTACCTAATGTCCTGTGGGCACACAGGACATTAAGCAAAACCAGCAATGGCGAATCCCCGTTCAGCCTAACCTATGGAACGGAGGCTATGATTCCAGCAGAAATTGGATGGCCATCCCATAGAGTGCTCATGATGAGCAAGATTGATAACGAGCGCGAAAGAATGTTGGATCTCAACTTACTGGAAGGGCGCAGAGAGGCGGCTATCATCAGTGAAGCCAAATACAAGAAAAAACTGGAAAAATATTACAACCAGCGTGTGAAAGAATGCCACTTTAAGAAAAATGATTTTGTCCTTCGAAACAATGAAGCTAGCCGCGCGATACCCCCGGGAAAAATGTCCCTCAATTGGGAGGGACCATATCAAGTCTTGGAAGAATTGGGAAAAGGCGCATACGCCTTAAAAGATTTGAATGGAAAGAAGATCCCGCGCGCATGGAACGCGGCACAGCTTAGAAAATGTTTCATGTAAAAATTGTCAAGTTTGTAATCAAGGCTTGATAAGCCATTATGAATAATGATACGCGCTATCTTCTCTTAATGTGGATTCTATTACCTTTTGCATACATGTTTCACACTTCCCTTTATTAATTTTGAGCAATATGACAACATTGTATTGACATCAAAACGAAATAAAAACGAAGTAAAACATACATGCGCGAGCTTCAAGCTCAAACGCGTTAACGAGTCTTAACTCTAAAACGTCAGGGCCTTAGCCCAATTCTATTACCTTTTGCATACATGTTTCACACTTCTCTTTATTAATTTTGAGCAATATGACAACATGGTATTGACATCAAAACGAAATAAAACGAAGTAAAACATACATGCGCGAGCTTCAAGCTCAAACGCGTTAATGAGTCTTAACTCTAAAACGCCAGGGCCTTAGCCCAATAATGTGAGCTTTAGCTCAAATCACTCACAACATCCCTCTTACATGCTGCGCAGCCTGACCACAAAACACCTAAACACAACTAAGGCAAAGCAAATGCCAAAACATAGTTGTTAAGGTCTCAGGTTGGGGTCGCGCATGAAATTGTAGTGGATATCTGAGTAACACATTGACGCGTAAAGGCTAAAAACTCATAATTCCATAAACGCGCGATAACGTCGCGCAAAAGAGGAATAATGAAAGCGCCAAGACACGTGTCAACATAATCAAGATATGGCAAAATCACTTACAACCTTGTTCTTATTCCAACGTGCAAGCATATCTTATATTCAACAAGCAAACATTCAATATAAAGAGATGAATGGGGAATGCGCAAGATGCGAAGAAGGGAAAAACAGAATTTCATTCCAAAACATTGAAATTTACAAGTTTACAAGATGAGATACAAACTACAAATAAAAATAAAAAACATGAAGGGCTTCTCAAGTCTCCACGTTGACATCAGCCTCTTCATCATCCTCATCATCGCCCTCGACATCTGGCGCAGCCTGCTCCTCGTCATCTCCAAACTGACCATAGTCAAGTTGTTCATCTTGAATGGAGTCTTCTATCACAACAGTGTCAGGAGCGGATCCTTTGGCCACGCCAGAGCCGCTTGCAGGAGCAGCAGTCCCCGCGCCATCATCGCCGCCACTAGCCCCTTCGCACTCGTCAAGTAATTTCTTTAGCGCGCCGAGGTCGGGCTGGTCAGCAAGCGCGGATATCTGCAAATCATAAGCAAAAATATGAGTACAAAAAGACTTAAAAAATAAGTCAAGGCAATCTCATTTAGGTTAAAATACCTGCGCAAGGATGGGAATGGGAGTATTCATATACTTCTCCCCCATCGCGGCCATCTCCGCGCAGGCAACGTCGCTCTGATAAGGGTACTCGGATGGGTTCTTCTTCAACATGCCATATTCATAGCCATCCGTAAACCCTTCAGCTCGACCCACCAAGCGCGCGGCAGCGTTGCAGTCCATCACAAGGGCCTGAAACTCGTCTGAGTATTTCATCGCGAAAGCACAACGAGTCATGCCCTGTGAGATTAGCCATTGGCGATCCTGCGCGAGGCCAGCAACAGACGTCTCGAGGACAGGAACCTGAGAGTTTAATAACTCAACAGTTTCCTTAGTCTTTTTCAGCTCCTCTTTGTCGGACGCTGCTGCCGCCAAGGTTTCTTCTTTTTCCGCCCGCGCAGCATCAAGTGCTTCCTGGCTAGACGCTGCCGTCGCCAAGGCTTCATCTTTATCGGCCTGCGCGGCCGCTAGCTCCTTCTTCAGGCGCGCAACCTCACTCTCCAGTGATGATTTTTCAGTTATAGACTGGACAAGAGCTTGGTCACGCGCCTCCGCCTCCAGCTCCAAGTCGCGCGCTCTGCGCGCGTACTTGGCCGCGTCCGCCTCCGCCGCATGCAGCTTCTCCCGCGCAGACTGAAGCTCATGACCGCGCTTCACGAAGGCGCTGTTGGCACTTGCTCTGTTCTCACTGAGCTCTGCTTGGAGCTTCTCAGCTCTCTCGCGAGCATCAGAAAGATGCCAAGCAGACACCTTAGCCTCTTGCTTGGCTTCCGCAAGAGCATCACGTACTTTTACGTAATCATAGCGAAGCTCTTGGGAGGCAGCAAAGAAGGCCGACCCAGCAAACATATGATCGTTGAGCAAGTCGTCGCGAGCGCGGTCCTCCTGGAACCTCCTTTCAGAGGGAGGCACAGCATGAGCCCAGAATTCCACACACACACCCATGGACTGAAATGTGCTATCTTCAGTTATATTCCATCTCGGGCGGTAAATGTGATCGGCTTCCTGCAAAAACAAAGTAATTATCTAAGTCATCAAAACATTAAGATGGAAGTCCGCGCAGCGGAGCAAAAAAGAACAAATACCTGCGGGGATGAAGCAGAAAAGTCAGCGCCAACCCCACGAGAAGGCTCCGCCGCGAAGCCTCGTGGCGCTGCAGGACTGGCGCGACCACGGTCGGAGTCTTCAACTTCAAACTCCTCATCCTCCTCGGAAACAGGCCTTTTCTCCTGCGACCTAGAGCCAAAATCGGTCTCGCGAGGAGGGCTGTGCGCAGGAGGAGGTGAGGGAGGTCTCGACGCCGCCAGGTCGGCGCGCAAAACGGCCTCCTGCTCCTTAGTAATCCCGATGAGGGGAGATTCATCGCTTGCAGGAGCAGGAGCAGAGCCAACGGCGCTGGCACCGGCGCCAGGAGTGCCGCCAGCAGCTTGTACGCCAGCTACGGCTTCTATGAAAAAATCAACAAAAAGAAATGGTTCATGACTTGATCTAAAAGAAAGTCAGAAAATAAGAGCGCAATACGTACCTTGGCGCAACTCCGTTCGCAAAGCAAACATCGCCATGAAGTCCATTCTACCCTTCTTTGAGGGTAAAACAGGGGACTTCGAAGCGACCTCCGGCGCAGCCTCGGCATCTTGTTGCGCTGTCGCCGGCTCTACAAACATTTGAGTAAGACAAGATTCATTAGTAATTCTATAAGAATCGCGCTCATAGAACCATAAAAGATAAGCAAAGGATAAGCAAAGTATACCTGTCGAAGGCGTAACATCGCTTCCCTTTTCCGCAGCGCGAAGGGAGGAGGTAGTGGCACCATACCTCAGGTGGACAGGAGGTCTGCCCACTTTTTGAGGCAGGGAAGACAAGGAAACCTTGGTGGTAAACTCCTGGGTTTTCCCAAATCCCCCCGCCTGAGTAGGAGGATCCTGAACAACAGGGGCAACATCTTTCTTCTGTTTCTTACTGGCCCCTGCGCCAGTTTTCCCCTTAGCTTTACGCTTTAGTTGGGGCGCCTCCTCCTCCTCCTCCTCCTCTTCCGCGAGCTCCAGCTCGTAGTTTTCGAGCGCATCTACAATACATGCAACAGAAGTGTTAGCAAAATTTGGTATTATAAAGGAAAATGCATAAGTACAAAGGCTTACCAGGCGCATCGCTGTCGAAGACAAATCCCAGATCAACAGGGATGAACATGTCATCAAAGCGATCGGGGAAACCAACCTCCCCAGCGCCGAGCGTGACGGAGCCACCCTCCATATGCTCATCATATGCGGCGTGGATATACTCCTTGGTGACTGCACAAAATAAGTCAAATGATATCAGCAAAAATAATTTTATTCGCGCAGAACTAAAGCAATGAGATAAACTTACACAAGCCGTCGACTTGGATAACGGGCTCAGTCGCGCTGTCCGCCCACCTCCTGCTCATACCAACCCCCACCAGCGCCTCCTCACAAATGTTCTTGGCGGGGGATGGTTCAGCGGTCAACTTATTAACCCAGGCGCCAGTTGGGTTCTTGAGGACACCCACATCCGCAGGCGCAGAAGAAATCGCGCGCATCGTCATGCGGATGGGGATCACACCAGCCCTGATGTAAAAAAACCTCTCAGACCAGTCATGAAGGCTCTTGAATGAAACAGTGGAGCACTTCACCTTCTGACTGCGAGGAATGAAGGAGAACCAAGAATCTTGGATCTTGGGCTTGTAAAAAAACTGAAAGCGCCGAGGGGTGGGCTCCTCGCGCTGGGATTTGCACATGAACTCAAAGTGAGTCATGCGCACAAGTCCAAACGGATGGACTTGGGATATATGAATCCCATAAAACTTAAGCAGTGCACCCACAAACCTTGTCATCGGGAGACGAAGGTTGCAGTGGGTGAAAAAATGGCTATAAAGGGATATATAGCCGGTAGGCGGGTCCGCCGCCGTTTGCCCGGCCCCAGGCAACATGCAGCCAAACACAGGGAGAAAACCCTGAGAGGCGATAAGGCTGTCAAGATCAGCCTGCCTCAGTTTGCAGGGGATTTCATTCCACCTCTTCACGGCCTTGGTCCTCCCTACCTCCTCCGATGAGACCTCAGCAGCCTTCTTCCCCTTGCCGGTCTTCTTCAATGTAGACATTACTAACGATTTTCTACGGCAATGGATGGGGGAGAGTGTGTTGTCTGAGCTATCAGACATACAACTGTGACAACGAACAAGGGTTGCTTCTGAAGAGCAGATATTTGGAAGCAGAACAAAGGTAATCGGAAGGCAAGGAAAGAAAGAAAAGAGCTCTGAATAATAAACAAGAAGATGAAGGATAAAAAACTCTAAAAGGGCTGGCTTTTATAGGCCCAGGAGAGAGAAAAATTGGTGCTGATCGGACTTCACGCGCCCCCACTCGCAGGTGTAAGCCAACGGGAGCGCGACACGTGTACATGAAACTGTGTGAGGGGACACGAAAAGAAACTGTACAGCTGCTGCCAGAGTTCACGCGCCACCACTCGCACGAACAGACCAACGCGAGCGCGACACGTGTCCCTGACACTATTTGAGGGGACACGAAAGGCAACTGTAGCACCTCGAGCACACGAAAGGTCTGACACGTCTCCATCACTGACGCATGTCAGCGACAACCAACCACGTATAGGGACGATTCGTTTTCAAACAAAAGGATAGAATTTCGCGCAACGATGAATAATAAGAAGAAAAAGACAAACACCTACTAAAAGAGCAAACTATTAAGTCTAATATCTATCTTACCTCGCTCGCGCGAGACAAGACACACATTAGACTGGGGGGGCTTGAAGAGGTATGTACCCGCCTCAACACCGAGCCAGGCGGGTCAACCCACAAGATATAGACAAGAGGCTTGAAATCAAGACTTTATGAAGGCACAAAGCCAAAACCTATGCGCATGGCGCATGCATCACATGCTCATGCATCACATGCTCAGGCATCACATATGCTCACGCATATCACATATGCTCACGCATCACATATGCTCACGCACATCACATCTGCGCGTGGCGCATCCGCGTGTGGCGCATATCACATGCTTGTGCATATCACATCTGCGCATGAAACATCTGCGCGTGAGAATAAAGAGAAGACCTCGCGCATCCTCAGGATAGGCGCATATCATACATGCACATAATCAACCTCGCCCTTATCCAAATCAGGATTAAGGCAACCTTGATTGTGCACGTCAGACAACCTTCCAGAAGGTATCTTTTTAAGGAATAAGAATATGCTGATGTTGACAGCTGCCAAATGAAAGGTGGACAACTCAGCATAACCCATGTGCTACCACGTGATTATAACCAATGAGAAAGCACCAGGTGTCCCAGAGGACACGTGGCGCAGAGCAATTGGAGGAGGCCAACAAGGCTGAGCCCAATCAGTGGAAACCCTAGCACTATAAATACAGCATCAACTCCACAAGGAGAGACATTCAATCATATTCAATTACATTCAATCACAGACAGTTACAGTCAGTAACACACACAATCACATCCAATTATAGAGTGTTCAGCTATTAAACAATACTCTCCAGATTTCCTTACTCTGATATTATTATCTTCTCCCACAAATACTTATTCTCACACCGGAGGGTTACCCCAAAGAGGACCCCTCTGTCCCTTTCTGAGGGGTAAGTTGACGGTGCTGTTCATTTTGTAGGTGGAAGAACCCAGATCCAAGAAAACCATCGGTGAAATAGTATAATCACACCCGAGGAAAGTAGATCGTCTACCAGTGAGTCGATCCACGCTTCTTCATAAGTCGATTGATTGAAAACCTATCTCTCATTCCCATTTAACAAATTTGGTTTTATATATTTAGCTTGAGCTTGAGATACTGTCAGAACCTAGAACTAATGAATAGAATTGTCTGAAAATGTTTTTGATGTGTTTTGAGCGGGAAAAGTAATTTAACATAAATGAATAACGAGATGAAAATTAAAAAAAATTCTAAATACCAAAATTTTAATTTTTGTTGCTCTATAAATGACCTCATAAATTTATATTTGATTATTTTAACATTTTTATAACAACCCTTAAACTTAAAAGGATAATTATCAGGTCAGCCTAGATGTGCAAAATTGCACAAACAAGTTCTAGGTCCAAATCATTTCGGGTTAAAACCGCATTGAAAAGTCAGAGAATCAAAATTTTATTAATCTGTATTTTAAACATGTTTGTGTTTGAGTTAACCTATATTTTATTCATTTTATACTTGGGTTAACATGTATAATAAAAGTATAAAACACATCATAATAGGTAACTTAAAGTTGAAAACTTTTGATGTTTTTAACTTTTAAATTGAAAAGGATACAAGTCAAAACTTTGGCCAGGAAAAATGATTATAATGTTTGGTATAAAAGAGTAAAAGTGGTGTAATCTTAAAAGAGTTGACTTAAGCTAGGTGGACTGGACATGGTACGCATAATGCTACAGGCTTACATCGTCCGATCAAAACAAATCAAATCTTTTTATTTTCAATTAAATTTATTTTTAAAACATAAGACAGATAAACTAATTAAATTATGATATCTTTCTTTTATCTTCTTCATGTTGGAATGCCATTGGATGTATCTCTTCACTTCTTTTTCATTTTCATTTTAATAATAATAAATACAATAACAAAACAATGTCACATCTTCAAATGAAAAATAGACTCATGAATATATGGTTGGAGATATGATATGGTGGAGGGTTGGGGTGTTCAATATCCGAATCGAACTCGAATAAATCCAATTTTGATTCGACTCGCATTCAATTTTAAAGGTTTGAATTCGGTTTTCAACCATTTGAATTTGATTCGGTTCGAATTCGTTTTTAGAAATCAAATTTCGAATCGAATACGAATTTATGATTTTAAATTTGATTCGATTCAAAATTCGAATTCAAATTATGTCAAAAGTTATAAAGACTAAAAAGTTAAAAAGTTATTAAGACTATGTGTATTGGGTGACGTCCCAACCACCTCACTATCAATCCAAGCGTCAAATCATTATAGGGGAATGCTAAGAGGGCGTTAACCCTTTCTTAGTTATGCTTGTAACGGGCTTGAGGGTGGGAGAGCACGGGTCCACCAACTTTTCGCTAATTAAATGAGAACGCACTTCATTTTTATTTTGTTTTATAATGTTTTTCTTTTGTTTGATTTACTAGCTAAACCAAAAAAATGATTAAACACAAAAGTCAAAAGTGAAAAAAACGAGTGTCATTTGCATACATGACAATGACATGATTAAATTTTTATTTTAATTTTTAATTAAACAACTACACAATATTCTAATAACATCAAAACTCAAAATCATTAAATGACATTATAATGATAAAAAATATATATGTTAACAATTTGTTTTTATATCAAAATGACTTGTAGTCTAATGATATCAAGGTGATTGCTAAGATGAAGTCTCTCTCAAACAATGAGGATTCAAGTTTCATAATAAACAAAAATCGTGTAACTAATCTTAATAATCGTTTGCTAATATTACAATTCATAGAATAACACGTTATATATTTTTTATGTATAAGTGTATAACCATATAATATTTTTAAAAGTTTTATAAATTATGAATCAATTTTATGCAAGATGTGTCAAAAATTGGGTTTCAATATGTAAAAACATAGATGTTACATCAATATAGCAGGTAGGCGGGCAACAAGCTGCGCCACCACCCCTTTCTGAATTGCAAACCCTAACCTGCTAAAGACATACCCCTGCCCCTTTGGAGTCGACACATTGCTATGCACAACCTGTTGGACCCTGGTTAGAAAACGGATAGCTTCCGGTGCCAAGGAGCCAAATGTATCAAAAGCCAGAGGGACAAAAACATGTTGGTTCTCTTCGCAGGCTTTAGCATGTTTCTCCACCTTCTTCGTTTCAGCCATTTTCATTGCTTACCCTGCTACAAACCCATTATCCCTCAAACCAGCTAAGGGAGATACCCCTGTGAGGTCAACACAAGTGTGTTTTCCCCCGGCCCAACCAAAGACGAGCAAATCTACCGGTCGTAGAGTGGATCTCCCTTCCGTGGGGTCTGTAAGGAAGTTTACGGGGGCTTCCTTTTTAGCTGATATCCCAGCTCGCCTTAAAATGTCCCAAAGAACGTCCCGCACCCAATCATGTCGGTATTTGAACCCAGGCATCTCCTTGCAATGAACCGCATGCTCTCCGAATTTATCCAGGCAGGCCTTACGGCAGATCGGACATGTTTCGTCTTCTGGGTACATTGGGACCATCAAACGGTACTTAAGAATGGCCCTATACTCGACCGCAGACATGCTTTGGCCCAAGCCATCAATCGGGATAACGGTCAGAAAATCTTGGGCATGAGGACCTTGTAAGCATTCAAAAACCGCCTTCTGTCGGGGGGACAATCCAAAAACTTCTCCCAGGCTCTGAGCGATTTTTCCAAAAAGGGCATTCGCCAAAGTTTTTTGAGGCTTTGGTGGGGCGGTGTCCATATTAGAGAAACCGCCAATATCAAAGTCTGGGAGAGCACCATTTAGGCGTTCCAGGGCCTGCACGTAGTCTGGGTCCAGGTCGACAACTCCGCTATTCCTTAAGATGTGATTCTGTAGCTTCCAAGACTGAGCCCTCGACGCTACAAAAGTGTAAACCCCAACATCATGAGCCGAAAGAAGGCCTAAACCCCCTAAGCGCATCGGTAAAGATGCAAGTCGCCACTGAAGATCACCAAAGAACGGGCCTCCACATACAACTATGTCTTCAATGGCTTCTCGTAGCCCCTTATCAAAACAGGATACCGCATCATCCATCATATGGGGGTGGCATGTTCGTAACCCAAAAAGCAACTTAGCAACCCCCATGCAAGACCTAAGCAGGAGGAGTTCGCTCTGGGGATCCCTAAGACAAGGTAAGAGTTTCATAAGATCAACCGCACGAGATGCTCTCCGCCTCGTCAACTCCTTAATAAAGTAGGGATCTCGACTAACAGCCCCTCCAAGGAGCTTTACCCCTCTCTCTGGTCTACCAATCCCACTAGGGAAGAGCCCATCTTTGACTTTCACCCCATTACACACTGGCCAAAAAACCTCAGTTTTCTTAATATTAAGTTGCAGCCCCAATGATGGCCCTTCCGAGTTGATAATGTCTAGGGCTTTAGCGACTTCGTTGGCACCACCAATAATAGTCCCATCATCCAAGTACCAAGCATGAAATGGGAGGTTACAGTCATTTTATGCAACTTCTTAATTAAGAATTTCTAATACTAAAAGTCTTTTTAACACATGGTTCATGAGACGTTTGTTAAATACTACTGCCGTGATAAGTTTAATAATATTTAGATGGTTTTTATGATTATTATTATCCATGTCACATGTGTATATTGTCATTATATTTATGGGTGGGACCGAGCCATGTTATGGGTGTATATGTATAGAGTATATAGTGTATGGAGTAATGGGTGGTGGTGGCTACGACGATAGTGGTGGCAACAGTGGTGGCGATGGCGGTGACGATCAGGTGGCGGCGGTGATGGTTGTGGTGGTGACGACTACGATGGTGGCAGGTGGTGGTGGCGGTGGTTGCCAAGTGGCGGTGTCGAGAGAGCATCGTGAAAAAAGAATAAAATGAAAAAAAGGAGGTGGGGGGATGACTTTGATAGAATGAGATTCCGTATGTAATCGTTGATTTCATTCATTGACTAACCAAAACACCCATTATCGCATTCCGTCACAATTTTCATTCCATTTCTACTGTCATTACCAAACACCACATAAGGGTGGAGGGGTGGAGAGCGGGTACACCACCCCCACCTCCCCCATTTTCCCTGTCAGGCATCAGTTTCAAGTGATATAACTTGGCGAAGAACCATCAAGAGTAGGGACGAGCATGGTACCGGACCGGTACCGACCGGTCCCGATCCCGAAAATCCCTAATTTTTGGTACTGGTACCGAAATATTCGGTTTTGTACCGGAGGTAAAAAAATAGGGAAATACCGGTACCGTACCGATCCCGAAACTTAAAACTTTGATACCGATCGGTACCGGTCCCGATTTTGCCCATCCCATCCCTAATCAAGAGCAATGTTTTTAAACCCGGACCGGCTGGTCGGACCGGGACCCGGTAGACATCCGGGTCAGGTTCACCTAAACAACCCGTTTTCTAAATACTCGGAAAACCCGGCCGGGTTTGCCGGTGTGCGGTTCAACCGAACCGGTGAACCGGCAGATGCTTCTTTCCCTAATCAAGAGGGATGTTTTTAAACCCGGACCGGGACCCGGTAGACATCCGGGTCAGGTTCACCTAAACAACCCGTTTTCTAAATACCCGGCCGGGTTTGCCGGTGTGCGGTTCAACCGAACCGGTGAACCGGCGGTCGAACCGGCAGATGCTTCTTTTTGTTTGTTACTTTGTTAATTTAAAAATAATCTACATGCCGGGAATCGAACCCAAGCATGCACCCACACAAATGCTTTATGGACATGGCATTAACCAACTAACCAGGCCTAATTGTTGGTTTTCTAGATGAAACATTAATCCTATATACTTATTCCCACATATTCTATCTCTTACAATTCTAATTGGTGCCATGCCATCGTGTAACTTAACTGTAACAATAAATCAAATTCTGTCTATTCTTTTTTCTTAATTACCGTCATTTCTACCATTGCAATGAAAAGGATAAAGGATGTATTAATTTTATCATTGCATTGTTCATCAAAGCTCGACGTTGATTACAATATTCATGCATAATTTATATTTTTAATATTTTATATTACGGCATCCGGGTCGATGTCCGGTCCGATCTCCCGGGCCCGTCTGACCAGTGACCCGGTAAGGCGCCCAGGTCGATGTCCGGTCCGGGTCTGAAAACAATGATCAAGACTCAAGAGTGAGCATGTGTGTGCATGATGTAGCAGTTTTTTGCAGGTGATGTTTAGTTAGTGATAAAACATCAGCTGAGTTGGATGCCGATGATTAGTGGCCCAACTCCCCCCCCCCTCTCCAAAACCCACACATATATACCACATAGAGATACAGTTTTATAATATCCTACTTTATAAAATTTGAGTTTAAAGTTTCTATAAAGACATACTTTCACATGTTGTACCATATTCTTAAAAGTTGTTTTTATTTGGAGGCTTTCAAAATTATGTTAGCATTTTGGTTAATGATATAATTTGAATGCACACGACTCATTACGCGAAATAGTAACAATTCACAATTTGGTGCACTTGGGGTGTTACAAAGAGAATTGCATTTTTTCAAAAAACTTGTATGTTAGCATTTTGGTTAATGATATAATTTGAATGCACACGACTCATTACGCGAAATAGTAACAATTCACAATTTGGTGCACTTGGGGTGTTACAAAGAGAATTGCATTTTTTCAAAAAACTTGATAGTGACTTATGGATATATCATATATCCTGTCAATTTACTACTTATCAACTAACACTATATTTATTTACCTTGTTTCATTGAATGAGAAGTACTACTTAGTCAACAATTTTGTTATTTGATTATGGGGGTGTTTGGGATTCCTTGTTTTACCTTCTTATAATTTTTCATTAAGTTAATAAATTACAATATTGTAACTTATGAAACTTTTCCTCTCACAATATAAGAAATTCCAAACACCTTATTACTTTTTAAAAAATTTATAAGTTATAAGTCGGTGAAAATAAGCAATCCCAAGCACCCCCTATGGGCTATGTATATATTACTCGTCAATAGTATACATTGTTGCAACATTACATATTACACTAAACAGTTTGTTAAAGCCCAAACATCATCACCTTATATTTTTATCTTGACCTTATTAATTTAAGGTTTTAAAAGAGTGATTGGTTCTTGGTAGCATACCATGACTTAAATGTTTTACGGGTATGTTTGGCAAAACTAGCTAATGACGGGTGGCTGGAAGCTGGTGGCTAGTGGTTAGTAGTTGTTAGCTATAGTTTTTTTTAGATATATTTACGTGTTTGACATGGTAGCTATAACTTTTAATAAAATGTATAAAATGACTAAAATGAGCATTAATAAAAAAAAACATACAGTAACACTAAATGTATATATCTTGAAAGGTTATTTAGGTAATTAAAATACTAAAAGTTTGTAAATATTTTTAAACACTACTAACAAGAGCTTATAGCTTCAAGCTTTTTCTCATGACCTAAAAGCTTCAAGTTTTTTCAATCAAACAAAACATTTTATTACGTGAGAGTTTTTTCTCAAAAACTTGAAGTTAGAAGCTCATAAAATCTCCCTACCAAACATACTATACATGTTCGATCGAAAGAAAAAAAATAATGTGGAAAAAGACCCAACGTAGGCTTTTACAGGTCTTTATACGAGTGTATTTGATGGTTTATAAACTCCTTTTGAAGTGATTAGTTGTTTTTTTAATAAAACATTAACTTAGTTAGCTATATACTCTAAACTAGGGTTATAAATGATATAAGTCTAAGCTTGTATAAGCTCGAGTTTGGCTCATTTAGCTCCGGATAGCTCGTCTCAATTTATTTAACATATGATAGCTTGAATTGGCTTGTTTATTATTAATTAATTACTTTATTGTTTTATTTATATATTTGTAGTTCTTATATATATTTACATTTGTTACTTTTTATATAGCTTGTCATTTTATTAATAATTTGCCATTTTATTAAATGTATAAATAAAATAACAAACTCGTTATATTTATATATATAAATATTAAATAAAAAATATTATAAAAATAACAGGCTCGTGATTCTAGTCGAGTTTGACAAATGACTAAGTATGAGTCCTTTTATCACATAAGCTTTTAATATATGCTTAAGCTCGTTGAAGATCAACTCAATTGAATCTTTTTAGTTTTCGAAAAACCGGTATAAAATAGCTCATGAGCAACTACGTTCATTTACATTTTCAAAAGCTAACCAAATTAGATAGATATATTATTATTCATGAAAAAAAAACCATATAAATAAAACACTCCTTTCTTAATCATCCACCTCATTTAATACAAATCAGTTACACACCAATCAACCCTTATAATAATAATAATAATAATAATAATAATAATAATGAAAATGACTTAAGTATCATGAGGAGCTCAAGAGCTTATTGGACATCGATGATTCTTAATTAAAGAATTAAACATTAATTTGTAGTTATGAATAAATCCAAGTTTTGACTTATGAGAGTGGTGGCAAGGATGTCTCTCTCTCTCTCTCTCTCTCTCTCTCTCATAACAACAGGCTTCCAAAAGCTGCCCCAAACTGTCAGAATATATAAATGCTAAACAAGAAAATGTATACTACTTTTCTTTAATTTTCTTTTTTCTTCTTATTTCAATTCCCATTTTTGCTTCTCTCTATCTAATTATCTATCCATCCACTCATCATCTATCCAGATCCTGATATTCCAGATCCATCACTTCTTCAACCCTAGATCACTTTAATTCTCACTTCAAGGTAAAAATTTAATCTTTTTTGATTCTTGATCACTACCCATATGTTCTTTTACCTATATATTGAGTTGGGTGTGCTTCAAAATGCTTTCTTGATGTGGGAATGTGCTCATTTTGTGAAAATTTACTGTCTTTCTGGATAAAGACTTGATCTTTTTGTGTATTTATCTGTGTTTTTTTTCTGGGGTTGTATTTTCTTGAATAAAAATGTCTTCTTTTTGTTAAATTATTAATCTTTTACCAATAATTTGAGTTGGGTATGATTCAAAATGCTTTCTTGTATGTGTGAATGTGTTCATTTTGTGAAATTTTACAGTCTTTTTGGATAAAGACTTGATCTTTATGTGTTTTAATTGTGGGGTTGTGTGTTCTTGATTAAAATGTATCCTTTTTGTTAAGTTATTAATCCTTTTCAAGAAATTAATTGTGTTTCTTGTTTGTTTCTAGTAAATTGAGCAAAAAGGCTGAATCTTGAAGTCAATTTAGGTTTTGATTAATATTATGGGTTGTTGATCACAGGGTATTGCACCAATTTCATGCTCATATGTTCTTTTACCAGTAATTTGAGTTGGGTATGCTGCAAAATGCTTTTCTTGATATGGGAATGTGCTCATTTTGTGAAAATTTACAATCTTTTGGATAAAAGACTTGATCTTTAGGTGTTTTTAATTGTGGGTTTTTGTGGGGTTGCATTTTCTTGATTGAAAATATCTCCTTTTTGTTAAATTATTAATCTTTTTCAAGAAAGTAATTGTGTTTCTTGTTTCTTTTTAGTGAAATTGAGCAAAAAGGTTGAATCTTGGAAGTCAATTTAGGGTTTGATTTATTATTATGGGTTGTGTTTGTGGCAAACCATATGCCATTGAAGATAGCAGAGAGAGTCCAAGGGACAAAGCAGAATTAAGGGTGCCTAGGGTTACATCATCAAGAAGAGAAGATGTGTACAGGATGAAACCCCAATCAGATAATAATAATAATAATGGATCAATGCTGATTAATAAGCATGTTAACGGGCTGGTCAGGCTGCCCGGGGATAATTTTGATAGGAAAAGGGAGAAATCAGAAGCCATTGTTTCTACACATCATCCTGCCATGGGCATTATTCCGAGAGCAACCGAAGGTGAACAGGTCGCCGCCGGTTGGCCTCCGTGGCTGGCGGTGGTTGCTGGTGAAGCTATTAAAGGTTGGGTGCCCCGAAGAGCTGATTCTTTTGAGAAATTGGATAAGGTTTGATTCTTGTTTTTGAGATTGCAGATTTTTTTTAAATAATTTTATGAACATGATATGTTTATTGGATTATGTTACTTTCATAATGTGTAGAGGTGGCAAGATGGGTGGGTCGAGTTGGGTTGGTAAGGTAACGGGTCATTTTTGGTGTGGGTTGAAGCGGGCCGGTTTGAAATGTGTCAGCCTGCAAAAAGTATAAATAGCTAATGTGTTAATTATGATTACAATACATATTATAATAAGAATATTATGAGACCGTAAATGAACAATTTGAAAGGTTGTATGGATTAAAAATTTACTTAGGCGACTTTCAGTCTGTTCTTTTTTATAACAGTATAACACACATTCAAATTGACTCATTGTAAGTAAATTTGTTACCTTCTAAATGGTTCATTTTTGGTATGGGTCGAGATGGGCTGGGCCTTCTTGAATTGGGTCAACCCGCAAAATTGTAAATAGTTAATGCGTTGATTACAAAACAATGCTATTACAACAATAATATTACGCATCTGTAAATAAACATTTTTATATGACCCGTTTGAGATAACACATATTCTAAGCTAATGAGAATTTTCTTTTTATTTTTTCAGATCGGGCAAGGTACATATAGTAATGTCTATCGGGCCCGTGATCTAAACCAGGGAAAAATTGTTGCTTTAAAGAAAGTAAGATTTGACAATCTCGACCCCGAAAGCGTCCGGTTTATGGCCCGCGAAATCCACATTCTTCGGAAGCTCAACCATCCAAACGTTATAAAACTAGAAGGTCTAGTAACTTCTAGAATGTCATGCAGTTTATACCTCGTTTTCGAATACATGGAACACGATTTAGCCGGGCTTGCTTCTCACCCAAGTCTCAAGTTCACCGAATCGCAAGTCAAATGCTACGTACGACAATTATTAACCGGGCTCGACCATTGCCACTCCAACGGTATTCTTCACCGTGACATAAAAGGTTCAAACCTGTTAGTCGATAATAATGGCATATTAAAGATAGCGGATTTTGGTCTTGCGAGCTTCTTTGACCCTGGTCAAAGTCAACCGTTGACCAGCCGTGTTGTGACATTATGGTATCGACCGCCTGAACTTTTACTCGGTGCTACTTATTATGGCACTGCGGTTGATTTATGGAGTACGGGGTGCATAGTCGCTGAACTATATGCTGGTAAGCCTATAATGCCGGGAAGAACCGAGGTAATTATATTAATTGTTTTGTTAATAGGATAATATTTTTTATAATTATTAATTTTAATTGTAGGTTTGTTGCATTGTAGGTAGAACAGTTGCATAAAATTTTTAAGCTTTGTGGATCACCGTCCGAAGATTATTGGAGAAAGTCAAAGTTGCCTCATGCTACTATTTTTAAGCCTCAACAACCGTATAAACGTGTTGTTGCGGAAACGTTTAAGGAATTTCCGGGGCCTGCGTTAGCTCTTCTGGAAACTCTTCTTTCTATTGATCCTGCTGATCGTGGGTCCGCTGCTTCGGCTTTGAAGAGTGAGGTGTGAATCTCTTTATATATGATCGGTTTATATTATAATGGGCCTATAGGGTGTTTATATTTGCATTTTGGAACTGATTTAGGGGTGCGGCATTAAACCGAAAAAAAAAAAACGAACCGGAATAACCGAACCCCAAATAAAGCTGACGGTTGGTTTAATGTTTTCGAAAAAATTGAATTTTTGGTTTGGTTATTTGCGTAACCAAAACCGAAAACCGAATTTATGATTTTCATTTTTTATTTTGAATATTAACTAATTTATCAGAGTTAACAAATATATAGTGTAAAATGTGTAAGAATTTACTAATTATTAATTAACAAAAAGTATTAAGTCTGAAGTTTTTGGCCCAAATTTAATATTTTGGGTCATATTTTTGGCCTAAAGATTACAAGTCCAAATGGTAAAAACCGAACCGAAACCGAGCGATTTTTAGAAAATTCAAAAACCAAAAGCTCAGTCTGAGCCCAAAACCGACCCATGCACACTCCTAACTAATTATCTGATTATTGTGACTTTTAGTTTAATCAATCCTTTTTTTTTTTCTCTTTATTTCTTTTTACAGTTTTTTACTACAAAACCGTTCCCATGTGATCCTTCAAGCTTACCGAAGTATCCTCCCAGTAAAGAATTTGATGCTAAAATGCGCGATGAAGAAGCTAGAAGGTACGTGTTAAGTGTGTTACATGTAACCTTTATTTAATATATGTAAAGTTTTGCGAATGATTTAAAATATTTAATTGTGAATTAATAGACAAGCTGCTGCGGGAGGGAAAGCACACCGACCCGACCAAGAAAGAAGGCCCGCAAGGGAGTCTCGGGCCATTCCCGCACCCGAAGCTAACGCTGAACTCGCATCATCTTTGCAGGTTAACTTTGGATATTTAAGTAAAGTTTTAAATTATTAGTCAAATACCTAAAATACCCTTGGTTATATACAGAAAAGACAAGGGCAGTCGTATTCCCGTAGTGAAAAATTCAACCCGCAACATGAAGATTCGGCTTCCGGGTTTCCAATTGACCCGCCGAGACCGTCTCAAGCTATGGAAGAAGACCAACCCAGTAACCTGCATAAACGGGCTTCACATTCCGGCCCATTAGTCCAACGGGCCACCTGGTCAAAAGCCGGGAAAAAGGTTGAGTCAAACGGGCCGGATTTATCAGCAATGTCGGGTTTAGTAGCCGCTAGGAAAAGCATGTTGTGTGAAGACCGAAGAGACAGGGACAAAACGGGAACTTCACAACAGCAAATTCCAAGATTAATAAGTCGGTTCCCGGGTTCGCTTAAAGAAGCCTCTTCAAACGCTGCGGGACCACCCGATGACGACGGAAGATCGGTTACTAAAGATCCGGTTAATGTAAGTTTTTTAATTAATTTAAAAAAAAATGTTACAGTTTACAAACAAAATGACGTTTTTACCCTTTGTGCAGATCGGGTACGGTTCCAAGGCCAGCAAGATTCATTACTCAGGCCCGTTACTCGCTCCGTCTGGTAAAGTTGACCAGATGTTGAAAGATCACGACCGTCAAATTCAAGAAGCCGTAAGACGGGCCCGTGATAAAACAAAGATTAAAAAAGTCCAGGTGGAAAATACAGTCTTTTCGGGTCGCTGAGCTGGCTTTATTTATACACCCTCGGACACGAACACGGGTTTTGAAGAAAGTGTAGGCAAAATGATATATAATGAGCTAAATGTTTAAGTTGAGTTTGATGAATGTAATGTGATGTAAACTGTATTATTATTATTATTATTATTATTATTATTAAGCAATTGTGGTTCAAATATGGTTATTTTGGGCATGGTTTGGTTTACTTGGCTACTTTGAAACTAATAAAGGGCATTTATGTAATTTTGTCATACTTGTAAACCATTTTAATATTCTAAATACAAAAATAAAAATAAAAATCAATATTATATATACCTAGTAGAAAATACTTTTTTTTTTAATAATTGTCTTTTTTAACATGTTGTAAGAGGAGTGGAAGAGGTGATCATAACATGTTATGGAGTGGCACATTTTATAAAATAATAAATAGCCTAAGCTATTATAATTTAATCTGATCCATTTGGAGGCTCTTTACTATTTTATTTATTTTGGGAGTATTAAGTGAAAAATATACACTAGCAAATATTAGCAAAATTAACCTAGTATATAGGCCAGAAAATATACTCCAAAGTAGGCATGTTCAAAACGGTTTGGGACTAGGAACCGGAACCGGTTCCTAACCGGTTCCTATATTCAAAACCCTCAATTAAACCGATTCCAGGCTCGAACCGGTTAGGGAACCGAACCGGTTCTCCCACCCTCGGACCCCTAACCTATCTAACCGGTTCTTACCGGTTCCTAACCCGGTTCCTGTACCGTAACCGGTTCCAACCGGTTACAGTGTAAAAAATTTTTTTTTTTCGTTTTTCGTTTGCGATTTGGATTTTAAACTACGATTCGTATTTGTATAACATGAAAAATAAAAAAAAAATTAACATAAAAATAAACAATTAACTGATGAAGAAAAGACAACTACTGAAGATGTTTGCCACTGAAGACAACTACTGAAGGTTGCCACTGAAGACAACTACTGAAGGTTGCCACTGATGAGGAATACTCATCAGTGGGAACATTCATCAGTTGCAGAGTTTGTTGTCACTGATGCAAAATATGAATCAGTGACACATCAGTTGCAGAGTTTCATCAGTTGGAACATCATCAGTTAAATATGTAACCATTGTACAATGTAAACTTGTTCATTGGATTTGCAATACAAGTGCATTTAGTTTTTTTTTTTCGTTTTTCGTTTGCGATTTGGATTCTAAACTACGATTCGTATTTGTATAGCATGAAAAATAAACAAAACAATTAACATAAAATTCATTTTATTTACTTTAAGAAGTTCAAAAAAAAAAGGTTACATGTTTTAAAATCTTCAAAAACAAACTAACAAAACATTAAACTTATAAATATAAAGTTGTGACATATTATTTCTAGAAAAGCCTTCTTGTTCGTCGTAATTATTGAGCGGCGACTTCTTCCTCGGAATTACTTGTAGAAATGCCTTCTTGTTCGTCGTGCACTCGAACATCAAGTGGTGTTTCATCTTCGAGAGTGGTTACGTGTTGAATACGATCGATTGAGTCCAGGTGATCCTTTAAGCAAATGCACATCTCCACCGACTCCGAATTTAGTCTTGTTCTTCTCACCGATATTACCCTGCCACTAAGAGAAAAAGCGGATTCCGAAGCTACCGTAGAAGCTTGGACGGTTAGTAAATCACGGGCCATGGTGGCAAGAATCGGAAACTCGGTTTCCTTTACCTTCCACCAAGCCAAAACATCAAAAGTGCCATATTCCTCTTCGGATAAACCGGTAGAGTAATCATTTGCACTATACCTTCCTAGTTCGCTTGAAGGGGTGTTACCACTTTGTTTTTTAGCCGTTACGTTGCGAACGGTGTTCATAAGGCTAATCATGGGATCTCGTACTCTAGTAGCACTTGAACTTGATGAAGACCCCCCCGGCATAGGCATGTGTATGTTTGACCCATATTTATTTAAATAAAAGTCATACATAAATTTAAAATTCAAGTTAAAATCATTTTTTGCCTCTGTTGAAAAGTTTGGGTCAACTTCATGCATATCTAAGGCTGAAAAAATTTCGTCTATCACATATTCAACCCCCGTAACATTTAACATTGGGTTTAAAGCGGCGGCGCAAGTAAAAACCGGTGGCAATTCAAGAAAGTATTTTTTTAATTTAAACTTCATTGGTAATATGATGTTTGAAAACATTGGACTTTTATTTTCAAATTCTTTAAGATTGTTAACGATTAAAAATAACTCCGAAAGAACCAAGGGACTTGTCGGATAATACGTTCCCGATAGTTTCGTAGTTGATGTTTTAAAAACTTCAAGAAAAGTCGATAAGTCATTGATAATTTCCCATTTCTCATTTGAAAAGGGGATTGCCAAATCATTCTCGGCAAGACTAGAATGAAACATTTGTAAAGTTTCTCTTTGTTTCAAAGCACTTTGAAACATTATGCAAGTGGAATTCCATCGATGAGGTACATCCCAATTAGCTCCCAAAGCTTTTCTTCCCGTATCTTTACAAAATTTTCTATATTCCATTTGTCTTTTTTTACTTTTCTTAAAAACTTCATGTATCATTAGTCTAAAATTGTTTATAACCGATGTAACCTCATCCGAAGCAAGTCCGTCTTGCACGATTAAATTAATGATATGTGCAACACACCTTGAGTGAAAAAATACACCATTGCAAATCGGCGTATATTTTAATTTTAATTTATCAACCGCCGATGTATTATTCGACGCGTTATCAAATGCAATTGAAAATATTTTATTTTCTAGTTTATAAGTTTTTATAACATAATCTAAAATTTCAAACAAATTATCTCTCGTATGTGGATACTCAAAGAGTTCGAAAGCAATGGTGCGTTTCATCATTTCCCACGATGACGGGTCTACCCAATGAGCGGTGACACAAAGATAAGATTCGGGTAGACCATGTGGAGCCGACCAAACATCACTAGTTAAGTTTATTCCCGTATTTATATTTTCAAAATATGCAATTAGTACCTCTTTGGCCTTCTTCCACAATTTTAAACAATAACGTTTAAGAGTATGACGACTTACGTGAGTGTATTGTGGTTGAAGCGTATCTCGAATCATGGCGGTTAAGCGAGGGTTGTCGAAGTGGCTAAACGGCAAAGCTTCTTGAATCACAAACTTCGCCATACGATCTTGAACTCGATCAATTTGGTATGTAAATATTCCGCCTTCACTATCCATTTGCGTTTGTTGCGAATCGACGTTCTTTTTCAACGCCTTGCAATACGGTTTTTCGATGTGTTTCTTCAAATTTGAATTCGAAAGTGGGTTTAAATAAATCCCACAAAACTTGCACCGAGCCTTCAATGAATGGTCACTCAATTCAACCAAATCCCAATTGCACCAAATCTCTTGATTACGATTATGAGGTACAATACGAACGAAACTTGGTTCGGCGTTGGAACCTTGACCAACCGATGATTGTGAGGTAGACATAACAACAAATATGAATATAGAAGAAGAGAAAACAAGAGATTAGAGAACTCAAAACGTTGTAATAGCGTTTTTTTGTATTTTTTTGCGTTCGGGTTTGCGTTTTGAGTGTTGTGATGAATCCATGACACCAAATACCTATTTATACTAGTAGTGGGGTGCTTGGGGGAGCCAAAAAACGGCTATTTTTGACCCCAACTGTCAAAAAACGGCCATAAAAACGATTTCCAACGGCTATATTCGATCCAACGGCTAGAACCGGTTAGGAACCGGTTCCGGATGGTTCGGTTCCAGAACCGGTTCCTACCCGCCCCCACTCAGAAATGCAAGAACCGGTCACGGATCATCGGGTTGAATCAGATAGGGTCCGGTTCCTACAAAAAACGGGTAGGAACCGGTTCGGGTCCACCGGTTCGGTTCCAGGAACCGGTTTCGTTGAACATCTCTACTCCAAAGACAAACAATAATATTTGAAAATTTGAAAACTTGAAAACATAAAAGTTTCATTAAACAGGCAGCAAGTCAAATCGTAATATTATATTATATTTATAAATGGGTCAGATTTAGGTTGGCTAACACAACCTATTTTAAAAAATGGTTAAGTTCAGTTGATTTGTTAACCTGTTTAAGTATTTTTAAATAATTATAATTATACTTTTGTTTTTTTCCCGGTTTTCCATTTTTCTTAATATATTCTTGCAAATTCCAATCCAGATTTAAGATTTAATATTTCTGAAAAAAAAAAAATCATATTACTCATTAACTTTGTCAACTTTAAACTATATCCATTTCGTTTTTAAAGTCTTTAAACTTTTTTGATCAATGAATTGAGCGAGTCGTTTCTGGTCGACCCGAATCTGTGTAGTTGTAGTTTATGGTTTAAAGTTTTGACATAATAATATGGGTCAGATTTGGGTTGTACAGTTAAACCCTTCAACCCATCAACCTGACACGATTGGCAATTTGGCACCCCTTATTGTAAACACTTATTAAGCTTGGCCCAATTCAATAACAAATAATCCAACATCTACAATTTTAGCCTGATCTTATAATTTAGCCCAGCCCAATTCAATACCAAATATAATTATATAAAATATTAATATAAAACTATTTAAAAAATTTTAAAATATAGAAAATAACATATTCAATTTGAACCTTACTGAATTTGGTTCAACTTGGCTTTCAATTATGGCTAAATAAAATGCCACAAACGAAATAATCAGAACTGAATAAACCAAAACGGTTAAACACGCATGGATAATTTAATAGATAAATGAAACTATAAAATTAGGCAATCTCCCATCTAGCACTTTTTTTTTCAGTTCAACCTAACATTCAACATTCCACTAGTCCACTTATTCAATCATATCCTCTACAAAGATAGACAATTAAGTGTCTATATTAAAATATATCATATATGTGCATGCCCATATGAAATTTGTGCAACTAAATCTAGCATGTATATATAAATTTATATCAAAACGTGCACCTTATACTTTGGTGCAACGTGCAACAATCCTCAAACTGTCACTTACACAAAGTTTAACATATTAGGCACATCATATATAGTGCATACTGAAGAAACACTAAATGACCCCGGCAGATTAAGGATAATCTGGGGGTTAAGTAGATGTTTCTCACGAGGGTTAGGTCCAGCAAAGATGGTTATTCTTCTTGACCTGCAAAACAGACACCGTGAGCTCGTCACTGTGAAGGGGGGGGGGGGGGAGTTCCTCCTTGTGACCACCCTCCGGCGTGAGAATCAGACTAGATTGCTCTGAATATAAGTGTATATAGAGAGAAATAGCTAGAGAAGATAAGATGATGATACCGTTCCAAGGTGTTGGAGTATTTATAGCCGAAGGTAGGTTTCCAAGCAGGTACGACCAGCTGTATAATATTCCTTTTCCACCAACTACGGGCTATGTTCGTGCCACGATGGGAGTTGGTGGGTAGGCAGCGGCTGATAGTGACATTTTGTACTGGAGCGTGCTGCTCCTCGTACTATTGTCGGTGAGCTGTCACCCTGTGATTGGTTCATGGGTTGCTTTTGCCAGATCTTGTCTATTTGTCCATACCTTGGTAGGTATAGTACAAAAGATCTTCTAGAAGCGTACGGACTGGCTCTTTTGGGCGGGAATATTCCCGCCCTGCTCATTCCTTCTTCAGGTGACATTACTGAAGTATAAGAGTTAGTGCCTTATGCGTGTAGCCTTACTGTTAGTGCGGGTAGCCCTCCTTCTTGGCTTGTATCTGCAGCTGCGGGAACAGGCAGGGTACTTTACCAAGGGAGGCTTTCGTGCGGGAACAGCTGGCTTACTGCGTGTAAGGTCTTCATCTCTCTGAGCATGGTGGGTCCTGCGGATCCAGTTGGTCTTTGCGCAGACGTCCCTCTTCAAGGTGAGTCTTGCGGGTCCAACATGGCTTTGCTGGGACCTACCTCTTCAAGTCCCCCCAGTCCATTATTCTTCTCATGAATTGTTAATGAGGGGAACTTTTGGACTTTAAGCAAAGGGTTTTGAAGAGGGTTTTTCGTTTTTAAGGTTTTCCGTGGGGATTCTTCCCGCAGTTTTCCTAATGTCACTTGCAGAAATTCCCGACTTTTCTGCCTGATCTTTGGGTATGATGCGGGTAGGTGTGTAACCTCCTCGCAAGTCGGGAGCGTTGAGTTTCACTTGTGTAGATTCTCCACGAGGTTTTGGTAGTTTGACATAGTGATCAGTTATGTTAAACAACCAATTCCACCTTGAAGCTTCAAACAATCTAGTTCTCAACGTTCCCGCCATGCGGGGGTGCTATTTCTCTTTCCGCAAGCATGGCCCATAAGATCCTTCTTGGTTTCAATTCCCTGCAGGTGCTAAGTATGTGAAGGGTTTCGCCTTGACACTGTACCCGCACTTGTCTTACGGTTTCTTGTTTTCCAAGGTAGGGGGTATATTCCCTCTTATTTTTGAATCTTTTTGAATCTTTTTGGAATTCGGAGAGTTGGTGAAAGGATAAGGACAATCCAAACGGTTGAAGGGACGTTGGCGTCTTCTGACGGTTTCAGGACGTGCAGGAAGTTATGACGACGTGACAGCATGTGGTCAATCAGGACGCTTTTTCAGGGGCGTGGGCGCGAGTTTCATGACACGCGCCATTCCGACACCTGTTGCCAGCTTGCTGTATCCACACGTGTCGCCGTGTCATTGCGCCTGCGCTTTCTCTCTCATCCGCATTAAATTCATCGCATTCATTGCGATGAGTATATAAGGGGGGAGAGGGTGTATCTCGTCCCATACCTTCACTTCACCTTTCTTTTCCTTTTAAGCGATTTCCGGTGAATACTCATCTTTTCCGGCGAGCATTCTCCTGAAACCGTTTTCTTTAACTTTTAAAAAATGTCTTCTTCTACTCATGATCCTGAGGTTAACGTCGAGGAGTCTGACGTTTACCTCGAGAACCCGACGTCTACGTCCGATAAGGACGATAAGAGTACTGCTGGCGAGTGCCAGTGCACTCTTTCTGTCGATGTATACCATTACATCGTCAAGAAGTTCATGCTGGAGCCGTATGAGCCAGAGTTTCCGGAGCCCAACCAGACGGTGTACGATGCCCCTAAGGGCAAGATAGGGGTTTACGCCTCGTTCTTCATATATGGGAATCTAAGATTCCCATTAACGAAGTTCGTATACCGTGTTTTGGATAAACACGGTGTGCATTTGACGGGGGTGCACCCAATGGCGATTGCTAAAGCTCGCCATTTTGAATGGGTGTGCCGTATTTTGAACATCGAGCCCCGCGTCGACCGTTTGATGACCTTCTACACCTGGAGGTGCATCCAGGGCTGGTATACCCTTGTTACTCGGATCAAGGGGTTGAAGATCTGCGCTACTGAGCGTAGTCTTCGTTCTTGGAAGCGGGAGTTTTTCTACCTCTCCGCTCGCGTCGTCCCCATCGCGATGACGTTCAAGAATGGGAGGGCACTCCCTAACCTTCACGCCTCCAATTACCAGGAGACGGAATGGTTCGCCAAGATCTCTCAGATCCAGACTCCGGTTTATCGCTTTGCGGAGTCTGGGATGGTGATGCTTGGGATGAGCCGCATATGGAAGGATGTCGGGTCTGGGACGCCGCAAATACCCATCGTCCTTGAGTACGGTTTGAACTATATTCCTTACGGTATGCTCCGTCTTTTGTGTTGGTTTAGGATTTTCTTCTAACATTATCTTTTTTATTTCAGAGGGGAACGACTTACAGTCGCTCTTGCATCCGCGAGAGACTGGTGGTCCTGCACGGTTGGGTACTCGTGATCTCGATGAGAACAAGTTGCCCATTTTGGAGCAGACGGCGGATAGATTCGTAGAGGTCTACCCGCCGGGCCACGAAATTTTAAGCGCCACTCGGCCAGGTAAGGAGTTCTTTAATCCTCGTCCTCTCCATGCTCAAACTTCTGCTGGAATTCCTCTGATTTTGTCATCTTCTGATGAGGGATACGCAGATGGGCCTTTCTTTGTGAGGAAGAAGAAGGCTGCTGGCGTGAAGGGCAAGGCGAAGGTTGCTTCCGTCGTCGACCTGGGGAATCAGTCTGATTCCGAGACTGAAAGTGAGGAAGTGGCGGGGAACCTTGGTGGTGGTGACGAGACCATTGTCTCAGAGGTTGAGACAACGGCTGTCACTTCCGAGCCACCAAGCGCTGCGAAGGTGACTGGCGCGAAGAGGCCAGTTTCATCGGGTCTATCTCCGCCTGTCAGGTCTTTCAGGATCAAGAAAGCCAGTAAGTATATTTTTTGTGTACCTTTTCCGCATTTCCTTCCGTCTTTGTTTTTAATATCTTTTGTTTTTCTTCATGCAGGAGTGGACTTATCCGCTTTCGAGAGCGGTGCGGGAGGAAGCGGTTCAGGACCCACGACGATAGGTTTGGTCAACCTATCCGAGGCGATGACCCAGGCGGCTGCGCCTGTTTCTGGTGCTGGTTCAGTTTCTCATACTGTTGAAGCAACTGTTCCAGTTATGACGTCATCTCCGCCGGCCGTCAGTGCCATCTTTACTACATCCTTCACCGGACCGGTGGTGACATTTTCCGCGAGCTCATCTGCGGCTGCTACCACGGTTATGAGTTCATCTCCGATGGTGTCTAACTCAATGGCTTCTGCATTGTCACATTCGGCATCAGCGACTACCTCTGTTGGGGCCAGTTCTTCAGGTATGTTTAGAGTTGGGACCTCTAGACTTACCTCTGTTGATGAGGGAGTCCAACCTTTGCCTCCTTCCCATCTCCTTGACCTCTTGGATGGATATCCTTTAGGTTCGGGTGATGGGTTTAGCGGCTATCGGCCTGTTTTCGACCCTACAGGTGCGTGGGGTTACTTTGGCCTGTTATTCCTCCTGATTCATTTTTTCTTAACTGTTTTTTGGTGCAGTTTCAGATTCCAATGAGGTCTATGCGCCAAGGTGGAATATCCGCCGAGGCACGACTCTCAGGACGGCTGCAGACTGCGTCGACTGGGCGCGCCATGCCGCTCCAAGCGGTGCACTGGGGGAGGCTATGGCTAGCTACCAGGAGGGCAGGTTGTCCAAAGAGCTTCGAATTCTTCTCGCCCGGATGCAGCCGCGTGTCGAGTTACTTTGTCGTGAAAACGACAAGTTAACGACTGCGCGTAGCCTGGAGGTGGCTCAGGTGCGATCGCTGCGGGAGGAGAACATGAAGCCTGCCGCCACCGCTGCTGAAAAAGAAAAGGCCTTCAAGGACCTTGAGGCTGAGATCCAAGCCAGGCATGAGGCCCGTTCCAAGGCTACTCAAGCTGTTAACGAACAGCTTAGGTTAGCCAAGGAAACTGCGCGTAATGCGACCGAAAGGGCCACTAAAGCTGAAGCCGTTGCTGAGCCTCTGCGCGCTGAGAATGAAGAGCTTAAAGCCAAACTGGAGAAGCTTCAGCAGGCTCATGAGGCTTTGGCTTTAGAGGATGCCAAGAAGCTACAGGAGCTATTGGATCAGAGGGCTGTGCTTGATCGCACTGAGCGCAAGCTTAAAGGCGTTGAAGAGGCTGCTGCCAAGGACGTGTTGCTTGCCAACCTCAACAAGAATGAAGCCGAACGCGCCCGCGATCAAGCTCAAGCTACCCTTCAAGAAGCTCTATCCAATAAGGATTGGCTTATACGAGAAGCGTTGCCGCAGGTACGCATAGCTCCATAATTTCTTTGCTTTGCGCTTTTCTTTATACTTAGAAAAGTTTTTTATATATATTTTTTATTGTAGATTGTGCATCGGATATTCGCGAACACATCCTATGATGATGCCATGAGCGCAGCCCTCAACGCTTCTTATGAGGATGGGGAGAAGGCTGGTTTCTTGCTTGGTCTAGGATTTGTAGAGAAAGGCATCCCGCCTTCCAATTTTCCTTTACACGATGTTGATACTGAAGCTGCCTATGACCAAGCTGTGAACCAGTATGATGCCTTCCCGATCCGGTTGTGGAGAAGGTGAATGAAGTTGCTGCTGCTGATGACGGGCTAGCTGTTCTCAAAGCTTTCCTCGAACCGCCGCAGCCGACTGATGGTGCGGGTTCAAGTGGGTTTGGAGGAAGTGGTCCCGAAGCTTGAATCTTGAGATTCCTTCCAACCGTTAGGATATATTTGTATTTTTTGTAGGCGGGTAGATACCTAGCCATTTTGTAATGTTTGAACAACTTTTATTGTGAATATAAATGTTTTGTTAACGCCTTGCCTTGTAAACATTATATGATTTGCTCATGCATATTTTAGTTTAACTTAGCAATTTTCTAAGTGTTTTGAATAAGTTAACCTTTCGACGCTTGTTAGATAATAGGTTAATGTTCTGTTTCCTCTATCATGATTTTGCGGGTAGGACCGTCACTTTCACTTAGTAGGATGACCAAACTTTATCTATATCTGACCTGCGTGAAGGTTTTCCTCATCTTCCGCTTAGAAATATTTACTGTTTTTGTGTTTATGCGGGTTGTGCCGCTTTCCACACGCAACGACTTACTTCCTCCCTCACTTATTTATGCGGTGAATACCGGCATATCAGTGTGGTCAGTTCATAAGTATAAAGGTAAGGCTATCAACACAATGTGATAAGGAGAATCATTTCCATTAGAAGTGGCTCTAGGCCTTTTCTTTACAAGTTTGGAATTGATCTACATGTAACATCTGCGTAATTGATCTCCATTCCATGTTCTTGGGATGGGGGTGCCATCGAGCCTTTCGAGCCGGTATGCGCCCTTTTCCAAAACTTCTTTAATAATGTATGGCCCTTCCTAGACCGGGGCCAGCTTTCCTGGGCGCTCTTGGTTCGAAGCCTCGTTGTTACGCAGTATGTAGTCTCCGACATTGAAGTTGCAGAGTTTCACCCGCGTGTTGTAGTAATTTTGCATTTGTCGCTTGTAGTTCTCTTCACGCGCTGCGGCTAGGTCTCTGCGCTCTTCGGTTAGCATAAGGTCTAACCGTCTTTCCGCATCATTGTCTTCTGGTTGAGTTATGACTCTTGGTGAGGGTAGACCAATCTCGACTGGAACCATGGCTTCAGTGCCATAGGTGAGGCTGAACGGAGTCTCGCCCGTGCTTGCTTTTTTCAGCGTTCTGTTTGCCCAAATGACATGTGGAACTTCGTCCACCCATCCGGATCTATGCTCCAAGAGTCTTTTCTTTATGCCGTCGACGATGCTCTTGTTTGCTCTTTCCACCTCACCATTACCCTGCGGGTGTGCCACTGAGGTAAAGGTGTGGGTGATTTGAAGCTCTTTCAGCCACTTTTGTAGCTTCTGGTCAGCAAAGTTGGTGCCGTTATCACTCACCAAATTCTGTGGAAGTCCAAAACGACAAATAATAAATTCCCAAATAAATTTTTTGATATGTTTTGCGGTTGTTTGGGCTAAGGGTTTTGCTTCTATCCACTTGGTGAAGTAGTCGATGGCTACCACTAGGAACTGAACGTTCCCTGCTGCTGTGGGAAATTGGCCTGTCACATCGATGGCCTACTTCTGGAATGACCATGAAGAAGTGACTGGAACAAGTTCGTTCTTCGGGCGATGCGTGTTGGGTGCGTAAAGCTGGCAGGACCTACATTTTCTGATGTAGGCCAGCGCATCCGTGTGCATCCCCGGCCAAAAGTATCCCGCGTTGTTTAGCTTAGCTACAACTGCGCGTGGACCTGCGTGTACTCCACAGATGCCTTCGTGTACTTCCCTTAGGAGGTAGTCGGCATCTTGGTCGTCAACGCATCTGAGGAGTGGGCCAAGAAAGTTACGCCTGTAAAGTATGTCATCAACAAGTTGATAGTTCAGTGATTTACAGCGTATCTTTCTTGCTTGTGTCTTCGACTCTGGTAGTATACCCGCTGCAAGGTAATTTATGATTGGTGTCATCCATGTTTCCGTGCCGGTTTAGATGACACAAATTTCCTTGTGCGGGACTGATGGTGCTCCAAGAAGTTCAACGTGGATGTCCTTTCCCAAGTGGGTGAAGGCTAACGATGCAAGCTTGCTTAACGCATCCGCAGATTTGTTTTCGCTTCGCTTGATGTGCACAACTTTGCAATCGTTAAAATCGCGCATAAGGGTTTTGGCTTGCGCAAGGTACAGGGCCATTATGTCATTCACGGCCGTGTACGTCCTGTTTATCTGGTTGGCTACTAGCATGGAGTCCACGTGGGCTTCCAAGTTTTTCACTCCCATCTTACGCGCAATTCTTAATCCGGCCAAGAATGCTTCGTACTCCGCTTCATTGTTCGTACTTGGGAAATCAAGCCGAATAGCGTAAGTGTATTCTTGGCCTGCCGGGTTAATTAGTTTCAACCCTGCGCCTGAACCTTCGTTGTTGGCTGCTCCATCAGTATAGAATCGCCAGACATCATTAATGTCTTGTGCTGGAGAGGGTTGAGCCTTTTCCTGGCACTCTTTTTCCCGCGATGCGGGGACTTCCGCAATAAAGTCGGCCAAGACCTGGCCTTTTATGGCTGGTCTTGGCTTGTACTTTATCGCGTATTCCCCCAACTCAATTGCCCATTTGGCTAGGCGTCCCGACAACTCGGGTTTGCCTAGAACGTTTACAAGTTTGAAGTTGGTGAGAATGGTGATTGGGTGACCTTGGAAATATCGTCTTAGCCTGCGTGAAGCCTGTACAAGTGCTAAGACTAATTTTTCCAGGGTAGAGTACCGGGTTTCCACGTCCGTTAAGACGCGGATTACATAGTAGATGGGCATCTGGATGCCTTTTCGTTCTACTAGTAAGACTGCCCCGGTTGCTCTGTCTGTGGCGGAGAGGTAGAGAATTAATTCCTCCCCCATTTATGGTGCTGTGAGCGTTGGGAGTTCGATCAAGCGTGACCGAATCTCTTGAAAAGCTGCTTCCGCTTCTGGTGTCCAGCGGAAGTGCGTTTTCTTCAAGCAATTTCTCAATGTTGACACTAATGGGAACGACCTATCCGCATGGTTTGCCAAAAAGCGGTTAAGTGCGACTAGTCGTCCATTCAGTGTCTGAGCATGTTTGATGGTAGTAGGTGATGCCATTTTCATAATGGCTTCGACCTTTTCAGGGTTCACTCTGAAGCCATCTTTGGTAACGATGACTCCTAAGAACTTCTCTTCTTCCATCCCAAAGGAACACTTGCTCGGGTTGAGCTTCATGTTTATTTTTCTGAGCGTGTTGAAAGTTTCTTCGATGTCTGTCAACATCGCCTCTGGCTCAAGGATTTTGATGACCAAGTCATCCATGTAAACTTCTAAGTTCCTCCCGATTTGGGCATGGAACTCTTTGTCCATCAGGCGTTGGTACGTGGACCCAGCATTCTTAAGTCCGAATGGCATCATTTGGTAACAAAATGTGCCATCGGGCGTCCGAAATGCGGTTTTGTCCTGATCGTCAACGGCCATGTGGATTTGATGGTATCCCTTATACGCATCAAGGAAGCATTTAAGGCGAAACGGTGCTAACGAATCTACCTTAAGGTCAATTTCGGGTAACGGGTAACAATCCTTGGGGCATGCTTTGTTTAGGTCTTTAAAATCTATGCACATGCGCCATTGTTTGTTGGATTTCGGTACCATGACGGGATTTGCAACCCATGTTTGATATTTACTAACGCGTACGATGCCTGTATCAAGGAGTTCCTTGACTTGGGTTCTACACGCGTTAGCCTGTTCCGCACCCATTACGTGACGCTTTTGTATGACCGGCGTAAAAGCCGGGTCACACTTGAGCTTATGCTCTGCCTTACTTCGGGGTACACCAGTCATGTCAGCTGGTGTCCACGCGAAGATGTCAGCATTTTTTTGCAATAAGCGTTTGAGTAAGGTGCGCGTGGGATTAGTGATCGTTGGGCCAATGGTAACGGCCTGGTCAGGGTGCTTGCCATTAAAGGCCCATTCTTCTGGCTCGGTAATGGTTGGTTTAGCCATCTTTGGTTTGGGTTTAGATGAGACAGATGCGATGCATACCTGGGGAATACCCGTGATCATCGCGACACCCTAAGCTGTTGGCCATCCCATCATGCCATGGACCGAAGACACCACGACATTAAATCTTGCCATCCCATCTCTCCCGAAGAGAATGTTATATGTGTGGTGTGGCTTCCTCATTACGACGAAGTCCACGTCTTCTGTGCGGGAGTACTTCCCGTCCGTGAGAGTGACGGGGAAGGATAGGATACCCAAGGGGGTATTTGTGCTGCCATCGAACCCTTCCATCGAGGCGTAAACTGTTTCTAGGCGTTCTTTGTCTTCGTCGTCTAGCTTGTCGAAGAACTACCTGTACATGACTGTTGACGAAGCGCCGTTATCAGCAAGAGTGCGGGAGGTGATGTAGTGCCCCAGCTGGCTTTTGATGACTATGGGGCCTTCTTTGTTGGGCCCTCCTGGCACACGCGGGAAGCGCACTTCAGCTTCCTTCCACGCACTTGGCTCTGTTCGTCGATTTCTTCCTCTGACGTTGCCATGAACCATGTGAATGCTGATGTCGACGAGCTTTCGTCCATTGCCTTTGTACCGATTGTCATTCCTCCCTCCGTTCTTGATTGACGCCACGAGGTGTGTGAGTTTCCCATCTTTGACGAATGTTTCGACGATATCCTTCAAAGATGTGCACTCCTCCGTGGTGTGGCATTTGGTCCCGTGGAAGTCACAGGATTTGCTCTGATCAGCGTTATGACGCTGTCGGATTATTGGAGCCTTTGGCCATGGGAGTTTCTCGGTGGCAAATATCTCGGTGACGCTTTTGGTGAGTGGCGTCCATCTGGGATTCCGGTTCGACGGGTGCGTGTTGTCCCTTCCGCCTAAGAGAGGGCGAGAGCTGGATGAGGTGTCGAAGTTTATCCTTGACTGCCAAATACCAAGCTTCCTCTTCTTATTTTGTCGGGCGGTACGGACGTTATTTTCTCTTGTTCTCTGCGTGTAGAGGTTTGTGCTCTGAGGAAGATTTCTACCCAGTTGCTTCTCCGTCTCGGCGAAGCGTTTAGCTGCCGTCATGATGGCATCCCACGTGGATGGCATGCCATCTTTACCCGTCAACGTGCGGATGAGCTCTGGGTACTCAGCGCCCTGAATGAAAGCGGCGCGAACAAGATCTTCGCTAATGGTGCCCAGACTTAGCTTCTTTGAGTTGAAGCGAGTGATGAAGTCTAGCAAAGATTCGTCTTCCTCTCGGACGCAGTTGAGGATCGTCCACTGCTCTTCAGTATATTTTCTTTGTTGACTGAAGTGCTGGCTGAACTTGTGCTGGAAGTCTGCCCAATCATAGATGTGGTGGACCGGTAGACGATCAAACCACGCTCTGGCTGCCCCGACGAGCGTCATTTGGAACATGTAACACTACGTGGGTTCCGTCCAATTACTGACGGTTGCCCCGCTATAAATCTATTCAGGTGATCGTCCGGGTCAGATATGCCATCGTAAGTGCCTATGTTGGACATCTGTTTGGCACTCTTTAGAGCGATTGCTTCCGCAATGTCCCTTGCGAATTTGGACGTTCCCGCATTCGCAACAGTTGGTCTGAAAGTTTTGGAGAAGTCACGTGGGTTTCCCCCCGTGTTCTTTGGTTTGAAGGTTTCCTCGAAATTTCTCTTCGAGTGGAAGTCTTCTTTACGCTTCCCTTTCGCCTTATGACGAGGGTTTGCGTCACTGTCAGATTCTTCCCAATCTTCATCATCCACATACTCGCAATCATTGCTCATGTTGAGTTGTTGTCGAATGCTTCCGAATTCGTCATTGGCCTGTTGGAGTGAACGTAAACGTTCATCCAACTCGGCTTGGAATTCTTTCTGACGTGCTTCCGCCCAAGCGTTAGCTTGTTCTAGTGTTTGGCGGGGAAGCCTCGTCTGTTGTTTCTCCAACTGGGTATCAATGAATCCCAGGGGAGGATTGTTTACTGCACTTGCCCCGGCTTGGGTAACCGGGGTAGTGTTCGTAAAATTCGTGTATTCACCGGTGTTTCCCCCAGTAGCTGGGGTTGTGGTTACCGGAGTTTCTTGGTCACTCGGTGGCCTTGGCGTCGGAGTAACCTTAACCATCTTTCCAGAAGTTTGAAAAAACTGAGAAAAAGAATTAGTTGTTTCCCACGGATGGCGCCAATGAAGAAACACTAAATGACCCCGGCAGATTAAGGATAATCTGGGGGTTAAGTAGATGTTTCCCACGAGGGTTAGGTCTAGCAAAGATGGTTATTCTTCTTGACCTGCAAAACAGACACCGTGAGCTCGTCACTGAGAAGGGGGGGGGGGTTCCTCCTTGTGACCACCCTCCGGCGTGAGAATCAGACTAGATTGCTCTGAATATAAGTGTATATAGAGAGAAATAGCTAGAGAAGAAAAGATGATGATACCGTTCCAAGGTGTTGGAGTATTTATAGCCGAAGGTAGGTTTCCAAGCAGGTACAGCTAGCTGTATAATATTCCTTTTCCACCAACTACGGGCTATGTTCGTGCCACGATGGGAGTTGGTGGGTAGGCAGCGGCTGATAGTGACATTTTGTACTGGAGCGTGCTGCTCCTCGTACTATTGTCGGTGAGCTGTCACCCTGTGATTGGTTCATGGGTTGCTTTTGCCAGATCTTGTTTATTTGTCCATACCTTGGTAGGTATAGTACAAAGATCTTCTAGAAGCGTACGGACTGGCTCTTTTGGCCAGGAATATTCCCGCCCTGCTCATTCCTTCTTCAGGTGACATTACTGAAGTATAAGAGTTAGTGCCTTATGCGTGTAGCCTTACTGTTAGTGCGGGTAGCCCTCCTTCTTGGCTTGTATCTGCAGCTGCGGGAACAGGCAGGGTACTTTACCAAGGGAGGCTTTCCTGCGGGAACAGCTGGCTTACTGCGTGTAATGTCTTCATCTCTCTGAGCATGGTGGGTCCTGCGGATCCAGTTTGTCTTTGCGCAGACGTCCCTCTTCAAGGTGAGTCTTGCGGGTTCAACATGGCTTTGCTGGGACCTACCTCTTCACATACTTTGTTTTAGCAAAAGCTATATACATTATTAGCACACGATTAATAAGTGTACTTTGGACCAAACATTGAAAACAAACGGCCCAGTTTTATGATACAGGTGAGCAATTAAAGTTTAGTTGGTTTAAAACTAAATGCATCCATGTCGTCATGTTTCAAAATCCACTCAAACAAGTGTTTAATTTAGTTATTGGAACAAATTGTAAAAAAATGTTAAAATTGGTGTTAATAGTTTAAGCTCATGAATTCTTCAAGCTAAAATCTAATATCAACTCATTTGTTATTTATTGATTGATTATTTTATTTTTGTAAATACATATAATTGTACTTTTGTATATAACTAGTTTATTACCTGGCGCATTGAGTTGGGCAGTTCAAATATGTTTATGTACCTATCATGTTGTGGTAGTGTACTAATGTGGATTCGGTTGGTACCGGCATAAATTAAAAAAAAATAAGCTGTTAACAGAGAAAATAGTAACAATGCTCGTTTAACCTATAATAAAAAATTAACATATTAAAAAGTCCGTAGTCGTAACGATAGTCGTTCGGTAAAATTCGGTGTCACGGCGGCGAGTCACCGCGAATTTGGTCGATATTGGCTACATTCATTACGGTACTAGAACTAAACCTAGATATTAGATTTGTCAAATTAACATACGTGAAATAAAAAAAAACATAAAAAAGTAGCGGCATTCGTATAACATAATGTAAAAAGAATTAACATATTTAAAACAATGTGTATTCGGTCGGTAAAACATGTGCGCTGGGTTAAACCCGAGCGTTACATCGAGTCGATATGTATTTGCTTCGTATTGATTACGTTCCTAATTGCACCAGAATTAAGCCCCAAAAATAAATTCCTTAAATTAACATATAAAAAAAATAAAATATTTAAAACGAATTTAATTTGGTTGATAAAACCCGAGCGTTGTAGGTCATAGACATTGTGGCGATGAGTTGGTAGAATTCAGATGTTGGTAAAATCTGAGCGTTGTTGGTCCATAGAGTTGAGATGGTATATCGACGCGAATTCTGTCGGTTTCGGTTACGTTTATTACAGTATCAGAAATGAAATAAAAAGGTCAGTAAGACCCAACTGGCCGACCATTGGTAAAACCCGAGTGTTTTCGGCCCCAGGTGTTGAGATGGTGAGCGTATGCTAATTCGGTCGGTTTCCGTCATCTTCGTTAGTACTGGAAATAAAAAAAATAAAAGTAAAAGTTAAAGTGGACTAATGGAGTGGCGCCAAGTGATCCAATAGTGCTTGACGGCACCAAAGTTATTAATTATTATATAGTAATAATATTAATAACAGGATTGCCAGTATAGTTAACCTCCATATTTATAGACTTGAGATTAAAAAAAATGTCACTAAACATGAAACATGCCATGCATGACATACGAGTTTTGAAAAAATGAAGTGTTCTACGCCAAAATTTATTTAAGTGGCAAAAATAATGTTTGAATTTGTTAGATTAAGTTTGGTTCCAAAAGAAGAAAGTGCTCTATAAGAATATGAATCACTCTAAAATCAATCTTTAAAAGCATATTTAACTATTGCATCAAAATTTAATTGCTTTATCAAATCAAAAGTTAAATACAATAATATTGTTATTTGTCATATTTTTCTAAACGGTCAAACAAATAAAATCCAGTTATTCGGGTTAACCAAATGAAAATGGCAACTCTATATGTCCACGATTGCAGATCGCACTGGGTAGCCCACCATCTTCTGTTCTAGGGATAACCTGCCTCCCGAAGACCCATTACGATAAAACCCTATGGGAATCGGATTCATACTTAGACCTTGCGGCTTCTGACTCCTCACTTAACCGAGCTATAGCTTATTTTCTTTTTATATCAGTTAGAGGTGCACAAACCGGTTTTACCCAAAACCGATTCGGGTTGAAATCAGTTCGGTTTGGTCAACAAAAGTCAAAACTGGTTCATGATCGGTTGCGGTTCGGGTTTTGACCGGTTTTTGGCTGGTTTCGGTGGAGAAAATTACAAACCGGTTCCGAACCTACGGTTTTAATCGGTTCCATACCGTTTTCTACATAATCTGTTTCAAACCGGTTTAGTTTCGATTCAATTTTCGGGTTAATTAGTTCCAGGGCCGGCTCCGAAAAGACGAAAAAAATTTTGGGCCAAAGGCGAACTTTTTTTGGAGCCTTAAGTAAAAGAAACATTTTGTTGGATTTAAACAATTTAATTATAAATGGGCTTATTTGGTTATGATTTAAGTTGTGTAAAAAACTTTTGTATAAAAATAAGCTTAAAATTGTCTCAAATAATACTAGGGGGTGTTTGGCCTAGCTTTTATTAGTTGGCTTATGCTTATTTCCTTACACAATAAGCTTTTACAAATAAGCTAAAAAACCATATTCTAACAAGCTTATTTAAATTAGCCTATATAAGCTAATAAGCTTAAACTTAATAAGCTAAACCAAACACCAAACTAAGCTTATTTTTTGTAAAAAAAGCTAAAAAAAGCTATAAGCTTTGTTAAAAAAGCTAGGCCAAACACCCCTAGAACCCACAACCTTTTGGTTAGATGTCATACCCCTTACCATTAGACCAAGCTAGTGGTTACGTAATTGTGTTGAAACATTGATTATACACATGTTTTTGATAAAAATACATATAATTATTTAAAAAAAAAAATTCGGGCCTAGCGGGGTGTCGGGCCTGTGGCCGTCGACTACCCTACCATGCCTCAAAGACGGCCCTGAGATTTAGTTCGATTAACAGGTTCTTTTGCCCGCCTCTTATGTAAGTCATATTCAGTTAACTGGAAACCCTAATCTAGTTCTTACGTCATCTAATTAATTAATTTAATTAAACATATGATTATCTTAATCACTTTAACGTTAATTAACCAATCATCCAATCCCATAACCTAAGGCTGAGGGGTGTGGGGCTTCAGCGGGGGCGCGAGAGGCGCGAGCACCACACCACCGAGGCGCGAGAGGGGCGCGAGCGCGAAAAACAAGGTGGGCGCAAGCCTGCTAGCGGGAGGCATATGGCGTAAAGGTGGCTTGGGAATGCGTGAAGGAGCCGTTGGGATAAAGAAAAGAGCCGTTGGGCTCTTTAATTTTATTAAAATTTTTTTTTTCCTCTATATAAACCTTACCACACCCAATATCACATACCACACCCAAAATCACATAAAATAATTACCACAACTTCAAAAAAAACCCAAAATCAACCCATCTTCCAAACCTTTTTTTAAAAACATGGCTGGAAATTGGTACCCAAACCTAGATTCAGATTATGTTGACGATTTATGGTCGTCACCGGACCAACCGATGTTTTATTCGGAGCCGCAACAATCATCCGGCTTTCAACCATCCAACATACAACCGTCTCCTAACTTTGTTGTTCCGGAGACACAAGAATCACACGGTGAAGCTGCGGGACAAAGAAGACGCGTCCACCGGAAAAAACAAGTTGCAACGGACTGGTCGGGTTCGGCTTCGACTCCGAGGACTAAACGGAAAACCAGTCCGTGGTCATCGGATGAGAAGGAAGCCCTGTGTCGGGCTTGGATAGTCATTTCTGAGGATCGGCGTTGCGGTAATTGTTTTAACGTTTTTAAAAATGATTTTTAATAAAAAAGTTAAATAAAAAAGTTAAATGACTTACAAATTTATTTATGCATTTTGCAGCCGACTACCAAAAGAGCAAGGTCTTTTGGACAAAGGTTAGGGAGACGTTCTATTCGCTCGTTGGGAGTACAGAGCGGAACGCCGATATGATTTCGGGTCGGTGGTCCGAAATCAGAAAATTTGTCGGCTTGTTTACTAATCTTTTCAACAGGAACGCCGGTCGTATGAGACCAAGTGGCAGTGATGATTTGGCGGTTTACAATTTCACTGTCGAAGAGTGGAAGCAGGAGTGTCTGCGGAGGTATGGGACGGTGAAGACGTGGGACGATGTAAAGTTGTGGGAGAGGTTGAAAAGGTGTTCCAAGTGGGTTGAGCTGGTGGCGCCGGACCATGATGCGGAAGTAGGGCCGAAACGGACTAAAACTAGTTCGTCTGGAGCGTATAGCACTTCTGCCGCGTCGGATTGCCGCGTTGGATTCGACCTAAACATTGCGGGGGAGGAAACGTCTTCACCGCCGAGGAGGCGGCCATTGGGACGGGACGCCAAGGGGAAAAAACCGGCTGAGGGGGGGAGCCGTAAACATCGTCGATCTTGTTGAATCCCTCAATAAATTCAACAAAACCATGGAGGTGGTCTCTAATGACAAAAAGGAAAAAAGTCGAATGAGAGATTTGGACTTCCTTACAAGAGACTTCAGTAACCTAAATCCGGTCGATCAAATGCTGATGGAAAAGCAAAAGGAACGTATCCGAAAGAGGTTGATCGAAGAAGACCAAGCCGAAGAATAAGAATAATGTTTTTTTAATACTTTAATTTTTATTTTATTTTTAGATATTAATGTTTTTTTTAATGTGTGTTTTTTTTAATAATTTATGAGTTTTTTTTAATAATACGTTTTTTGAATATATTTATAAAAAAATAAAAAAAAAATCCGCTGGAGCCCCTGCTCGCGCCCCTCCACACCAGGGCCAGGGGCTCCAGCGGGGGCTCCAACACCCATCTTATCCAGTTTATCTCTCTGCCACACATCACAATATTATTGGCTGGAGCCCCCACTCGCGCCCCCGTTGGAGCCCCCCACACCCCTCAGCCTAATTCACGTGGCCATGTTTCTCACAAACTCAAACATCTGTTCATCCACGTGTCTTTAATCTCATAATTCAGTTTAAAGGACATGAATGTGCCACGTAGGTTCATGAGTAAAACAACAGAAACAAGTGGATCAGACTCTAGGGTTTCAACTTTAAAACTATATTATAATTATAATAATAAAATATTATTAATTTATTATTATATCTGGTTTTTGTTCATTCCCAAAGAAGAAAACATTTTATTTTTAATACTATTTTATTATATGGCTATAGACAATGGTCTGATTTTTTAGGTAGCATTTATGTTGTTTTATGATCGTTTATTTTATTTTATTTATTAATAGCGTTTGGATCTATCACTTATACAGATCGTCTATACTGATTTTAACGTTTCATGTCTAACTGTCTAAGGAGAAAACCCACCACTATGAGAAAACCTTGTTGAGTCATATTTCGAACCTGAGTCCTCAAGGATCCCAAAATTATGCCAATTGCTTATTATCGTTTATTTACGTTCGTGAATGTTCTTTGTGTTCATTTACGTATATCTGTTTATGTTAATGAACTGTTTGGTATAAATTTTTAACCACTTGACTACGACGTTGGTATTAGGGTTCCGACAACCTCAATAGCTGAGGCTTTTATTAAAAACTGTTCATAAATGCCTAATCTAAGGTTCCATAGAGGTTTCGATAAAAAAATTGAGTTTTCCGGTGAAAAATGTGAGTTTTCCTGCCAAAAGCGTTTTTCATACGACTTGCAACTAACGGTATTAGGGTTTTGTTATCGTGGACCGTTTTAAACAAATACACATTTGGTTGGGACCACCACTAGCCAAATATAAAGTTGAGAATGTTATTTGCCAATAAGTTATAAGTAGGATTATTTAAAACCAATTCTCTCTCTTTTTTTAAATGAACAAAAATAAATGCAGATATTTGTTCGACTAATTATCCGTGTTCGTTTAACATTTAATAAACGAATAAGATATTCGTTCGGTTCGTTTACATGCCGGACTAGAGTTTAGTGTTTCAAATTGAAAACTATAGAAAAATATTATTAATTTATTATATTCATTCCCAAAAAGAAAACATATCATTTTATATTCATTTTACTATTCCATTTTATGTGGCTGCAAACAAAAGGTCACTGTTATTCAATTAAATATCTGATTTTTGAGGTTCACATTTGTATACCTGAAGAACAAACTTAGCTTGTGTAACTACTTTTATCAGGTACCATAACAATAATAATCTGTTACTTGAATATCAATCTTCATTTACATGTTTTTTTTAAATATATTATTATTACTTAGAATGATGTAGTTAAGTTTATAGTTTTGCACTTTATGCTTTCAGGTTCATAACATGTTATGTACTTATGTAATGTTATATTATTATTTATGAAGCTATAGATTATTAAACATGGATAATTCATCTGAATGCTCTAGAGGGTTGAATTCACTAACAGAAAAAAATGTTTTGGATCATTCGAACCGAGTAGGAACTCGGTTTGGATACTTTAAGGAAGATGATGATGGTTCGGTTGAATCGAAAGATGTTAGTTTGAGACAGTGGTTGGATAACAATAAGCGTGTTGTTAACGCGCTTGATTGCTTGCATATATTTATGCAAATTGTTGAAGTTGTGAACTTGGCTCATTCTCAAGGGTTTGTGGTACAAAATGTTAGGCCCTCGTGTTTTGTCTTGTCGTCGTTTAATCGTGTTTCGTTTATAGAGTCGGTGTCTTGTTCGGACTCAGGATCGGATTCTTGTGAAGATGAATCGAATAACCCGAAAACGGAATTTACTGGATTGGTTTCGTCATCGGGTCAAAGTCAACTTGAGTTAGATTCAAAGTCAAATGCATTTCCAATTAAACAAATATTGCAAATGGAATCAGATTGGTACACTAGTCCAGAAGAAGCTGTCGGTGCTGCGAGTTCTTGTGCGTGTGATGTTTATCGATTAGGGGTTCTTCTGTTCGAGGTATTATTATTATTATTATTTTTTGTTTAGTTTAAGATAATTTGTTGTTAAATCATATGAAACAGAATTGTCTAATGTTGTGATTTAACTTTATAGTTATACTGCACAAGTAATTCAGCAGATGAAAGAAATGCAACCATGTCTAGTTTGAGACATCGCGTGTTCCCGCCTCAGTTTTTATTAAAATGGCCAAAAGAAGCTGTCTTTTGCTTGTGCTTATTGCATCCCGAGCCTGCTAGTAGACCAAAAATCCAGTGAGTTTCGTTTAAATTACTTCGGGTTAATATCATAAAAAACCAGCATACTTTCAACATAGTTTTGGTATATTAAAGTCGTTACACTCGTCTAGAATGCATGTACTTGTGAAAAAACATTTAAAAAAAATAACTTGTTACCCTTTAAATTCATCATAATAAGATATATAACTTTTTTTTTACAAAATAAGTTGATTAGACAAGTGTATCAACTTTAATATAGCAAAATTCGGTTGAGAGGCTTTTTCGTGTTTTTTGACACGCGCACGAAACTTTTATTAAAATTATGTTAAGGGGCTTTTCCTAAAGACCATGAGAAAGTATGTTGCTTTTTAATGATATTTTAGCGGTTGCATGTTCTTATGATAATTTAATCTTGTGTGTTATTAGCGAAGTGCTGCAAAGCGAATTGCTTAATGAACCGAGGGATAGTTTAATGGAACGTGAAGCGCTTATAGAGATTAAAGAAAAGATTCAAGAGCAAGAATTATTACTTGAATTTCTTTTAACGCTGCAACAAAGAAAACAAGAATCTGCAGACATGTTACGCATGACGGTTTCGTTTATATCTTCTGATCTACAAGAAGCTACAAAGTTACAAACATGTATTCGTGCAAAACAAGGTTTGACTTCAAATGACGATGACTCTGCAAGCTCGGGATCCAGAAAACGAGTCAGAAATGCAGATCATCAAGAAAACGCCATCTTGAAAAACTCTCGGTTGATGAAAAACATCAAGAAACTAGAAGCAGCCTACTTTTCAACCAGGCGCAGGGCGTTTAAACCATCGGTCAAACCAAGAGTCAAACCGTTGACCAAAATTGGACCGATGAGTAGTGATGGTAAAAGGTCTGTTGCTCTTACAGAAAAAAGCCCTGCTAATAATTTTCAACCGGTTAACCAAGGCAAACAAAGTGGATGGATTGGCTCGTTTTTAGACGGTTTAACTAAATACCTGTCGTTTAAGACTTTAAAAGTCAAAGCGAGTTTAAAACAAGGCGATCTTTTGAATTCTTCAAATCTTGTATGTTCACTTGGTTTTGATCGAGATGGAGAATTCTTTGCGACCGCGGGTGTGAATAAGAAAATTAAAGTTTTTGAATACGATTCGATTTTGAACGAGAGCCGTGACATACATTATCCGGTTGTTGAAATGTCGAGTGGTTCTAAGTTAAGCAGTATATGTTGGAATAACTACATTAAAGGCCAGATTGCTTCAAGCAACTTTGAAGGTGTAGTACAGGTAATGTTACATATATATGTAAATATTAGAAATTTGAAAATTACAAATTCGGTCCTTTAGTTGTAGGGGTAAAATTATCATTTACAAAAAAGTTAACAGAAAATATAACATCTGTTAATGGAAAGGACATAACGTGCTACAACTTTTCAAATAAAGTATGAAAAATTACAAATTATGTCTTCTAGTTGTAGGGGTATAATTGTCATTTTAAAAAAACTTTAACCAAAAATCTAACTTCAGTTAGTGGAAACTGGAAATCATAATGTGTAACGACTTGTCAAATAAAGTATGAAAATAACAAATTATGTCCTTAGTTGTAGGGGTATAATTGTCATTTTAAAAACGTTAACAGAAAATATAACTTCTCTTAGTGGAAATCATAATGTGTTACAATTTGCAAATAAAGTATGCAAATTACAAATTATGTCCTTTAGTTATAGGGGTACAATTGTCATTTAAAAAAACGTTAACGGAAAATCTAACTTCTGTTAGTGGAAATGACATAATGTGTAACAAGTTTTCAAATAAAGTATGCAAACTACAAATTATGTCCTTTAGTTGTAGGGGTATAATTGTCATTTTAAAAACGTTGACGAAAAATCTAACTTCTGTTAGTGGAAATTACATTGAGAGCAGCTAGCCCGTCATCAGCAGCAGCAACTTCATTAACCTTCTCCACAACCGGATGAGAGAAAGCAGCATACTGGTTCACAGCTTGGTCATAGGCAGCCTCAGTATCAACATCGTGTAAAGGAAATTTGGAAGGCGAGATGCCTTTCTCTGCAAATCCTAGGCCAAGTAAGAAACCAGCTTTTTCTCCATCCTCATGAGAAGCGTTGAGGGCTGCGCTCATGGCATCATCATAGGATGTGTTCGCGAAAATCCGATGCACAACCTACAAAAAAAAAAAAAACTTTTCTAAGTATAAAGAAAAAGAGCAAAAAGCAAAGAATTATGGAGCTATGCGTACCTGCGGCAACGCTTCTCGTAGAAGCCAATCGTTGTTGGATAAGGACTCTTGAAGGATAGCTTGAGCTTGATCGCGTGCGCGTTCGGCCTCATTCTTATTAAGGTTGGCAAGCAACACTTCCTTGGCAGCAGCCTTCTCAACGCCTTTAAGCTTGCGCTCAGTGCGATCAAGCACACCCCTCTGATCCAAGAGCTCCTGTAGCTTCTTGGCGTCCTCCAAAGCCAAAGCCTCATGAGCCTGCTGAAGCTTCTCCAGTTTGGCTTTCAGTTTCTCATTCTCAGCGCGTAGAGGCTCAGCAACGGCTTCAGCTTTTGTGGCCCTTTCAATGGCATTACGCGTCGTTTCCTTAGCCAACCTAAGTTGTTCATTAACAACTTGAGTAGCCTTGGAACGGGCCTCATGCCTAGCTTGCATTTCGGCCTCAAGATCCTTAAAGGCCTTCTCTTTCTCAGCAGCGGTGGCGGCAAGCTTCTTGTTCTCTTCTCTCAGCGATCGCACCTGAGCCCCCTCTAAGCTACGCGCAGTCCTTAACTTATCGTTTTCACGACAAAGTAATTCGACACGCGGCTGCATCCGAGCAAGTAGAATTCGGAGCTCGGTGGACAACCTGCCTTCCTGGTAGCTAACCATTGCCTCCCCCAATGCACCACTTGGAGCGGCATGGCGCGTCCGGTCGACGCAGTCTGCGGCCGTCCTGAGAGTTGTTCCTCGGCGGATATTCCACCCTGGAGCATAAACCTCATTGGAATCCGAAACTGCGAAAACAGAAAACAGTTAGGAAAAAATGACAAGGATGGATAACAGGGCAAAGTAACCCCACGCACCTGTAGGGTCAATAACAGGCCGATAGCCGCTAAACCCATCACCCGAACCTAAAGGATATCCATCCAAGAGGTCAAGGAGATGGGAAGGAGGCAAAGATTGGACCCCCTCATCAACAGAGGTAAGTCTAGAGGTCCCAACTCTAAACATACCTGAAGAACCGGCCAAGGACGAAGTAGTCATTGACGCCGAATGTGACACCGTAGAAGCCACAGAGGTAGAGACCATCGGAGATGAACTCATCTGAGATGAGCTCATAACCGTGGCAGCCACTGCAGATGAGCTCACGGAAAAAGTCATCGCCGGTCCGGTGAAAGACGTGGTAAAAATGGCACTGACGGCTGGAGAAGTTGAACTGCTCAACGCAGCAACGAAAGTAGACGCCATCGTCGGCCCAGCAGCCATGACAGACGACGTCATCACCGGAACAGTTGCTTCAACGGTAGAAGCAACGGAAATAGGCGCAGCTGCCTGGGTCATCGCCTCGGATAGGTTGACCAAACCTATCGTCGTGGGTCCTGAACCACTTCCTCCCGCACCACTCTCTTCAAAAACTGAGAAGTCCACTCCTGCATAAAGAAAAACCAAAGATATAAAAAACAAAGGCGGAAGGAAATGCGGAAAAGGTACACAAAAAGTATACTTACTGGTTTTCTTGATCTTGAAAGCCCTGACAGGCGGAGATGGACCCGATGAAACTGGCCTCTTCACGCCAGTTACCTTCGCAACGCTTGGCGGCTCGGAGGTGACAGCCGTTGTCTCAACCTCTGAGACAATGGTCTCGTCACCACCACCAAGGTTCCTCGCCGCCTCCTCACTCTCAGTCTCGGAATCAGACTGATCCCCCAAGTCAACGAAGGGAGCAACCTTCGTTTTGCCCTTCACGCCAGCCGCCTTCTTTTTCCTTGCGATAAAAGGCCCATCTGCGGATCCCTCATCAGAAGATGACAAGATCAGAGGAATTCCAGCAGAAGTGTGAGCATGAAGAGGATGAGGATTAAAGAACTCCTTACCTGGCCAAGTGGCGCTTAAAATCTCGTGGCCTGGCGGGTAGACCTCTACGAATCTATCCGCGGTCTTCTCCAAAATGGGCAACTCGTTCTCATCAAGATCACGAGTACCCAACCGCGCGGGACTACCAGTCTCCCGCAGGTGCAAGAGCGACTGTAAGTCGTTCCCCTCTGAAATAAAAATGATAACAATGTTAGAAGGAAATCCTAAACCAACACAAAAGACGGAGCATACCATAAGGAATATAGTTCAAACCGTATTCAAGAACGATGGGTATTTGCGGCGTCCCAGACCCGGCATCCTTCCACACGCGGCTCATCCCAAGCATGACCATCCCAGACTCCGCGAAGCGATAAACAGGAGTCCGAATCTGGGAAATCTTGGTGAACCACTCCGTCTCCTGGTAATTGGAAGCCGGAAGATTAGGGAGTGCCCTCCCATTCTTGAACGTTATCGCAATGGGAACGACGCGAGCGGCAATGTAGAAAAACTCACGCTTCCAAGAGCGGAGACTACGCTCGGTAGTGCAGATCTTCAAACCCTTGATCCGAGTGACAAGGGTATACCAACCCTGGACGCACCTCCAGGTATAGAAGGTCATCAAGCGGTCGACTCGAGGCTCGATGTCCAAAATACGGCACACCCATTCGAAATGGCGAACTTTAGCAATTGCCATTGGGTGCACCTCTGTCAAATGAACACCGTGTTTCTCTAAAACACGGTATACGAACTTCGTTAATGGGAATCTTAGATTCCCATATATGAAGAACGAAGCGTAAACCCCTTTCTTGCCCTTAGGGGCGTCGTATACCGTCTGGTCGGCCTCCGGGAACTCTGGCTCATAGGGCTCCAGCATGAACTTCTTGACGATGTAATGGTATACATCGACAGAAAGAGTACACTGACACTCGCCAGCAGTACTCTTATCGTCCTTATCGGACGTGGACGTCGGGTTCTCGGGGTAAACGTCGGACTCCTCGATGTTAACCTCTGGGTCAAGAGAAGAAGACATTTTTTAATGTTGAGGAAAGAAAGCGGTTTCAGGAGAATGCTCGCCGGAAAAGATGAGTATTCGCCGGAAATCGCTTAAAAGGAAAAGGAGAGTGAAGTGAAGATAATGGACGAAATACACCCTCTCCCCCTTATATACTCATCGCAATGAATGCGATGAATTTAATGCGGATGAGAGAGAAAGCGCAGGCGCAATGACACGGCGACACGTGTGGATAAAGCAAGCTGGCAACAGGTGTCGGAATGGCACGTGTCATGAAACTCGCGACCACGCGCCTGAAAAAGCGTCCTGATTGACCACATGCTGCCACGTCGTCATAACTTCCCGCACATCCTGAAACCGTCAGAAGACGCCAACGTCCCTTCAACCGTTTGGACTATCCTTATCCTTTCACCAACTCTCCGAATTTCAAAAAGATTCAAGAATAAGAGGGAATATACCCCCTTACCTTGGAAAGCAAGAAACCATAAGACAAGTGCGGGTACAGTGTCAAGGCGAAACCCTTCACATACTTAGCACTTGCAGGGAATTGAAACCAAGAAGATCGATCTTATGGGCCATGCTTGCGGAAAGAGAAATAACACCCCCGCATGGCGGGAACGTTGAGAACTAGATTGTTTGAAGCTTCAAGGTGGAATTGGTTGTTTAACATAACTGATCACTATGTCTAAAACTACCAAAACCTTGTGGAGAATCTACACAAGTGAAACTCAACGCTCCCGACTTGCGAAGAGGTTACACACCTACCCGCATCATACCCAAAGATCAGGCAGAAAAGTCGGGAATTTTCTGCAAGTGACATTAGGAAAACTGCGGGAAGAATCCCCACGGATGTAACACCCCGACCGATGGCGGATTATACATCGGGGCGCTACGAATTGTTTCATTACTCGTGACACTATTTGGGTGTCAATATTTAATAAATACATTTCATTGCGCATGCGCTTAACACACCATAAAGTAACATAAATCACATATCATAACTCATATTATTCAAATACATAAATTTGTCTTGTTATATTTTAAACTAGGTCCAAAGTAAAAGAAAACATCCTACGTGTCCTCGAGTTTCCAAAAGCAGCTACAGCAAACCTGAACATGTGTTAAAATAAAACGTCAACACTTGCGTGTCGGTGAGAAATCAAGTTTAATAGATATAAATAGATAATAACAAAGCACTGCGCACAACATGTGTATAACTGGTGTTCAACATAGTGTGTAAACAGATTGTGATCAAGCCTAAATAGATCATAGCTCATAGTTCATAGCGTGCTCCAAATCGAGCAAAAACAAATAATCATTCGTGTATGTGCAAACAAACCAAGAAAATCGTAACAATAGGTCTCCCGTGTTCATCTAATGGATCCATGAAAACTTCGGAATAGGCCGATCAAAGCGGTTAATGATCAACACATACAAATATACAACACTAGTAAACGTCCATAACACATGGGTTTTGCGCACAAAATTTCATAAACAAGTTTAAGACTCAAGTTGTACGAACACATGAACATCCCAAAACGTTAAAAATAAAAGGGGATTAGGTACGAGATTACTCACTTGTAAAAGGTGCGTTGAAAGATAACGTAAGAACCAACTTTTAAACAAGCGAAAGTTAACCTATAAATAAGAGGTTATTGGTTTAACGATTGGTTTTTAGGCCTTGAATATATGCAAGTCACTTAAACAAATTATTAAAAAAAAATTATATATTATATATTTACCGAGATTTCTGGGTAGAAAAGAAGAGAAGACGGATTGCAAAGAGGGGAGTGGAGGCGTCGCTGAGGATCTTCGGCTGAGAGTAAGGGAGAAAGATTTTGGGGAGTGTTTAAGTATTTGAGTGTAGTGTTTAATTATCCAAGAAATTAGTTTTATTTATAGGAAAACCCTAGGGAACACATCCCTTGAATTGGGGAAAAAGATCTTATCAAATCAAAGCAAAAGATATCAAAAGCAAGAGATATGGTGGCAGCTGCAGGGGATGGGGAAGGCTGACAGGTTACTGTTCATAGCATGGGAGGGGTCAGTCAAAGTACTGTTCAAGACATGGAAAAGAAGATTTTAAAAGATTATGCCAGTTACTTTTTCTAACAACCAAGAGGGTTGGTAAGCAAGCTGCGCCGAAAGTGACTTTTCGGACAGATGTCAGATCTGGCCTACTGTGCCCATACCTTGGCTGGTATAGCACAGAAGATAAGATATTTCAAAAGCATACAGGCTGGCTTAAACTGGAGAAAAGACTTAAGTGTCTAGCGCGAGAAGGCTTGAGTGCGCGAGGGCGAAGGCAGACAGAACAATCCTTAGCGCGCCGCGGGAAGAACTACAATCCTTTGCGCGCCGCGGGAAGAACTACAATCCTTAGCGCGCCGCGGGAAGAACTACAATCCTTAGCGCGCCGCGGGAAGAACTACAATCCTTTGCGCGCCGCGGGAACAGTTCGTCTCGCGTATCGCAGGAACAGCTGGTCTTCACGCAGGCTTCCTTGTAAGGAGTCTGGCGCGTGGAGCTGCGCAGACATCCTTAGGCGGGAAGAACCAAAGGACAAGCAAGGAGTTAAGAGAAAAAGGGGTTCAAGGCTTAAGGGTTAAGCAGAGGGGCGGGACGGCGACAAGAGAGAAAAAGGGGCGGGACGGCGGAAAGGAATTATTACTATTAATATATATATTTGATAAATTTATAAAGATTATAATCAAATTTTAAATCTTAAAATCGGATCCGAAAACGGGTACCTGGGTCGGGTCGGGTCGGATTTGGGCAGTTGCCACAACGGAGAACCTTAAAAAACGAAAACCCCTCTTTAAAACCCCTTGCTTAAAGTCCAAAAGTTCCCCTCACTTATTAACAATTCATGAGAAGAACAATGGACTGGGGGGACTTGAAGAGGTAGGTCCCCGCAAAGCCCAGTTGGACCCGCAAGACTCACCTTGAAGAGGTACGTCTGCGCAAAGACCAACTGGATCCGCATGACCCACCATGCTCAGAGAGATGAAGACCTTACACGCAGTAAGCCAGCTGTCCCCGCAGGAAAGCCTCCCTTGGTACAGTACCCTGCCTGTTCCCGCAGCTGTGGGTACAAGCCAAGAAGGAAGGCTACCCGCACTAACAGTAAGGCTACACGCATAAGGCACTAACTCTTATACTTCAGCAATGTCACCTGAAAAAGGAATGAGCAGGGCGGGAATATTCCCGCCCAAAAGAGCCAGTCCGTACGCTTCTAGAAGATCTTTTGTACTATACCTACCAAGGTATGGACAAATGGACAAGATCTGACAAAAGCAACCCATGAACCAATCACAGGGTGACAGCTCACTGACAATAGTACGAGGAGGAGCACGCTCCAGTACAAAATGTCACTATCAGCCGCTGCCTACCCACCAACTCCCATCGTGGCACGAAAGTAGCCCATAGTTGGTGGAAAAGGAATATTATATACAGCTGGCCGTACCTGCTTGGAAACCTACCTTCGGCTATAAATACTCCAACACCTTGGAACGGTATGATCATCTTCTCTCTAGCTATTTCTCTCTATATACACTTATATTCAGAGCAACCTAGTCTGATTCTCACGCCGGAGGGTGGTCATAAGGAGGAACCCCCCCCCCCTTCTCAGTGACGAGCTTACGGTGTCTGTTTTGCAGATTGAGAAGAATAACCATCTTTGCCGGACCTAACCCTCGTGGGAAACATCTACTTAACCCTAAGATTATCCTTAATCTGTCGGGGTCACTTAGTGTTTCTTCAGTAACAACTTGTCAAATAAAGTATGAAACTAACAAATTATGTCCTTTAGTTTTAGGGGTATGATTGTCATTTTAAAACACGTTAACAGAAATTCTAACTTCTGTTAGTGGAAACTGGAAATCATAATGTGTAACAACTTTTCAAATAAAGTATGCAAATTACAAGTTATGTCCTTTAGTTGTAGGGGTATAATTGTCATTTTAAAATACGTTAACAGAAAATCTAACTTCTGTTAGTGGAAACTGGAAATCATAATGTGTAACAACTTTTCAAATAAAGTATGCAAATTACAAATTATGTATTTTAGTTGTAGGGGTATAATTGTCATTTTAAAAACATTAACAGAAAATCTAACTTCTGTTAGTGGAAATGACATAATACGTTACAACTTTTCAAATAAAGTATGAAAATTACAAATTATGTCCTTTAGTTGTAGGGGTATACTTGTCATTTTAAGAAACGTTAACAGAAAATCTAACTTTTGTTAGTGGAAATGACATAATGCGTTACAACTTTACAAATAAAGGATGTTTTTTGTAGTTATTGTAGTTAATTTCAATATGAAAGTTTCAGATATGGGATGTGACACGGAATCAAGTATATAGAGAACTAAAAGAGCACGAGAGACGCGTCTGGTCAGTTGACTTTTCCTGGTCAAACCCGACACTGCTGGCAAGCGGGAGCGATGACTGTTCTGTTAAGCTTTGGAATATCAATCAGGCAATTTGAAAATTAAACGTACTGCGGTTATTTATAAGAAATAAATAATAATCTAATATCTTGATGTATAATAAGTTGTTTTTTTTTTACAAATGTTTATACTGCAGGGAAAAAGTGTTGGTACAATTAAAACAAAAGCAAATGTGTGTTGTGTTCAGTTTCCAACTGATTCTGGTAATAGTTTGGCGTTCGGGTCGGCTGATCATAGAGTTTATTATTATGATCTGAGGAACCCGAGTGTGCCAGTTTCTACGTTAATAGGACATAGTAAAACCGTTAGTTATGTTAAGTTTGTTGACTCGTCAACTCTTTTATCGTCTTCAACTGATAACACTTTGAAGCTGTGGGATTTGTCCGAGTCAACATCACAAGTGGTTGACTGTCCCGTTCAGACGTTCACGGGCCATACGAATGTTAAGGTATGCTTGTTTTGACTTTTGTTGACCTGCTATGTATCGGTTTCGGCTGGATTTGTGCACCTCTAAAGGCTAATATCAAAATGGGCCCATTTGGACCTGGCCCGACTTGACCCGTAGGGTTGAAATGGGGCTGCAATACTTTGCATTGACCGGTTTGAACATGGTCAAACCGGTCCCAAACCGGTTATAACCCGGTCAAGCTCGATCCTTTTCCCCTCAAAACCCAGTTCCAACCCGACCCGGTTTTGACTTTTGTTGACTCGCCACGAACAGGTTTGGGCCCAAAATCAAGTTTGTGCACCTCTAGTGGCTAGTATCATAATGGACCCGTTTTAGGCTAGCGAGTTTTATAAGACTGACCCATTGTATAACTTGAGTTGACCCAAATTGACCCGCTGTATAATTTGAGTAGCCCCAAATGAACCCATAAGTAAACAAAAATCCAAATCAACTCATTTATTTCTTTATGAGTTATGTAATTTTTTTTCTTTATTTTTTTTAGTATTTTAAACTGAAAAGCAGTGATTACATTATTTAACTTTGTTTTTTTTTTTATTTTTTTTCAGAATTTTGTTGGTTTATCTGTATGTGATGGTTACATTGCTACTGGTTCCGAAACAAATGAGGTACTTATTTTATTTTTTTAAATATATGTGATTACAAAATTATATAAAAGATCAAATTTTTATAAAAATATATATGAACATGGGTCAGGTGGTTGTGTATCACAAAGCATTCCCTATGCCTGCATTATCATATAAATTCAACACCACGGATCCGTTATCAGGAGACGATATGGACGATTCAGATCAGTTCATTTCATCTGTGTGTTGGCGCGTTCAGTCGTCCACTTTGGTTGCTGCAAATTCAATGGGAAATATTAAGCTTTTGGAAATGGTTTAGTTATATCCAAACATTTTCGTGCTTCGGTTTCCGGACATAGGAAGCTGTACAGAGAGAAATTTTGAGTGTGTCATGTATTGTAGATAAAATTTAGTAGACAAAGGAAAATCTGGTGGTTATTTTTGTATATTTTGTAACATTTGGTAAAACATTTATAAGTATGCACATTGTTTTCTCACATTTTTGTTCTCATGTTATTAAAATGGATGTAGATGGAGATGAATAAAATGGTGGTAAATACCACTAAAAAAAGATTATATTTTTTATATTTCTAACATGTTCCAAGCAGGGACAAAGGTTAATTAGGGCCAGGGGTGCCCCCCCCCCCCCGGTATTTTTGCGTGGTAGTGTAAATTAACCATTTTTTCGCTTGAAAATTTGTATACACAGTGTAAATTTACTCGTTTTTAGCCGAAAATTTGAGCCCCTCCCCACCCACCCACCCACAACAAACTTGTTCAAGCTTCGCCACTGCCACTTGTTCCAAGTGTTTGATTTTGATTATAAGGTTGGTTGTTACAGAGGGGCTTTAAACCAATAAACCTCAAGTTAAAGCGTCGCGTCATTGTCACGTAGGCAGTGGGACTTTAATTAACACACCTCTTTAACCCCCTTTAACACAACGTTGCGGTTTAAAGCCCCACCATTTCTTCTTTACTGCGATGTTACCACATTAAAGCCCTACCCATTTAAGCACAGGCTTTTAACGCCCCGTATGGTGTGCTAGGCGTTAAGGCCATGCCACGTCATTTTGGCGCCTCCTGACAGCCCCACAACAAGCCGTCTAAGGTGTATATTGGTTCATGCATGTGGGTTTTTATATAAAGTTAATAAGTTATACATTAAAATTGATATACCAAGTATGTTGATTCAAAGCCAACAGTTTTTGTTAAGTTTTGGTGAAATACCAAGTATTTAGAGGATTAGGGACTTCCATAACTGAAGTTTAGTTAATTTTGGTGAAATAACCTAAAATGTGCAAACGAAAACCAAAATGATGTAACGTTGTTTTATTGGCGATCGTTGATTTTTTATATAAATTTCTTGAGAGGAACGCAATTAAGGGTGCGTTTGGTCATGGAACTCTTTTTTTTTTTTGAAAGATTTGGAATTTAAAGAGTTTGAATTTGCAATGAATTTAAATAACAAAACAATCATAAAGCAATTTGAATCTAGAATTATATAACCTTTTTTATTAGTAATTTATGATTGTAACGCTTGATTTAATATAATTTGGTTTTGAGAAAACATGATTCATTAGGATTAAGTAAATATTAAAAGCAGAAACAGTCGTTGTAGTATAGTGGTAAGTATTCCCGCCTGTCACGCGGGTGACCCGGGTTCAATCCCTGGCAACGGCGTTTAACTTTTTTTCTTAGCCATTGTTTTTGTAGAAAAGTCCACTGTTTTGATAAATAATGTTTAAATCCAAGAAATCTTATTTTTGTAATATAATGATGTTAATTGCTAGGGCCGAGTGGTGTAAGAATCCATTATTGTACAACCTTTTATCAAATCCTAGCTTCTTACTAAGATTGTTTTATTGATAATAAACCTCGTTTCAAAAAAAAAATTAAAATTCCATGTTAAGCATTGAATGTTTTATTATGTACAAAACATGTTGAGAAATAACGTTAATAAATTGAAGAAAGACTTGACCAATCTATTTAAAAAAATTAAGTTTTTTATGAAGTAAAAGTGTTCTCCATTCATTTTTAAAGTAAAATTATTTAATAGTAGTAAGAATCCAATCTAGATGCGTGTATAAGACTTGTTTTTACTAGTTAAAACTTATAATCGAGAGAATCAACCTAAAACTAGATGATTCTTATAATGTTATAATGATCAATGTTAATTGAATTATAGTTAAATGTATCTTAATTGCAAAGTGTGCTAAATATCTTACTCTTTAGACTTGAGTCGAATATATGATTTGGATGACTTTTGTAAGTTTCTACGTTTAAAATCGAAATGAATCTCACATTTAAGTGTTCGAAATAAAGCTAGATATTTGGTATATATTTCTTAATCTAGATCCAATTAAATACACTAAAAATGTTTCTGCAACAATCTACACAAGGTCAATGTTTTTCTAGTTTAACAGTAATGCGAAGACATTATATTAAATACACTACCAAATCACTAAATACATTTGTACACTATCAATAGACAGATTATTCATAAATTATGATGAAAGTCTTTTGAGACTACAATAGTACGATTTAAGGTTCATTTTATGTATTAAAGACCTTTGGTTAATTATGATAAAGTCAACATGTTTTTTTCCTTAATGTAAGATGGTATATTTCTCGATAAACTGAACTAAAAGTCTAAAAGTAATAAATCCATGAAACCTAGATTTGTTGTCAACAATTGATCCCATAGATATATTTATCTACAAGGTTAGACCGATAATCAATCAAGTTAATTTCACAATTATATGTCATAACGGAGATTTGAGCCTCATATAATTTAGGTTAGATTTTGATTTGCTCTAAAATTTGATAAAATATTTCTCCGTTGCATTTAGGTTTTGACTCGGGTTAGCATTTTTATATGTTTACGAGTTTGTTTTGCTATGTCACAAACCCTAAACAACATTCAAAGCGACCGCCCCCGCAACACGCGCATGCGCGAGGGGGGGGGGGGTCAAAAATACTGGTTATATAATAAAATCAGTACATTTAATGCATAACAAAAAGACAAACACATGCATATAAAACATAGTTATCAAATATATCCACGCACGAAAGGATCATAAAACCTCAATTGTGAATGTTAGTTTCTCCTTGTGTTTCTTATTGGCTTTACCCATCTATGCTTCCTCATTTCGGATGACTCAACGACCCAATCACTGCACTTCGCATAAAGTAAGTTCCCCAAAACAATTCCAACTACAAACCCACTTCCAACTCCTAAGAACATGATCACCCAATCAGTTTTATCACTCGGGATCAAGAAACACTTATACTCGTTGTTTGTTCGTGGATTTGATGGTGTGGTTGAAATTTCACATTTCTTAGATAAAGGTGCTCCACACAACTCGGGATTACCCATGTAGGAGTTGTTCTCAAATGTAATTAATTGTTTCCCTTGAGGTATGTCCCCATGAAGATGGTTGAATGACACATTAAAAACCTCAAGGAAGCCAAGTTGCGACAATTCGTGAGGAATTTCCCTAACTAGCTCATTTTGGGAGAGATCCAAAGATTCGAGTTTCCTTAAGTTCCCCAATGATGGTAAGATACAACCCTCAAGATGGTTATTTGAAAGATTAATAGATTGAAGCCCATATAGATAATACAGTGATTCTGGGATCAACCCTTTAAAATTGTTACAAGAGAGATCAATAGCCATGAAGATGTTTAAAATATAAGGGTACTCTGTTTTAACACCTTTGTTTGTAAACGTCATTCAGTATGAAGCATAAAAACTTGAGTTTGGCTCCTCATATAACATAAAAGATGATCTTCCAAATGATTTCATCGCATTCCATGTTCGAAAGAACTTTTCTGGAAAGTGACCACTAAAATCATTACATGAAAGGTCTATGATCCGTAACTTGATGAATGGTGAGCCAACAGTAGCGAGACTTTGAATTGTACCAAAAAATTTATTAGACTGCAAAATGAGAACTTCTAAGTTGGCAAGATTTCCCAACCAAAATGGAAAGACGTCTTCAAATGAGTTACCTCCAAGAGAGAGGAATTCTAAGTCAGTACAATTAGCCAATGATTTTGATAGCTGAAGAAACACTAGGTGACCCAGGGCAGATTACGGATAATCTGTGGGTTAAGTAATGTTTCCCACGAGGATGAGGTCCAGTAGAGAAGGTTGTTCTTCAGGTGACCTGCAAAACAGACACCGTAAGCTCGTCACTGAGAAGGGGGGGGGGGGGTTCCTCCTTGTGACCACCCTCCGGCGTGAGAATCAGACTAGATTGCTCTGAATATAAGTGTATATTAAGAGATTGCTAGATAAGATGAGATATCAGATGATGTCCTTACCATTCCAAGGTGTTGGAGTATTTATAGCCGAAGGTAGGTTTCCTAGAAGGTACAGCCGGCTGAATAGTATTCCTGTTCTACCAACAGTGGGTTACGCACGAGCCATGCTGGTTGGTGGATAGGCTGCGGCCGACAGTGACAAGGTCGGCTGTATACTGTTCCTTTACTGCCGGCTATGCACTGTTCCACCAACTGTAGGCTGCGCACGTCCCACAGTAAGGGTTGGTGAGTAGGCAGCGGCTAATAGTGAAACAGTACTAGAGGGTGCTCCTCGTACTGTTGTCGGTGAGCTGTCACCCTGTGATTGGTTCATGGGCTGCTCTGGTCAGATCGTCTGTTTTGCCCATACCTTGGTAGGTATAGTACAAAAGATCTTCCAGAAGCATACGGACTGGCTCATTTGGGCGGGAGTATTCCCGCCTTGCTCATTCCTTCAGGTGACAACTGTATTTGAGAGCTAAGTGCCTTGTGCGTGTAGCCTTGCTGCGCGGGTGGCCTTCCCTGATGGCTTGTATCCGCAGCTGCGGGAACAGGCAGAGTACTTCACCATTGGGAGGCATTTCCTACGGGAACAGCTTGCGTACTGCGCGTAAGGACGTCACGTCTCTGAGCATGATGGGTCCTGCGGATCCAGTTGGTTTCTGCGCAGACGTCTCTTTTCAGGGTGAGTCTTGCGGGTCCAACTGGGCTCTGCTGGGACCTACCTCTTCAAGTCCCCCCAGTCCAATGTTCTTCTCATGAATGTTCAATAAAGTGAGGTGAACTTTTGGACTTAAGCAAAGGGTTTTGAAAAGGGTTTAGTTTTAAGGTTTTCCATGGGGATTCTTCCCGCGGAAGTCCTTGTCACTTGCAGAAATTCCCGACTTTCCAGCTTGATCTTTGGGTATGATGCGGGTAGGTCTGTAACCTCCTCGCAAGTCAGGAGCGTTGAGTCCCACGTGTGGATTCTCCATGAGGTTTTGGTAGTTTTGAACATAGTGATCAATTATGTTAAAACCACCAATTCCATCCTGGAGCTTCAAACAATGTAGTTCTCGACGTTCCCGCTATGCGGGGATGTTATTCCCGTTTCCGCAAGCATTGCCCAGAAGATCCTTCTTGGTTTCAATTCCCTGCGGAGCGCTAGGTATGTGAAGGGTTTTGCCTTAACACTGTACCCGCACTCGTCTTACGGTTACTTTACTTCCAAGGTGTTCCTGGCGTCAATTCCCTGCGGGTGCTAAGTATGTGAAGGGTTTTGCCTTAACACTGTACCCGCACCTGTCTTACAGTTACTTGGTTGCCAAGGTAAGGGGTATTTTCCCGCTTACTTTTGAATCTTTTTGAAATTTTTGAAATTCGAAGAGTTGGTGAAAGGATAAGAACAGTCCAAACTGCTGAAACGTCGTGCGACGGTTTCTTCTGACTGTGTCAGGACGTGCAGGAAGTTATGGTGACGTGACAGTACCTGGTCATTCCAGACGCTTTTTCAGGCGCGTGGGCGCGATTTTTCGGGCGCGTGGCCGCGAAATTAATGGTACGCGTCCTTTCAACAGCTGTTGCCAGCTTGCTTTTTGCCACGTGTCATAGTTTCATTGCACCTGCGATTTCTCTCTCTTCCGCATTATATTCATCGCATTAATTGCGATTAGTATATAAAGGGGGAGAGGGTTCTTTGTAATCCACACTTTCACTTTTCTCTTCATCTTCAAAATGATTTCCGGCGAAAACTCATCTTTTCAGTCGAGCATTCTCTTGAAATCGCTTTCTTCTTTCATATCTGCAAGATGTCGTCTCACGATCTTGAGGCTACAGCCCAGGAGGCTGGGGTGTACGCCGATGACAAGAGTACTGCTGGCGAGTGCCAGTGTGCTCTGCCTGTCAATCTATATCAGTACATCGTCAGGAAGTTCATGCTCGAGTCTCTCGAGCCTGAGTTTCCTGAATCCCATCAGACGGTGTATGATGCCCCCAGAGGCAAGATCGGGGTATATGCTGCATTCTTTGTCTATGGGAATCTTAGGTTCCCATTGACAAAGTTTGTGTACCGTGTCCTAAAGAGGCACGGTGTACACCTGACCGAGGTGCACCCGATGGCGATCGCGAAGATTCGCCACTTCGAGTGGGTGTGCCGGATTCTGGGCATTGAGCCCTTCGTCGACCGCCTGATGACCTTCTACTCTTGGAGGTGCATCCAGGGGTGGTATACTCTGATAACCCGTATAAAGGGTTTGAAGATTTGCGCAACCGAGCGCAGTCTTCGTTCGTGGAAGCGGGAGTTCTTTTTCATCTCCGCTCGCGCCATCCCCCTTGCCATGAAATTTAAGAATGGGCAAGCTCTCCCCAGCCTTCACGCCTCCAATTACCAGGAGGCGGAATGATTTTCAAAGATTTCCCGAGTCCAATCTCCGGTTTACCGGTTTGCGGAGTCCGGGATGGTGATGCTCGGGATGAGCCGGGTGTGGAAAGATGCGGATGCGCAAAAGATCCCGATCGTCCTCGAATACGGTTTGAACTCTGTTCCTTACGGTATGCTCTGTTTACTTTGTTTATATAGGTTTGTCTTCTAACTGCTTTTCTTTTATTTCAGAGGGGAACGACTTGCAGTCGCTCCTGTATCCGCGGGAGGCTGAGAGTCCGGCTCGGATGGGTACTCGTGCTCTAGATGAGAACGAGTTGCCTATCCTAGAACAAACGGCGGATCGGTTCGTGGAGGTCTACCCGCTAGGCCACGAGATCCTGAGCGCCAGGCGGCCAGGTAAGGCGTTATTCAACCCTCGACCCCTCAATGCTGAAACCTCTGCTGGAATTCCTCTAATCTTATGTTCTGATGAGGAATCCGCAGATGGTCCTCCGTTGGTGCGGAAGAAGAAGGCTGCCGGCGGGAAGGGGAAGGAGAAGGTGGCCTCCACTGCCGATCCGGTGCCTCGGTCTGACTCAGAGGCCGAGAGCGAGGAGGTGGCGGGGAACCCCGGTGGTGATAAGACCACCGCTCCGGAGGCTGCGACGACTGTCACCTCCGGACAGCCCAGGATGACAACGGTGAGCGGCGTGAAGAGGCCGGCTCCATCGGGTTCATCCCCGCCTGTCCGCACTTTTAGGCTCAAGAAAACCCGTAAGTACAAACTTTATTATTAACTTCATAGCTTTCCATCATTAATACTTATCTTCCTTGTGCAGGCGTGGATGTTGACGCATTCCAGGGTGGAGCGGGGAGGAGTACCTCCCCGCCCATGACGGTAGGCTTGGTCAGCCTACCTGAGGCGACGACCCAGGCGGCTGCGCCTTCGCCTGCTTCCGCTGGTTCAGTTGCTCACTCCGTTGAGCCAACTGTTCCAGCTGTGATGACATCACCGCCGGCTGTCAGTGCCATATTTTCCGCATCTTTCACTGAGCCGGCGGTTACTTTTGCTGCGGACTCCGCAGCGGCGACCGCGGCGGCCTCCACCATGCCTCCTCCGTCATCGGCAACGACGACCGATCCTTCAGGTATGCATGGGGCTTCTCGCCAACCTCTGCCTCCTTCCCATCTACCTGACCTCTTGGACGGATTTCCCTTGGGTTCAGGTGATGGGTTTGGCGGCTATCGGCCTGTTATTGATCCTACAGGTGCGTAGGGTTCTTTTGGCCTATTTTTTTTTTTATATCATCTTTTCCTAACTGCTTTTTGTTTTTTGTAGTGTCGGATTCCAATGAAGTGTATGTTCCACGATGGAACATCCGCCGAGGAACAACCCTTCGCACACCTGTGGAGTGCGTGGAGTGGGCTCGTCACGCAGCTCCCAGTGGTGCGTTGGGGGAAGCCATGGCTAGCTACCAGGAGGGTAGGCTAACCAATGAGCTTCGGGTTCTCCTGGCCCGGATGCAGCCGCGCGTCGAGCTGCTTTGTCGTGAAAACGACAAGTTAAAAGCAGCTCGCATTCAAGAAGTAGCTCAGGCGCGGGCTGTCCGGGAGGAGAATAGGAGGCTCTCCGCCGCGGCTGCGGAGAAGGAGAAGGCGTTCAAGGCCCTTGAAGTTGAGGTTCAGGCCCGTCTCGAGGCCCGTTCCAAAGCTGCCCAAGCTGTTAACGAACAGCTTCGGCTGGCTAAGGAAACTGCTAGGAACGCAACTGAAAGGGCCACCAAGGCTGAAGCTGTTGCTGAGTCTCTACGCCTCGAGAATGAGGAACTTAAAGCTAAATTAGAGGCGCTCCAACAGGCTCATGATGCCTTGGCGATGGAGGACGCGAAGAAGCTCCAAGAGATCCTGGACCAGAGGGGCGTGCTTGACCACACTGAGCGGAAGCTAAAGGGCATCGAAGAGGCTGCTGCAAAGGAAGTGTTGCTTGCCAACCTCAATAAAAGTGAAGCCGAACGCGCCTGTAACCAAGCTCAAGCCGCCCTCCAAGAAGCTCTGGTTGCCAAGGAATGGCTTCTTCGAGAAGCGTTGTCTCAGGTAAGCTTTTCATGTCTTTACGCTTTTCTTTGTAAATAGAAAAGGTTTTGATACTTGTATTTTTTTTCTTTTTGTAGGTTGTGCATCGGGTCTTCACGGAGACGTCTTATGACGATGCTATGAGCACAGCCCTCAACGCTTCCCATGAGGATGGGGAAAAGGCCGGCTTCCTGCTTGGTCTAAGGTTTGTTGAGAAAGGCATCCCGCCTTCCAACTTCCCTTTGTATGATGTGGATACTGAAGCTGTTTATGACCAAGCAGTGAATCAGTATGCCGCCTTCCCGCATCCGGTGGTGGAGAAGGTAAACGAAGTCGCTGCTGCTGATGATGGGCTAGCTATTCTTAAAGCTTTCCTTGAACCGCCACGCTCTACTGATGGTGCGGGTCCAAGTGGAAGTGGTCCTGAAGCTTGATCCTGAAGATCCCTTTCCACCATTAGCGTAGATTTTTGTTTTTGTATAGCTTCTTTTGTATGCGGGTATGCACCCAACAATCTTTGTAATATTTGAATTTGATGGAATAAATATTGTGTTAATTTCTTGCCTTGTTTATTTTACGCATGTTTTGATCTAACTTAGCAATTTCTTTAGTACTTAGATAAGTTAACTTTTTAACGTGGCAAATTATAAGTTTGTTTCGCTTCCTCTTTCATGATTGTGCGGGTATGACCGTCACTTACACTTAGTAGGATGGCTTAACTTTACTTATATCTGACCTGCATGGAAGTTTTCCTCATCTTTTCCTTTGAAATTTTCTAAGTGTTCAGAATAAGTTAACCTTTGGACGTGGTAGATAATAGGTTGAAGTTTTGCCTCCTTGTTCGTGATTGTGCGGGTAAGACCGTCACTTGCACTTACAAGGATGGCTAAACTTTACTTACATCTGACCTGCGTGGAGGTTTTCCTTAAAACTTGAAATTTTTACCGTTGTGTTTATGCGGGTTTTGCCGCCTTCCACACGTAACGACTTACTTCTTCCCCTATTTATGCGGTGAATACCGGCACATCAGTGTGGGAAGTTCATAAGTATAAAGGTAAGGCTATCAACACATTGTGAAAGGAGAATCATTTCCATTAGAAGTGGCTCTAGGCCTTTTCTTTACAAGTTTGGAATTGATCTACATATAACATTTGCGTAATTGAGCTCCATTCCATGTTCTTGGGATGGGAGTGCCATCGAGCCTTTCGAGCCGGTATGTGCCCTTTCCCAGAACTTCTTTGATAATGTATGGCCCTTCCCAGACCGGGGCCAGCTTTCCTGGGCGTTCTTGGTTCGAAGCCTCGTTGTTACGCAGTATGTAGTCTCCTACATTGAAGTTGCAGAGTTTTACCCGCGTGTTGTAGTACTTTTGCATTTGTCGCTTGTAGTTCTCTTCACGCACTGCGGCTAAGTCTCTGCGTTCCTCGGTTAGCATAAGGTCTAACCGTCTTTCCGCATCATTGTCTTCTGGCTGAATCAAGACCCTTGGTGAGGGTAAACCAATTTCGACCGGGACCATGGCTTCAGTGCCATAAGTGAGACTGAACCGGGTTTCTCCCGTACTGGCCTTCTTCAGCGTTCTGGTTGCCCAAAGGACGTGCGGAAGCTCGTCCACCCAGCCGGATCTGTGTTCCAAGAGTCTTTTCTTTATGCCTTCGACGATGCTCTTATTTGCTCTTTCCACCTCACCATTACCTTGCGGGTGTGCCACTGAGGTAAAGGTGTGGGTGATTTGAAGTTCTTTCAGCCACTGTTGTAGCTTCTTATCAGCAAAGTTGGTGCCGTTATCGCTCACCAAATTCTGTGGAAGTCCAAAACGACAAATAATAAATTCCCAAATAAATTTTTTGATATGTTTCGCGGTTGTTTGGGCTAAGGGTTTTGCTTCTATCCACTTGGTGAAGTAGTCGATGGCTACCACTAGGAACTGAACATTTCCTGCTGCTGTAGGAAATGGGCCTGTCACATCGATGGCCCACTTCTGAAATGGCCATGAAGAGGTGACTGGAACAAGTTCATTCTTCGGGCGGTGCGTGTTGGGTGCGTAGAGCTGACAAGACCTGCATTTTCTAATGTATTCCAGCGCATCCGTATGCATCCCCGGCCAAAAGTATCCCGCGTTGTTTAGCTTAGCTACAACAGCGCGTGGACCTGCGTGTACTCCACAGATGCCTTCATGTACTTCCCTTAGGAGGTAGTCAGCATCTTGGTTGTCCACGCATCTTAAGAATGGGCCAAGAAAGTTACGTCTGTAAAGGATGTCATCGATGAGTTGATAATTCAATGCTTTACAGCGTAGTTTTCTTGCCTGCGTTTTTGACTCTGGTAGTGTACCTGTCGCGAGGTATTTTATTATTGGTGTCATCCACGTTTCTATGCCGGTTTGGATGACACAAATTTCCTTGTGCGGGACCGAAGGTGCCTCGAGGAGTTCAATGCGGATGTCCTTTCCCAAGTGGGTGAAGGCTAATGATGCAAGCTTGCTTAACGCATCCGCAGATTTGTTTTCACTACGCTTGACGTGTATGACTTTGCAGTCGTTGAAATCGCGCATAAGGGTTTTTGCTTGTGCGAGGTACAGGGCCATTGTGTCGTTCACGGCCGTGTACGTCCCGTTGAGTTGATTGGCTACTAACATGGAATCCACGTGGGCTTCCAAGTGTTTCACTCCCATCTTACGCGCAATTCTCAGCCCAGCCAAGAATGCCTCATACTCGGCTTCGTTATTCGTACTTGGAAAATCCAGTCGAATAGCGTAAGTGTATTCTTGGCCTGCTGGGTTGGTTAGTTTCAGCCCTGCGCCTGAACCCTCGTTACTGGCTGCTCCATCAGTGTAGAGTCGCCAGACATCATTGATGTCTTGTGCTGGAGAGGGTTGAGCCTCTTCCTGGCACTCTTTTTCCCGCGATGCAGGCACTTCCGCAATAAAGTCGGCCAAAACCTGGCCTTTTATGGCTGGTCTTGGCTTATACTTTATCGCATACTCCCCCAACTCAATTGCCCATTTGGCTAGGCGTCCCGATAACTCGGGTTTGCGTAGAACGTTTGCAAGTTTGAAGTTGGAGAGAATGGTGATTGGGTGACCCTGGAAATATCGTCTTAACCTGCGTGAAGCGTGTATAAGTGCTAAGACTAATTTTTCGAGGGTAGAGTACCGGGTTTCTACGTCTGTTAGGATACGGCTAACATAATAGATTGGCATCTGGATGCCTTTTCGCTCTACTAGCAGGACTGCCCCGGTTGCTCTATCTATTGCGGAAAGGTATAGGATTAACTCCTCTCCCGCTTTTGGTGCTGTGAGCGTTGGGAGTTTGATCAAGCGTGACCGAATCTCCTGAAAAGCTGCTTCCGCTTCTGGTGTCCAGCGGAAGTGCGTTTTCTTTAAACAGTTTCTCAACGTTGACACGAAAGGAAACGACTTATCCGCGTGGTTTGCCAAAAAGCGATTAAGTGCCACTAGTCGTCCATTCAGTGTCTGAGCCTGTTTGATGGTAGTAGGTGATTCCATTTTTATAATGGCTTCGACCTTTTCAGGGTTCGCTCTGAAGCCATCTTTAGTGACGATGACCCCCAAGAACTTCCCTTCTTCCATTCCAAAGGCACACTTGCCCGGGTTGAGTTTCATGTTTATCTTCCTAAGCGTGTTGAAAGTTTCTTCGATGTCTTTCAACATCGCTTCTGCGTCAGGGCTTTTGATGACCAAGTCATCCATGTAGACTTCCAAGTTCCTCCCAATTTGGGCATGAAACTGGTTGTCCATCAAGCGTTGGTATGTGGACCTGGCATTCTTAAGTCCGAATGGCATCATTTGGTAACAAAATGTGCCATCGGGCGTCCGAAAAGCGGTTTTGTCCTGATCATCAACGGCTATGTGGATTTGATGGTACCCCTTATACGCATCCAGGAAGCATTTAAGGCGAAACGGTGCTAACGAATCCACCTTAAGATCAATTTCGGGTAACGGATAACAATCTTTGGGGCATGCTTTGTTTAAGTCCTTGAAATCTATGCACATGCGCCATTGTTTGTTATTCTTCGGTACCATAACGGGATTTGCAACCCATGTTTGATATCTACTAACGCGTACGATGCCTGCGTCAAGGAGTTCCTTGACTTGGGTTCTACACGCGTTAGTTTGTTCTGGCCCCATTACTCTGCGCTTTTGTACGACTGGCGTAACAGCCGGATCGCATTTGAGCTTATGCTCTGCCTTACTTCGGGGTACACCAGTCATGTCAGCTGGTGTCCACGCGAAGATGTCAGCGTTTTTCTGTAATAAGCGCTTGAGTAAGGTGCGTGTGGGATCAACAACTGTTGGGCCAATGGAAACGGCTTGGTCAGGGTATTTGCCGTTGAAGGCCCATCTTTCCGGTTCGGTGATGGTTGGTTTAGCCATCTTTGGTTTGGGTTTAGATGAGACAGATGCGATGCATACCTGGGGGATGCCGGTGATCATCGCTACACCCTCAGCTGTTGGCCATCCCATCATGCCGTGGACTGAAGATACCACGGCGTTGAATCTTGCCATCCCGTCTCTTCCGAAGAGAATGTCGTATGTGTGGTGTGGCTTCCTCATTACGACAAAATCCACGTCTTCTGTGTGTGAGTGATTCTCGTCCGTAAGAGTGACGGGGAAAGATAGGAAACCCAGGGGGGTGTTTGTGCTGCCGTCGAACCCTTCCATCGAGGCGTAGATCGTTTCCAGGCGTTCCTTGTCTTCGTCATCTAGCTTGTCGAAGAACTGCCTGTACATCACCGTTGACGAGGCGCCGTTGTCAGCAAGAGTGCGAGAAGTGATGTAGTGTCCCAGCTGGCTTTTGATGACGATAGGGCCTTCTTTGCTGGGTCCTCTTGGCACTCGCGGGAAGCGCACCTCGGCTTCCTTCCACGCGCATGGTTCTGTCGCTCGCCTTTTTCTTCCTCTCATCTTACCATGAACCATGTTGATGCTGATGTCAACGGGCTTTCGTCCGTTGCCTCTGTACCGGTTGTCATTCCTTCCTCCCTTCTTGATTGATGCCACAAGGTGTGCAAGTCTTCCATCCTTGACGAATATTTCAACAATATCCTTCAAGGATGTACACTCTTCCGTACTATGACCTTTTGTCCCGTGGAAGTCACAGGATTTGCTCTGATCCGCATTAGGTCGCTGCCGGATCATTGGAGCTTTTGGCCATGGTAGTTTTTCGGTGGCAAATATTTCCGTGACGCTTTTGGTGAGTGGCGTCCACCGGTGTTTTCGGCTTGAAGGGTGTGTGTTATCTCTTCCGCCAACAAGAGGGTGAGAGCTGGATGAGGTGTCAAAGTTTACCCTTGACTGCCAAATACCTAGCTTCCTCTTTTTGTTCTGCCGGGCGATCCGAACAGTGTTTTCTCTAGTCCTTTGCGTGTAGAGGTGTGTACTCTGGGGAAGATCCCTTCCCAGTTGCTTCTCCGTATCGGCAAAGCGCTTGGCCGCCGTCATGATGGTATCCCATGTGGATGGCATGCCGTCCTTACCCGTCAATGTGCGGATAAGCTCTGGGTATTCGGCGCCCTGGATGAAAGCGGCGCGAACAAGATCTTCACTTTTGTTGCCCAGACTTAGCTTTTTGGAGTTGAAGCGAGTGATGAAGTCTAGTAAAGATTCATCCTCCTCTCTCACGCAGTTGAGGATCGTCCACTGTTCTTCAGTATATTTCTTTTGTTGGCTGAAGTGTTGGCTGAACTTGTTTTGAAAGTCCGCCCAATCATAGATGTAGTGGACTGGTAAACGATCGAACCATGCCCTGGCCGCTCCAACCAGAGTCATCTGGAACATATAACACCACGTGGGTTCTGTCCAGTTGCTGACGGTTGCCCCCACAATGAATCTGTTCAAGTGGTCGTCTGGGTCGGATAGACCATCATAAGTGCCGATGTTGGACATTTGTTTGGCACTTCTCGGGGCGATTGCTTCCGCAATGTCCCTTGCAAACTTTGACTTTCCTGCATTCGCAGCAGTTGGTCTAAAGGTTTTGGAGAAGTCACGCGGGTTTCTCTCCGCATTCGTTGGTTTAAAGGTTTCTCCAAAATTCCTTGTCGGTTGGAAGTCCGTTTCCTTACACTTCCCTTTTGCCTTATGGCGAGGGTTTGCGTCGGTATCGGATTCTTCCCGCTCATCTTCTGAGTACTCGCACTCACTGTTCATATTGAGATGTTGGCGAGTACTGCTGAATTCGTCAGCCTGTTGAAGTGAACGCAAGCATTCATCCAACTCATCTTGGAACTCTTTCTGACGTGCTTCGGCCCATGCCTTAACTTGATCTAGTGTTTGGCTAGGGACCCTCGTCCGTTTCTCCAACTGGGCATCAGTGAACCCCCGTGAAATATTGTTTACTGCACTTGTCCCGGCTTGGGTAACCGGGGTAGTGTTCGTAAAATTTGTATAACCGCCGGTGTTCCCAGTTGCTGGGGTTGTGGTCACCGGGGTTTCTTGGTCACTTACTGGCCTTGGGACCGGAGTAACGTTAACCATTTCTTCAGAAATTTTGAAAAAACTAAGAATTAGTTCTAGCTTTTATGCACGGATGGCGCCAATGAAGAAACACTAGGTGACCCAGGGCAGATTACGGATAATCTGTGGGTTAAGTAATGTTTCCCACGAGGATGAGGTCCAGCAGAGAAGGTTGTTCTTCAGGTGACCTGCAAAACAGACACCGTAAGCTCGTCACTGAGAAGGGGGGGGGGGGGTTCCTCCTTGTGACCACCCTCCGGCTTGAGAATCAGACTAGATTGCTCTGAATATAAGTGTATATTAAGAGATTGCTAGATAAGATGAGATATCAGATGATGTCCTTACCATTCCAAGGTGTTGGAGTATTTATAGCCGAAGGTAGGTTTCCTAGAAGGTACAGCCGGCTGAATAGTATTCCTGTTCTACCAACAGTGGGTTACGCACGAGCCATGCTGGTTGGTGGATAGGCTGCGGCCGACAGTGACAAGGTCGGCTGTATACTGTTCCTTTACTGTCGGCTATGCACTGTTCCACCAACTGTAGGCTGCGCACGTCCCACAGTAAGGGTTGGTGAGTAGGCAGCGGCTAATAGTGAAACAGTACTAGAGGGTGCTCCTCGTACTGTTGTCGGTGAGCTGTCACCCTGTGATTGGTTCATGGGCTGCTCTGGTCAGATCGTCTGTTTTGCCCATACCTTGGTAGGTATAGTAAAAAAGATCTTCCAGAAGCATACGGACTGGCTCATTTGGGCGGGAGTATTCCCGCCTTGCTCATTCCTTCAGGTGACAACTGTATTTGAGAGCTAAGTGCCTTGTGCGTGTAGCCTTGCTGCGCGGGTGGCCTTCCCTGATGGCTTGTATCCGCAGCTGCGGGAACAGGCAGAGTACTTCACCATTGGGAGGCATTTCCTGCGGGAACAGTTTGCGTACTGCGCGTAAGGACGTCACGTCTCTGAGCATGTTGGGTCCTGCGGATCCAGTTGGTTTCTGCGCAGACGTCTCTTTTCAGGGTGAGTCTTGCGGGTCCAACTGGGCTCTGCTGGGACCTACCTCTTCAATAGCTTACCTGTAAGTTGATTTTCGCTCAAATCAATCTTCTTCATCGGATTTCCATGCATAAATGTATTCATCATTGGGCCGTGAATGTTATTTCTTTTAAGATCCAAAACAGACAAATTGCTTAAGTTTCCTAAACATGAAGGAAGTATTCCAGTCAAGTTATTAGAAGACAAATCTAGGTAGCGAAGAGATTATACTTCACATATCCACGGGGTAATTCTCCAATCAAATTATTGTGTGTTACATCATAAACAAGTGTGGTTGGTGGTGGAGCTGGAGGCAGTCCACGTAGTTGATTTTACCCAAGCTCTAATACTTCTAAACGAGCCCATGGAAGAAAATTAGGATGTCGATGGAAGCCGGTTATGGAGTTGTATGTAAGTTCAAGCCCTAGTAATGTTTCTTTGATATTATTCAAAATCCATTCTGGTACAAGGCCTTCAATTTTGTTGTTGGGAAGTAATAAGTATATTAATTTCTTTTGGAGGCGTAAAAAGGAAGGGAACTTTGTCAATTTGCATGATGAGAGTCCTATGACTTCAAATTCGGGTAAGTTTTCCTCACTAGTATGGTTTTTGGTGGTGACAAACGATAACCTATTCCCATCTAAATACAAATATCTAAGTTTGGTGAGTCCTACAAACGTATCTAGCTCTAGTCTTCCACTAAAATTGTTATACATTAGGCAAAGCACTTCGAGACTTTTGAAATTGGAGAGCGAGCTTGAAATTTGTCCTTGCAGTTGAGTTTCAATAAAGTATATCATTCTTAATCGGGTAAGGTTCATAAACGAAGATGGGATGTGACCAAAAATGTGATTTCCCATTAGGATGACCATGTTAAGCTTGGTTAAGTTTGCAAGGGATGGTAGGATTTCATCGTACATAGTTATTTGAACTAGAGACATCGATTCAAGGTTAATTAGTTTGCTAATCCAATCATGCATGCCTCGCTTCTCACAAATTTCCAAACCAGTAGGTTTTGAAAGATGACTTGGATATGCAAGAGCAAAGGCCCACGCCTCATCTTGACCGAGAGACAAGGAAGTGAGTTGTGTCATGTTAGAGAGCGAAAACGGGATGCATCCCGAGAAATAGCATTCATCAAGGGATAGGTATACCAAATGGTTTAGTTTGCTTATGGATTCTGGTATACTTCCAGCAAAACTTGTGGAATACAAATCCAAATGCTCAAGTAAGGTGTTGTTTTGAAATTCTGGTAAAGAACCCGTGAGGATGGGATTATTTGCCATGTTAAGAAATTTGAGCTTGGGTAAATGAAGTATTTTTGATGGAAATTGATCTCGAAGCCGACAACTTTCAAGATCAATTGACCTCAAATAAGAAAAGTTAGATAAGAAAGGAGGTATGAATGAACTGATGTCAACACTTGAGAGATGCAGTTCTTCGAGGCTAGTCAAGTTTTGCAGCAACTCCTCGAAGCTAGGACTTTGAAGCTTTAGTGGATTCCATGACAGATCTAACAAAGTCAACTGCATCAAGTACGAGATTTCAATCGGGATTTGGCCAGCGAAGCTAGAATTGGATAGATCAAGCCTTCTTAGTTGCTTTAGGCGAGCTATCTCTGATGGAATTTGCGACTCAACAAAGTCGTTCATTGATAGATTAAGCATTTGAAGATGAACAAGATTGAAGAGTGAACTGTTGGACTTCATAGATCCATGGAGAGAGCTTTGGCTTAAATCGATCCCAATCACATGGCCTTTATCGCTACACTTCACACCATCCCACAAACAACAATCAAAATCATGATTTGATGTATTGCTTGTGATCTTCCTCCAAGAATCAAGCTTTAGAAGCTTACCAACATCAAATGAAGCATAAGGTTGATGTAGAAAGCTTTGCTTAAATTCAAACAAAGCTAAACACTCTTTGTGATGGCTTAATAACGATGCAATGCATGGGCTAGTGACCAATAAGTATATAAAGGAGATGATTTGAATGAAACTGAAAGCCATGAAGAAAAGTATCTAGGTTTAGTTTGATCATTTAATAATTTGCGCATATATATTAAACGCTAGCTTGATCGTTACTAGATAAGAAATGAACGATGGAGAAATGGTGATGAAAGTAATCGTGGGCTAATTGATTGTGAACGACTTCATTGTCTTACTTCCTTGAAGATTATTTTGTTATAATCGTGATTGTACATTGCATTCAAATCTTTTTGTGGTTATAATACTTTGGTGGACCGATTGCAAACACTATATGTGACGTCTTCCCCTTGTCTTTCTCTTGGTCTTGTGAATATTATCAAAATATCAATTGCAACTTGTTCTCTTTTGAATGGAGATCGGAATTATTTCAGCCAAAGCTCTTACTCTTGTTATCTTTCGTGAATGCCGGTTCTTATGTCAGCTCCCATGGATCATGAAATTTACAACACTGATAAATTTCCTATAGCTTGAATAGGGAAAATGATAAGAAGAGTATACCACATCAACAGTTTTATGCAAAAAAAAAAAACATTTAAAAAATGGTGGTGAAAAACCATATAAAGATTATATGATATATATCTAACATGTTCCAAGTGTTTGATTTTGATTATAAGGTGTATATTGGTAAAATTTCATTTCCAAGAGGGTTCAGCCAACTAGATTTTGTGTGTGATGACTTATGATTGTAATGTCTCGTTTGATATAATTTGGTTATAATAAGCTGTACCGTCATTAAAATTATATATGTTTTTGAAACCAAATTTGTCGTAGTATAGTGGTAAGTATTGCGGGTGACCCGGGTTCAATCCCCGGCAACGGCGAAATTTTTAATTTTTGTTATCTGGGCTTAAAGTTCTTCATAAGTCAAATTGTTTATTGGGCCTTTGGTTTTGTAGAAAAGCCCACTATTTTGTTAACTAAAATTAGTGGTGCACAAAAACCCCGAACTCGGAACCGGACCCGAAAAAAAAACCCGGAACCGGTTTTTCTAAAACCCGGGTTTTTAATACCCGAACCCGCACCCGACCCTATCCGTACGTATGCATTTTGGCACTAAAACCCGAACCCGAACCCGAACCGGACCCGATTTGTACCCGATAATACCGAAAACCCGAACCGGTTCCATACCAAGAACCGGGTTTTTCCAATACCCGAAACAGGGTATTTCAAATACCCGATGTATACACGAAAAATACCTTAAAAATACCCGAAAAATACCCCTAAAAAGTGCAAACTATTAAAAAACCGGAAAAACCCGTAACTAGGGTTTTTCAATACCCGATAATAGGGTATTCAAATACCCGGTTTTAGAATACCCGGTTTTATACCCGACCTGAACCCGATGAATAGGTTATGGTTTTTAGAGAAAATGCCCGACCTGAACAGACCCGATTATTACCAATACCCGGTCATACTGAACCCGGGTATTTAAAAAACCCGATTTGTGCACCTCTAACTAAAATGTCTAAAATCAAGAAATATTATTTCGGTCTAAACTCAACTTTATGTAATCGTTTTTGAAAATCTTTACTATATATAATGCAACACATGAGGGCAAATTAAGACAACATCTTTTAAGTAATTTACAAGTAATAAAACACATGGTACAAGTTTAAACAAGGATAAAAATGTCATTACAACATCAAAACTCACGTTTTATTAGACCATGTGTACTGGCCGCGTTATGGCCGTGTTATGGCTCCAAAACGCGGGGAGAACACCTCCCCCCACCCCCCCCCCCCCCCCCGCGTTATGTTGAAGTGAATTTTGGGCGCGTTGTATCTAAAACGCGAGAATGGCACGCGAATCAAAAAATGTTACTGTTGGGGTTAATGGAGCCGTTGGATTTTAAAAAAAAAAATTTAATTATATTTATACTATATAAACAAACCAAACTCATATTTTTTAACACATTCCTTCCAATTTACCAATTTACACAAATATTTATATCTTTTACACTAATATTTCTACCATCATGTTTCCAAACAACAACCAAAATATTCTCCGTTTCGGTCAATATGCCCGTCAAGCCAACCAAAATCCACAACTGAACCAATCTACCGCGCCGACGCCAACCGTACCTGTCCCGCAAATGTATCACCCGCAAATGGCCGCGTACTTTGCACTTCTACAAAACTCTATGCCAAATGCGGTGCCCGGTTTCCAAAACCCATCGACAAACATTTTTGCGGGTTCGGGTTCCCAACCCGCCCCGGAGACCCAACCCGAGGTCGAGTTCGTGCCGGAGACACAACTCGAGGGCGGTTCGAGCCAACGCGGACGTTCGAAAAAACACGCAAAGAAGCCCGCCGGCGAACCTCGGGTTAAAAAGACGGTGATATCGTGGAGTATCGATGAGTGCGTACTATGTGCTCGTGCTTGGTGCCAAATATCGGAAGATGCCAAATGCGGTAGGTTTTTAAAACGCATATATATTTTTTTTAAATTTCTTATAATAAACATTAAACTTGTAATGTTTTTATTTTTTTAGCGAACTATCAAAAAACGGGGGTATTTTTGCACAAAATTATAGAGAGGTTTCACAACCTTGGCGGGGACTCGCGTCGAGAAAAAGATTCGCTACTGTCGAAATGGGGCGACATAAACACCAAATGCATGGCTTTCCATACGGTTTTCTCTCGGATGAATCGAACTAGGAGTAGCGGTGTCTCGGACGCGGAAGTCATGAATAACACGTTGGTTGAGTTTCAACATAAGGTCGGCGGGACCTTCAACTACTTTGGCATTTGGAAAGACCTCTTGAGGTTTCACCCAAAATGGGGCTTGGTGATGGATGCCGAAGTCGAAGCCGAAGGCGAAGGTGGTCCGCGTAAAAAAAGTCTAAAACATCATCTTCGGTTGATCCAGACACGCCCCGTTCCGACGCTCGAAACTTCAACTTAAGCGATAATGACCCCGTGAATACTACCGACATGCCTCGGCCGGGGGGTAGAAGAACCAAAGGCAAAGGAAAGGGGAAAGGGGCCGGTTCGTCGTCGGCAACGGGTTCGAATCCCGAATTGGAAAGCCAAATCCAATTAATGAACTCTCGACTCCAAGATTTACACCAACTCGGAACCCAACGACTTCAAGTAAATTTGGACGCCGTCGACCTACTTCGAAGGAATGAGATGGACAAAGACATCGAGATTTTATCAAACGAGCTATCCGAAGACGACCCGATAGTTCAATCTCTAAAAGCCACTCGACGAGCGAAAATTTTAGAAAAATAAATGAGTTTTAGTTTTATTATGTTAATTTATTTGGAAGTTTAATGTAAATTTTAATTTTATGTTAATTTATTTAAATGAATTATTATTTAAAAAAACAAATAAAATTATAATGACTGGGCGCCACGTGGCGCATAACCCATGGATGTGGAGAGTTATGATTACAGCCTGTTTTTGTACAAAACCATAACTCTGACTGGACGCCACGTGGCGCATAACCCCTGGATGTGGAGCTTTACGACTACACATGGTCTTAACTTCTTTTAGAATAATAGTTACAACTTCCCCCCCTCAAGTAGGATCAACTTTTTGTAAATTTAATGTATATTTACAATTATTATCCTTAATCTTTTTGTAATGTTTATTTATATTTTCACTTTTAACCCAACTTCCCCCATGATTTTTAAACGTTAATAACTTTTTTGTATGTTAATATTTTTTTTTTAAATTGCTCTATAAAAATGAGCATATTTTTCTCAAATTTCTTTAATTTGAGTATGATATTGCTATAATTGTTTTTATTTAAAAAAATAACATTTTCGTAGGGGTGTTTGCGGTATGGTTTTGATGGTTTTCAACTTAAACCGTGAACCAAACTGTTAGTAACAATATTTTGTCATTGTAAACCGAAACCGAACCGTTGAAAATTGAAAACGGCTGGCCAAAAGCTAAAGAAAAAAATCAACCGTGAAATCAACCAATGACCGATTTTAACAGTTTTACGGCTTCAAACCAAATAATGAACACCCATAAACTTGTTACGTGATTACCAAGTCTATGTTTCCCGCTGCATCGCGCGGGCACCCGTCTAGTTTAATCTAATATATCACGGTTTAAAGAGTTAAAAATGAAAAACTTCGGAGTTAACATGTTAACTTTTGAATGTTTTATTATTTGCAAAACATGCCAAGTAATATCGTAAATAACTTGAAGAATGTAGTAATAATCCTATCTAGTCGCGTGTACGAGACTTTTTTTTACTAGTTACAAACGATAATCAACCTCCAACTAGATGATTCTAATAACGTAAAAATGTAAAAGTTTGTGATATAACTGTAGTCTTATAGTTGAGTAGAATATATGATTTGGGAGACGTTTTTTAAGGTTTACAATCAAAATGAATCTATATCTAAGTGTCTGAAATAATCATAAATATTTGGTATATCTTTCTTAAACTAAATCCAATTAAAGATACCGAAACCGTTTTGTTACAAACAACACAAACTTAATGTTTCACTTTTTTTTAACGACGAAGATATTATATTAAAAACACTAGCAAGTTGCTAGAGAAATTTGTACACCACCAATTAATAAACCGTTTATTCATGGATTTTGATAAAAACAGTTTAAGGTTCATTGTATATTTAAAAAACCTTTGGTAAATGGCATACATTGCATTAGGATTCGATCAGCTTAGACTTGTTTAATCTATATGTTAAAAAAATAAAATAAAATAAAATCAATCAATGATATTCGTTTTCAACATGTTTTATCCCTTAATTTAAGGTGGCGTATTTCTCGATAAAGTGAATTAAAGGTAATAAATCCATGAAACCTGGATTTTTATGTCAACTGTCGAAACATGAAAATGAATCTGACCTGATCCATGACGATGTTTCCACGGATGTCAAGATGAATGAACCACGTCTTGATCTTCTTCTTCGGTTGCTTGAGATCTGCAATGGCCTTTTGGGGGTGTGGAGGTGACTGCTAAGAAATCTCAAGGATCTCTTGTTTACAGACACAAAAATGGTTATGGTGGTGTCTCTTATTGAGCATGACCTTTAATAAGGAGGTAGAGACCTCCTTATATAGAGAGCCTCATGGCCACCAACATGGTACCCTAATGGGCCTAGCCCAGTTAGGGTTACCTCCATAAAACCCCCTCAGCCCAATATCATTGTATTAGTCTATATAATAAAATAAGCCAAACATAATAAATTCAGGGTCGTAAAACCGGGTTTAGTACCATACCCCTACAAGCCCCCCAAGTCCAGTGTTGCTCCTAGGCGTGCAAGCGTTTAGGTGGAGCGCTGGACTTTATAAGGTGTGTTAGGACATGAGGCGGTTTTTTCCCTTTTCTTCGGCCTTGTCTTTATTGTCTTTGAGTTTTGGGAGGTTTTCTCCATGATGGTGACATGTTGTGGTCCTTATGGTAATGATGGTGCACTAGCATGAATAAGATATAGCACGCATCATAACAATAGTGGAGCGGGGCCTGATAAAAGATAGAGTGCGCGTCTCGATAATAATGTAATGTAACTTGCGCGCGAGGCAGCTTACGAGCTATAAAAATAATAAAGCTTGCGCGCGAGGCGACTCACGAGCTATAAAAATAATAAAGCTTGCGCGCGAGGCGACTTACGAGCTATAAAAATAATGAAGCATGCGCGAGTTGCGGCTTATGAGCTACAAAAATAATGAAGCATGCGCGAGTTGCGGCTTACAAGCTGTAAAAATAATAAAGCTTGCGCGCGAGGCGACTTACAGGCTGTAAAAATAATAAAGCTTGCGCGCGAGGCGACTTACGAGCTATAAGAATAATTAAGCTTGCGCGCGAGGCGACTTACGAGCTATAATATGATGATAATGACTGGCCCACAAGGGCCTCTTCTGCGCAGGATGACTATCCCGGCTTGTCTTCAAAATAATAATGGAGGCACAAACGGCCAGATAATAATAATAATGTCATAGGTGCTTGTGCGGCTCGTAGCCGAACCTGCAAAAACATATCAACTAAAAGCGGATGTATTACAAGGTTCCCATCCTCGGGCAAATTATGAGGTGTGCCCAACCTACGTTGGCGCGTGGCTGTTTGGGATATTATTAAGCTCCCGACCTTTATGTTTGGCGCGTGGCCATGTGGGATATTATTAGGCTCCCGACCTTTATGTTTGGCGCGTAGTCGTGTGGGATATTATTAGGCTCCCGACCTTTATGTTTGGCGCGTAGCCGTATGGGTTTATAAGGATTCCCAACCTTTGAATATGGCGTGTAGCCGTGTGGGTTTGAGGATTCCCAACCTTTTAGTTTGGCGCGTAGCCGTATGGGTTTATAAGGATTCCCAACCTTTGAATATGGCGTGTAGCCGTATGGGTTTGAGGATTCCCAACCTTTTAGTTTGGCGCGCGGCCTATGGGTTTATGAGGATTCCCAACCTTTAAGTTTGGCGCGCGGCCTATGGGTTTATGAGGATTCCTAACCTTTAAGTTTGGCGCGTATGTGATATGCGCCACGCGTAGATGTGATATGCGTGAGCATATGTGATGCGTGAGCATATGCGATATGCGTGAGCATGTCATCTACGCCACGCGCAGATGTGATATGTGTGAGCATATGATATGCGTGAGCATACGTGATGCGTGAACATATGTGATGCGTGAGCGTACGTGATGCGTGAGCATATGATATGCGTGAGCATACGTAATGCATGAGCATATATGATGCGTGAACATATGTGATATGCGCCACGCGCATAGGTTTGGCTTTGTGTCTTCATGACATCTTGATTTTAAGCCTCGTCTATATTTTGTGGGTTGACCCGCCCCGCTCGATGTTAAGGCGGGTGCATACCCCCTTCAAGCCCCCCCAGTCTAATGTGTCTTGTCTCGCGCGAGCGAGATAAGATAGATATTAGACTAGTTTGCTTTTTCAATAGGGCTTGTTTTTTTTTCTTTTTCCTTTCTTGCACGCGCGTTGCGCGCAATTTCATCCCTTTGGTTAAAACGAATCGTCAATATACGTGGTTGGTTGGTGTTGGATCGCGGTGGTGCGGTGCTCGGCGCCAGCGCGCATGTGTGATGGCGCGCTGCTGCTTCATAGCAGTGGCACTCATGCATGGTGGGACGCACCATGGCGGCCAGATGGTTATCCGCGGTGGCGTGTACGCGTGGTGGCGCAATGACCTTACGAGGTGGCGAGGTTCACTTGTCGTGGTGCGAATGAATGTCGACGGAATGTTAATCCGCGACTGTGCGCATGTTTGGTGGCGGATTATTGACCCGTTGTAACATCCTAAAATTTTAATGTTAAATAAAGAAAGTTATGTTTAGTGATTTCGCGTTATTAATTATTGGATATCGAGTAAGGAGCGGATCATGGACTCGGATTAATTGAGATGGGTTAAATGAGAATGGGCCTTAGGTCCATGGGATTTAAGGGATATAAATATCCCCTAAACCCAAAAATATCTTTCATTCCATCACACTCCAAAAAGAAAAACACACACACACACCTCACACAACTTCGGCGGTGGCCGAAGAGAGGGGCGGCAGATCCGAGAGAGAGAGAGAGAGATTAGTTATGGCTAACAAGTAAGCGAGATCCAAACAAGCTCAAAAAGGTATGATTCTTGATCTTTGAAGTTTAAAGATCCAAGTTTTATAGTTTAGATACGACCGAAAATGGTTGGGAAACGTAGTGGGTGATGTCGAGCCATAGCAAGGGTGTTAAAATCGCTCGAAATGCTGGTCAGAAACTTAAACAGCGGCTGATCTGGGCAACTTCGCCTGCATCTGGGCAACTTCGCCTTCAAAGCGATAACTTCGCCTTCAAAGCGATATCTTCACCTTCAAAGCGATAACTTCGCCTGAGGCCAAGTTCGCCTAATTGATAACTTCGCTTACGGCTAAGTTCGCCTGATGACAACTTCGCCTAGAGCTAAGTTCGCCTGAGGCTTAACTTCGCCTAAAGCTAAGTTCGCCTAAGGTTTAACTTCGCCTAAAGCTAAGTTCGCCTAAGGTTTAACTTCGCCTAAAGCTAAGTTCGCCTAAGGTTTAACTTCGCCTAAAGCTAAGTTCGATTAGGAAATAAATTAAAAACCTAATGAAAAATATGTTAAGACAGTTAATGGAAATAAAATTTTTCCAAGCTGACCTGGCAGTTCGACCCCAGCCAGGGGCTCTGCCCCTTGGACCCTGCTAGGGGCTGCCGCCCCTAGACCCCGCTGCTAGAGGCGCTGCCCCCGGACCCCCGTTCGTTGTGGGTAGTAGTTAAGACTGGAAAGATGATATGAGTAGTGATAGTTGTTTGATACGTGTACTTGTTATACAGTCAGCCGTGCACAACTGAAGAAAGGGATTACGATCAACGGTGAACGTAACCGTGTTCAGGTGAGTTTCTAGCCCCATTTATGTGTTATGTTTTCGGGGCTGTGTGCATACTCAATATGTTTGTTAATACGCTTATCCTAAGAGATAAGTGTATGCCTTATGTGAATAATGTGAAATGTATGAATGATTGCTTGATGGTACGTGAACGATCTTCGGATATTGCACGTACTGTCAGGTTGTAACGCTATGTGTAAGGTAAGTATGATATGTATGCTTATGTGTATGAACGTGATAAAGTTAATAAAAGAAAGAAATGACGGTTGCATGGTTGTATGGTTACGAAAAGGGTACCGAGCCCTAATAATACTCGAGGTATGATGTATGGTTGTATGGTAACGAAGAGGGAATCGAACCCTACTAATATTCGAGAACTAGGGAACCGAACCCTATTAATATTCGAGGAAAGAGGGAAACCGAGCCCTAATAATACTCGTGGAAAGAGGGAAACCGAGCCCTAATAATACTCGTGGAAAGAGGGTACCGAGCCCTAATAATACTCGAGGAAGGAGGGTACCGAGCCCTAATAATACTCGAGGAAGGAGGGTACCGAGCCCTAATAATACTCGAGGAATGTAGGGCGTAATGCTCTTTATAACGTAAGATATGAAGGTAAGTTAATACAAAAGAAAGTATGAAAGTATGAAAGTATGAAAGTATGAATGAAAGAATATAAGTTTATGTGTATTGTATAGTGTATGATTAACTAGAACTCACTCAGCGTAGCTGACTTTTAGTATGCACGCAGGTGAGTAGGATGAGGCAGCTCGCTTGAGGAGACACGTGGCATTGAACAAGAGCCTGGCATCTGAAGACTTATGATGTTTTAATTTTAATGCGTTAATGTTGAAAGACAAAGGATGTTTTGAGACAAGTTATGAATTATGTAATGTTTTATGAAAGTTTTATATTCCGCGTAAATGTTTTAATTAACTCTGATGTTTAGAACTGTGTTTATGAGTAAATCCAAAACGAAAGTTGGGCTACCGGTAACGGGGCCTTACACCTGTGACGACGCATCGTGATCCGTGGTGACGCGCTGCTGCTTCATGGCGATGTATTGAATCGCGGTGGCGCATGCGTGATGGCGGTACATCGAACCATGGTGGCGCATGCGCGATGGCGCGCGCGTGTGCTTGTTGAATATAAGGTATGCTTACACATTGAAATTTGAACAAGGTTGTAAGGAAATTATTAAGTACCCCTTAATAGTTGTCATATTTCAAGCTATTTTGCGATATTTTAAATATGCTGACACGCGCCTTGGCATTTCGTTATTTCTCTTTTGCGCGACGTTATCGTGCATTTATTATAGGGAATTATGAATGAGTTTTTTAGCCTTTACGTGTCAGTATGTGTTACTCTGCCTATATCCATTATAATCCTATGCGCGGCCCCGACCTGAAACCTCAACAACTATGTTTTGGCATGTGCTTTGCCTTAGTTGTGCTTAGGTATGTTATGGTCCAGCTGCGCAATACGTGGGATGGATGCTATGAGTAATTTGAGCTAAGGCTCATATTATTGGGCTAAGGCCCTGACGTTTTAGAGTTAAAATTCGTCAACGCGTCTGAGCTTGAAGCTCGCGCATACATGTTTTACTTCGTTTTATTTTTAGTTTGATGTCAATATAATGTTGTCATATTGCTCAAATTAATAAAAGGAAGTGTGAAACATGTATGCAAAAATCAAAATCAGGCTTGCACATGCATGGCGGCGGAGTTGTGACTCGCGGGCGCGCATGCATGGTGGCGAAGCTTGATCCTTGGCAGTGCGCATGCACGACGGCGGAGTGGTGACTCGCGGGCGCGCATGCATGGCGGAGAGTTACGTGGGCATGCATGGCGGCGAGTCTTTTGTGCAAAACCCACATGGTGGTTTCCGCGGTGGTTTCCACGGGCGCTCACGCATGTCGGCGGAATGGTGACCCGCTGGCGAGCATGCATGGTGGCAGTCTTCTGCGCAAAACCCACATGGTGGCGGTCTTTTGCGCAAAACCCACATGGTGGTTTCCGCGGAGTGAAAATTCGCGGGCGCGCGTGCATGGCGGCGGAAGTCTCCGTAATCTAGACTAATTTTAAACCTAAAATCCAGGTCTGTAATCCAGGTCTAGATCTGTAAATCAGATCTAGATAGATCTGAAGCTCGGAGCGGAGAGAATTTAAAACCATCACAGATCCGGAGGCTTGATCATCCGAATCAGGTAGTTTCTTTTTGGATCTACAAATCCTTTTCAGCTTCATTTTTGCACAGATCTGGAAGCCTCTTTTAGATCTATGGATCTTTTTGAGCTTTAATAGAACAAGTCTTGAAGCCTCTTTCTGTAAACTTCCAGATCTGGGTTTTTCTTGGGAGAGATCTGAAAACCGAGACGAAAATCGAAGGGTAGTTCATTGCCGTCCCACGGATGGCGCCAATGTCGAAACATGAAAATGAATCTGACCTGATCCATGACGATGTTTCCACGGATGTCGAGATGAACGAACCACGTCTTGATCTTCTTCTCCGGTTGCTTGAGATCTGCAATGGCCTTTTGGGGGTGTGGAGGTGACTGCTAAGAAATCTCAAGGATCTCTTATTTACAGACACAAAAATGGTTATGCTGGTGGCTCTTATTGAGCATGACCTTTAATAAGGAGGTGGAGACCTCCTTATATAGAGAGCCTCATGGCCACCATCATGGTACCCTAATGGGCCTAGCCCAGTTAGGGTTACCTCCACAAAACCCCCTCAGCCCAATATCATTGTATTAGTCTATATAATAAAATAAGCCAAACATAATAAATTTAGGGTCGTAAAACCGGGTTTAGTACCATACCCCTACATCAACAATTGATCTCATTGTCTCTAATTGCTTTAACAGCATCTTAGCTTTTGCTTAGAGATTTCACAAATGATGTATGAAAGTCAAGATTATGAGGTAAGGATGTTTGGGTACACAAAATGCCAAATAACAAGCTACTTTCTCATTCTCATGTCCTTCCTTCTCACTATGTTACTAAAATTATTAGTAACATAGACGATTTAATATAGAAAGTAAATGATGATAATAACCCAAAGATAATGGGTTCAAACCTTGGTTGTGATATTTATATCTTACAATGATTCATTGCTAAGTGATTCAAATCTTAAAGTTTATTTTATTACTCTGTTAATTTAATATATTTATATTTGTTAGGCAAGTACCTTTTGCTTAGAGTTAGTGAGAGAGAAACACAAAGTTAAAAGTATTTTATTATCATTCTGAATGGGGATTGATAACGGATTGTTTACATCGTATTTATAGTGATGTCACTAATAGTGATCCCCTATAAGGACCACTTCCTATCACTATCTTAAAGGTACTCCCGTTGTCTTGTAGATCTGCCTAAAGGGTCGCTCTGTTATGTCGATGTGATGTTTGTTAGCTTGGTCATGTCGACGTGATGATGGCTTTGTTATGTATTTTGGGGTGTTACACCTACAGTTGTGATATTTATTTTTATCAATGATCCCTAATTTAAGTGTATCAAACCTTGGTTGTAACGTCTGTTTTTATTACTCTACTAATGTTATAGATTTATACGTGTTAGGCAAAGAGCAGAGGGCATGTACATGTAGAACAGATAGAATTAGATCCCTTCGCGTCACTAAAAATTTCTCTTGAAGAATTTTTTTCGTGCTTATGGGCCTATGTGACATTTATGTGGAGGAGGGAGAGAAGAGAGCTTAGCAGGCCTCACAGGTTGCATAGAGAACGTGGCAGTTCATCGTGGTCGATATGAGAGGGGGGGATGCATTCGTCGGCGTCCGTGAAGAATGAAAGAAATCGATGGATAGAGGGGTGACGTCAACGTTGAGAAAAGAGGGATGTTCTTAAACCCCACATTAGAGATGCTCTAAATAATTTATACTAAATTAAACATTGGTCTTGACAATCAATGTTGGCAACCTATGTGTTATATAAAAGTGACAATTTAAGGTTTTAACCCAAGAAAATGACACTTTATTTTTTGCTTTTGTTTGTGGGCATATACTTTGTGTATGAAGACTGTTGTATGAGGTATGGAGGGGCACAAAGAATAGTCCAATGACCCTAGTGACTTGTATGTTTGTGATCATAGATGCTCACATGTTTTTTGTTATCATCCTAGAATGATTGATTCTTCAAAGATTGAAATGCCATATTAACCTAACCTCTATAATTCACATAGTTAGTTGTCTCATTCATTCGATAACGTAACGCACAAGAAAAAGAAAATCATATGTTACTTAATCGGTATGCCTTCGGTCTTTTAAAGCAAATATAGCTTCATCTCATTCTATGAGTGTAATTAGATCTTAGTTGTTACAGTATTGTGTATTCAGAGGAACTAGAAATTCAGAATATTGTTTTCTTTTTCAGAAAAAAAATAATTTACAAAAAAATATGTAGTTTTGAACATTGGGCCTAACAAGGATATTTGGGTTATTGAAAATGTAATGAAACCTAATGTTTATGACGTTGGGCCGTTAAGTAAATCCAATAAGGCCCAACTTGAGATTTTCACCAAAAGTCAAAATTGCATAAATACATGAAAATAAAGTCAAAGTTGACTCATGTTGTAACTTGCAATCATCCCGGTAGAATAGTAAAATCTCTACAGGGTTATGTAAATCAGACCAGCCGGCTGGTTCATTTCATATTGTCGCAACAATGACTTAACGGCGGTGGTTCGACACGAAATTGAAGAAAAACTTGAAACATTTGAGAATTTCAGAAAAATTTATATTATAAGATTCTCAAACATATAAAAAAAGTATATAAGTATTATTCATAAAAATAAATAAGAAATGTTACAAGTATATAAACTAGGTTACTACTTTATGGGATTTACCTTTTTTTTCCTCTTAAACATATAACCAAAAGCTTGATTTCAAATATGACACACACACACATTATCTTCATAAAAGTAAGAAAAATAGTTCAAGTCAAATACTTAATCTCCTTGTCCCCTATAGTTGCTTCTTTGTTTCTCTTCTTAACCCCACAAAACAATAGCACCAAAAAGTCTTTTGTTTCACATCCATCACCTTTGGTAAGTTGCCACATCACTTTGCCATCCTTTTAAAGAAAATCAATTTGGTGTTATTATATATGTATACGCATATCAATACAATATATACTCGTTTCATTGCCATTCATATTGCATAAATTACAAAGGGGTTTTCTTAGACATTCAATCATATTGATTTGAACACGTTATTACAATCACTTAGCTCATTCATATACCTCCAAACTAGACAATTTAGACACGTGTTGTAATGTTGATTGTTGATATACAATTGTAGTTGATTTAGACACACCATTATAATACCGGTGCACTATTTAATAAACTTTGTTGTATACTCATAGATAATAAAGTATTTATTCTATTAAAATAGTAGGTATTTAAAAGTTATGTGGCCTCTATATTGAAAGTAGCACTCTTCTAAAATCGAAGAGATCGTGAACTTTTCTTACATGTTTGAATTACATGTTTGAAGTACAAAATCAAATACTTAATATGCAATGTTTAAATTATTATAATCGTAAATTGCTAACCTATGTATTTAGAGAAGCGCTATCCAAAAATCTATAAAATCTAGAGAGAGATCGAGATTCGAAGAGAGAATAAAAATATGACAATCCTTTTTAAAGGCCTAAAAGTAATGTTTTAAAAACCGATTCGTACTAAGCAGTTGAACCGGTAATACCGGGTTTCATATATGAAACCAGTATTTTGAGCTAGGTATTTTTATGCGGTTTGCTAGAACATCTAACAGGTGTTTTTTTTATTTTCTTTTTTTTCTAAAATACCGGTTTAAACCAGCAAACTGGTTCTAAGACCAAGAGATTTTTGATATTTTGTGGCCCGTATTTTTTAAAATTACTTTTAATCTAGCGATTAACATTGAAAAGAATAAACTTTTGAATTATTGTTGAAATCGAATGTTTTTGTATTACTTTTGATTATGGATTTTTGGATTATATTTAATTATGGAATCACATACTTTTGAGTTACCTTTTGCGATAAAGTTGCATTTATATAAAACTATAAAATAAACTATTCAACCCAGTTGAACATCCCACCGATTATACCATTTTTAGCTTAACCCGAAACATTGCATGTAAGTGAAATAACAATCCGACAACAACAACAAAAAGGATGTAAACACAAACCTTAAAATACATAAAGGACCAAATCACACAAACCACTAAACTCAAATGGTTGAACTGCAAACTCAACCTTAAGTTGACACAACACAACACAACACAAACATTAGATTCTCAACTCAAGTGAACATTAACATTAACTGAAGAAGCGTGTATCGACTTACTTGTATACGATCAACGTTCCTCGGGTACGAGTATGCTATATCACCGATGGTTTTCCGAGATACGAGTTCTTCCACCTACAAAACGAACAGCACCGTGAGCTTACCCCTCAGAAAGGGACAGAGGGGTTCTCTTTGGGGTAACCCTCCGATGTGAGAATCAGGTATTGTAGAAGATGATAATGATGTGAAAATGAGTAAAGGACTTAGAATATATTTTCTTTTTTTTTTCCACTGTTGAGGTGGTGTGGTATTTATAGTATTAGGGATTCCAATGATTGGGCTCAGACCCAATTAGGGCCTTTTTGGCCTCCTCCTATTGCTTCGCGCCACGTGTACTTAGGACACCTGGTGCTTTTTCATTGATTATTCTCTGACCAAGGTATTTCACCTGACCCATGTGCCATCACGTGGTGGCACATGGGCTTTGCTGAGTTGTCCACCCTTCATTGGCAGCTGTCAACATCAGCACATTCTTTATTCCTTAAAAGATACCTTCTGGAAGGTTGCCTGATGAGTACAATCATGGTTGTCCTTATCCTGATTTGGATTAGACTATTGTCTCATTTGTTGTGTGTCGCTTACGCGCGGCCTTTATGCGCCTATCCCGGGGATGCGCAAGGTCTTCTCCTTATTTTCACACTAAATGTGTGTGTTGTGTGCATATGTGATATGCATCACGCGCAGATGTTTCATGTGCTTGCGCATAGGTTTTGGCTTTGTGGGTTGACCCGCCCCGCTTGCGCTTGCGCTTGCACATATGTGATATGCGCCACGCGCAAATGTTTCCTGATTTCAAGCCTCTTGTCTATAACTTGTGGGTTGACCCGCCCCGCTCGATGTTAAGGCAGGTGCATACCCCTTCAAGCCCCCCCAGTCTAATGTGTGTCTTGTCTCGCGCGAGCGAGGTAAGATAGATATTAGACTTAATAGTTTTCTTTTTCAATAGGGCTTGTTTTTTCTTTTTCTTTTCTTGTACGCGCGTTGCGCGAAATTCCATCCCTTTGGTTAAAACGAATCGTCAATGCACGTGGTTGAAACGAATCGTCAATTTCACAGGGTGTGACTCGTTGCGCTTATGCCATGAAATACTCAGACGAGTTTCAGACCCTTGTGATGGACTGTAATGCGTCGTCGCGCTTGGTGGGTCGGGCCGAGGGGTTTAAAGATGGTTATGAATATGGCATGTTAAAGAAGAATCCATCCGACTACCCTTATCAGCTCGACGCTGTCTGCGCTGACATGGCTGAGGTGGGGGAGAAGTACTTGAATACTCCGATTCTCATCCTTGAGCAGGTATTTTAACCTTAATGAGTTTACTTGACTTATTTTCATAATATTTTGTACTTATGCTGTTCCTTGTGACTTGCAGATAGCCGCGCTTGCTGACCAGCCCGATCTTGGCGCTTTAAAGAAATTACTTGATGAATGTGAAGAGACTGGTGGCAATGATGATGGCGCGGGCAACGCTACCTCTGCCAGCGGCTCTGGCGTGGCCAAAGGACCTACTCCTGACGCTATCATGACAGAAAACGACTATATTCAAGACGAATAGCTTGATTATGGTAAGTTTGGGGATGACGAGGAGTGGGCTGCGCCAGATGCTGAGGGAGGAAATAATGATGAGGAAGATGAAGAGGCTGATATTAACATAGAGACTTGAAAAGCCCTTCTTGTTTTTTTTTTTTTTTTTTGTGTTTGTAGTTTTTACCTCATCATTTGTAAATTTGTAAACTTCTATGTTTCGGAATGAAATTTTGTTTTTCCCTTATTCGCATCTTGCGCATTCCCAATTCATCTCTTTATATTGCATGTGTTTGCTTGTTGAATATAAGGTATGCTTACACATTGAAACTTGAACAAGGTTGTAAGGAAATTATTTTTACTTAATCCTTAACAGTTGTCATATTTCAAGTTATTTTGCGATATTCTGAATATGCTGACACGTGCCTTGGCATTTCATTATTCCTCTTTTGCGCGACGTTATCGTGCATTTATTATAGGGAATTATGAATGAGTTTTTTAGCCTTTACGTGTCAGTATGTGTTACTCTGCCTATATCCATTATAATCCCATAAGCGGCCCCGACCTAAGACCTTAACAACTATGCTTTGGCATGTGCTTTGCCTTAGTTGTGCTTAGGTATTTTTATGGTCTAGCTGCGCAATACGTAGGATGGATGCTATGAGTAATTTGAGCTAAGGCTCATATTATTGGGCTAAGGCCCTGACGTTTCAGAGTTAAAACTCGTTAACGCGTCTGAGCTTGAAGCTCGCGCATGTATGTTTTACTTCGTTTTATTTTTAGTTTAATGTCAATACAATGTTGTCATATTGCTCAAAATTAATAAAGGGAAGTGTGAAACATGTATGCAAAAGGTAATAGAACGCATATTAAAATAGAGCGTATCATTATTCATAATGGCTTACAAAGCCTTGATTACAAACTTGACAACTTTTACATGAAACATTTTCTAAGTTGTACTGCGTTCCATGTGCGCGGGATCTTCTTTCCATTTAAATCTTTTAAAGCGTATGCGCCTTTTCCCAATTCTTCCGAGACTTGATAAGGTCCCTCCCAGTTGGGAGACATCTTTCCCGGGGGTATTGCGCGACTAGCTTCATTGTTCCGAAGGACAAAATCATTCTTCTTGAAGTGGCATTCTTTCACGCGCTGATTGTAGTATTTTTCTAGCTTTTTCTTGTATTTGGCTTCACTGATGATAGCCGCCTCTCTGCGTCCCTCAAGTAAATTGAGATCCAACCTCCTTTCTTGCTCGTTATCCGTCTTACTCATCATGAGCATTCTATAGGATGGGCATCCAATCTCTGCTGGAATCATAGCCTCCGTTCCATAGGTTAGGCTGAACGGTGACTCGCCATTGCTGGTTTTGCTTAATGTCTTGTGCGCCCACAGGACATTAGGTAACTCCTCGACCCATGCATGGGACTCTCCCTCCAACCTTTTCTTCAGCCCATTCAGCAAGCTTTGGTTCGCGCATTCCACTTGGCCATTCCCTTGAGGGTGGTATACTGAAGTGAAGACCTGATTGATGTGCAATTCCTTGAACCAACTGGATATCTTCCTGTCAGTGAATTGTTTGCCATTGTCGCTCACGATTTCCATGGGCAGGCCAAAACGGCATATGATGTGGCTCCAAATAAATTGCTTCATTGCCTCGGCTGTGATTTTTGCCAGTGGCTTGGCTTCAACCCATTTTGTGAAATAGTCTACTGCCACTACCAAAAACTTTACTCGCCCTGGCGCTTGTGGTAAGGGACCCACAATAACGATTGCCCACTTGTGGAAAGGCCATGCAGAGGTCACCGGAATCAAGTTGTTCTTTGGCCGCATGGTATTTGGCGCATAGCTCTCACACGCTTTGCATTTTTGGATCTCTTTTAACGCGTCCAAGTACATACCTGGCCAATAGTAACCTGCGTTCATTGCCTTGGCGATCACCATGCGCGGGCCAGCATGTATTCCACAGATTCCTTCTTGTATCTCTCTGATCACATAGCTTGCTTCCTCAGCGTCTAGGCATTTCATGAGTGGTCCAAGATAAGAGCGTCGATATAACGTACCATCGAGCATTTCGTAGTTCTGCGACTTGTGTCTTATCTTCCTCGCCTGTGCGCGATCGTCTGGTACCTTTCCCTCCTTCAAGAATTCCATTATTGGAGTTATCCATGATGAAGGTGTTGTATGAATTACAAGAACAGACTTCGCTCCCACTGACGGGTTGCTCATTACTTCCACCCTGACATCTTTGCCAAAATGATCGAAGCTGGTTGATGCCATCTTGCTTAGCGCGTCGGCAGACTTATTTTCACTGCCCGGAATGTGTATGATTCTGAAAAAGTCAAATTGTTTGGTGAGTTTCTTCGCCTGCTCTAGATACAGAGGCATGGTGTTCTCCTTGGCATCATAAAGGCCATTGACTTGTGCTGCTACCAGGTATGAATCTACATGAGCCTCTAGCTTTTTAACTCCGAACTTGTGCGCGATGCGCAAACCAGCCAGCAGGGCTTCATACTCGGCTTCATTGTTGGTGCTCTTGAAATCCAACCTGATTGCGTAAGTATACTCATGATTTTCTGGATCCACCAGTTTGAGGCCTGCGCCGGACCCTTCGTTGTTTGAAGCTCCATCAGTGAATAATCTCCAAACGTTTTCTTCATTATTGGCTTGCGGAGGGTCTACTTCGCGCTAAGCCTCTTCGACTTTTCCTTCAGGGATTTCTGCGATGAAATCAGCTAAGACTTGTCCCTTGATTGCTGGACGAGGCTTATAGGTGATCGTGTGCTCCCCTAATTCCAGCGCCCATTTTGTCAGCCTTCCTGAGAGCGCGGGACGTCGCAAGACTTGTTGGATGTTGTAATCAGTCAGGACTTCAATAGGATGACCATTGAAATATCTGTGAAACTTGCGCGACGCATGCGTTAGTGATAAAACTAGCTTTTCTATGATGGTGTAGCGCGTCTCAGGATCTGTCAGCACCCGACTTACATAATAAATTGGTGTTTGGACTCCCTTGCGATCCACCAATAATACTGCGCCAATAGCGCGCTCTCCTGCTGACAGGTACAACGTTAAAGTTTCACCAGGTAGTGGAGCTGTGAGCGCATGCAGATTTATCAGACATTCTTTTATCTCGCTGAAAGCTTGCTCGGCCTCAGGCGTCCACTTGAATTGGCTTTTCTTTAAGCAATTTCTCAATGTGTTAATGAATGGGGTAGATTTGCTTGCATGGTTTGCTAGGAACCTGTTAATTGATACCAATCTACCATTCAACTTTTGAACTTCCTTCATGGTGGATGGTGAGGGCATGCCGAGGATAGCCTCCACCTTCTCTGGGTTCACCTTGAAACCATCCTTGGTGACCATTACGCCGAGAAATTTTCCTTCTTCCACGCCGAATGTGCATTTGCTCGGGTTGAGCTTCATGTTTACTTCCTTTAGGCGCCGAAGGGTTTCTTCGATGTCTTTGAGCATTTGTTTTTCCTCCCTGCTTTTAATCACCAAATCATCCACGTAGACTTCCAAGTTTTTTTCCAATCTGCTCGTTGAAAATTGCATCCATGAGTCTTTGGTAAGTGGCTCCTGCATTCTTCAAACCAAAGGGCATTTTTGTGTAACAGAAAACACCCTTGTCAGTTCTGAAAGCAGTCTTGTCTTCATCCTGTGGTGCCATTTGAATTTGGTGATAGCCCTTATAGGCATCCAAGAAACATTTGAGCTTAAATGGTGCCACAGAGTCCACCTTCATGTCAATGTTTGGGAGGGGGTAACAATCTTTTGGACACGCTTTGTTGAGGTCCTTGAAATCAATGCACATTCTCCATGACCCATTGCTCTTCTTTACCATCACAGGATTGGCTACCCATGTTTGGTATCGTATTGGGCGAATGATATTCGCGCGCAGTAGATCTTCTACTTGCTCGTTCATGGCCTTTGTCTTCTCGTCTCCCATGACTCTCTTCTTTTGAGCAATTGGCTCCACGGACTTGAATGTGTTGAGAGAGTGTTGCGCCAGGTCTCGCGGAACCCCAGTCATATCAGAATGTTGCCACGCGAAGACTGACATATACGTTGTGAGCAATCTTTTCATTCTCACTCTTGTGTCATCTGATATCGTAGCTCCGATTGTGATTGTTTGTTCGGGGAATTTTGGGTTGAGAATCCATTCCTCTGGCGCGTTGTTTGCCACTGGAAGCTTCATTCTCCCCTCTCGAGGTATACTTATTACTGCGCATAAATGATCTCGGTACACAAATGTTACTCCTGTTGGTGTTGGGAACCCCAACGCGCCATGCGCTGGTGATGGTATGGCGTTGAATTGGGCAATCGTTCCTCTACCCAAGATCATACTATGGCATGAAGTGGTGGGCAAGACCAGGAAGTTGACAATTTCAGCTCGCTTGTGCTTCTCATCCCCCATAGTTAGTTCGAATTGTATCTGACCTAGGGGGTGAATAATTTCGTTTGAGACACCCGAGATTGGTGCACTCACAACTTCAAGCCTTGCTTGGTCTGCTGGATCCAACTTCCTGAAACATTGCTCATACATGATGTCTGACTCACTACCGGTGTCCACCAGGACTCTTGACACCTCATAATGAGCGATGTGTGCAGTGATGACTAGAGGGCTGCTGATAGACGAGCCTCCTCTGATTCTTGGAAAGATTACTTGTTGCTCGCGCCAATCCCCTTGGATTTACGCGCTTCTCTTCCTCGATCCTTGCCCTTGCCTTCTTCCTTCAGCTACACGGATTCTTTTGAATTTTTTACTGGCTGAGGCTCCGTCTGGTTGTTCGTTCTCTGGTCTTGGATTTTTTACCAGGTGAGCCAACTTGCCTGATTTCACATCTTTTTCGATCGCATCCTTCAAATGATGGCATGCATCAGTGTTGTGCCCTGTGGATTTGTGAAACTCACAATATTTGCCACTGTTCGGTGGTCCCTTATGGAGTAATGGCCTGGGGTTTTTAAACTGGACATTCTCTGTGCTTAACACTTGCGAAGGTGTTTTGGTGATGGGAGTCCATATTCTTGGTAGAGGTCTGTTAGGCTCTCTACCGCCTTCCTTCTTGTCACCTTCTCCGCGATTAAGAATGTCTTTTTGGGGTTGGGGTGAACTTTGTTGCGCTTGCTTTTCCGCAGGAGAATAATTGGTTTGTTGCAACCTGGACCATACGGAGTTTTGTTTGCGCCTCTTTTCATTGTTGTGTGGTGCTTCTGTTTGATGCCTTTTATCTATTGCTCTGTCTTGGGCAATTTGTTTTTCATTTCGCGCGAAGACTCGCAATGCTTCCATAAGCTTAGCCCAAGTGGTTGGCATGCCTTCTCTGCTCACGAGAGCTCTGCGGAGTTGATCACTGTGCGCACCTTGTATAAAGGCCACGCGCAAGAGTTGTTCAGTGATGCCTCCAATTGCAAGAGATTCCTGATTGAAACGAGTTATGTAGTCTTCAATGGTTTCATCATTCCTGCGTACGTAGTGCATGATGTCATCAGGGTCGCGCGTGTGTCTGCGCTGCTGTACAAAGTGAGCCTGGAACTTTTCCAATAGCTCTTCGAACCCATCGATTTGTTCTGTCGGCAAGCTTTCAAACCAGACACGCGGTGCACCCGTGAGGCAGCGAGCAAACATGTGACACCATGTTGGCATTGTCCAGCTTTCTAAGTTTCCAGTGTTATAAAAACCTTGTAAGAAATCATCTGGATCTGTTGTACCATCGTACTTGCCTAAACCACTTGGCATCTTGGTTTTGTGTTGAATGGGAGCCTTCGCAATGCGCTCAGCGAATTTTGAATGTTTTACCAAGATGGCTGGCCTATATGGTGTGGTTACGTCCACTTGCCCTTTCGCTTGTGGGTTGTATGGTGTGTATAAATCCATATCAGCTTTGGCTCCAGGTGCTATGTGCATGTGTGCGCGAAGCTGTGAACCTCCTGCATGAGTATCTCGCGTCTTCTTCATGCTGTGCACCTCTTCCTCATCACTAATATCAGCTTGTTCGGTGTGAACAGAATGACCGTCTTCCAGAGCGCGCATCTTTTTTGTTGTTCCCTGAATGGTTTGTTTATCAAATGCGAGCCTTTGTGTTAAATCAGCTAACTTTTTGTGTTTTACCAACTCATTGTATTTGTCCATTAAACGCCGTTGTTCGTTTATGAGCCATTCTTTAGGGTCATTGGTTTCAACTTCTGGGCCCATTGGTCCTTTTTGTTTTGTACCAGTCAGATTTTGGAACGTGAGATCGTCTGGGGGAGTTTCAGTTTGACTATGAGGTGTTGTGTTGAAGGGATGGTTACTGGTGGTGCGCGCAGTGTCACGCGGCGCCCTCAGAACCTGATGTCCCTCATTAACATCCTCAAGCTCATTATCCTCCAGAACTTGATCATTGTTTCGAACACCGGAAACCATGGTGAAGATTTTCAGAGAGAAAATTGATGAAATAGTGGTTTTGTTGCCGTTGTAACAGGTGATGGCGCCAATGAAGAAGCGTGTATCGACTTACTTGTATACGATCAACGTTCCTCGGATACGAGTATGCTATATCACCGATGGTTTTCCGAGATACGAGTTCTTCCACCTACAAAACGAACAGCACCGTGAGCTTACCCCTCAGAAAGGGACAGAGGGGTCATCTTTGGGGTAACCCTCCGGTGTGAGAATCAGGTATTGTAGAAGATGATAAGGATGTGAAAATGAGTAAAGGACTTAGAATATATTTTCTTTTTTTTTCCACTGTTGAGGTGGTGTGGTATTTATAGTATTAGGGTTTCCAATGATTGGGCTCAGACCCAATTAGGGCCTTTTTGGCCTCCTCCTATTGCTTCGCGCCACGTGTACTTAGGACACCTGGTGCTTTTTCATTGATTATTCTCTGACCAAGGTATTTCACCTGACCCATGTGCCATCACGTGGTGGCACATGGGCTTTGCTGAGTTGTCCACCCTTCATTGGCAGCTGTCAACATCAGCACATTCTTTATTCCTTAAAAGATACCTTCCGGAAGGTTGCCTGATGAGTACAATCATGGTTGTCCTTATCCTGATTTGGATTAGACTATTGTCTCATTTGTTGTGTGTCGCTTACGCGCGGCCTTTATGCGCCTATCCCGGGGATGCGCAAGGTCTTCTCTTTATTCTCACACTAAATGTGTGTGTTGTGTGCATATGTGACATGCGCCACGCGCAGATGTTTCATGCGCTTGCGCATAGGTTTTGGCTTTGTGGGTTGACCCGCCCCGCTTGCGCTTGCGCTTGCACATATGTGATATGCGCCACGCGCAGATGTTTCCTGATTTCAAGCATCTTGTCTATATCTTGTGGGTTGACCCGCCCCGCTCGATGTTAAGGCGGGCGCATACCCCTTCATTAACAAACATAACATACATACAATACAAACCTCAACCTCTTCAAATTCTCTTGTTTGTCTGTCTGTCCTTTAACCCATCAATGGAATCTCAACCCGACCCATCTCCGGCCAACTCATCCACCACCACCACACCACCTTTAACTCCAAAACCCATTTCAAGATCCGACCCAAACCCATACCCGACCATGTTCGTCCAAGCGGACACCACTTCATTCAAACAAGTAGTCCAGATGCTTACCGGATCATCCAAACTATCCATCCCACCCGTCAAAACCGGTCAACAGAAGAAACAAGGCTTCAAACTCTATGAACGTAGAAACAGTTTGAAAACGGACTCATGATCAACCCGTCCGTGCCAAAATCCGGACACGGACAAGAGTCTTCGCCACGTGTCCGGGAATTGTTGTCTCCAAGCATTCTTGATTTTCCGGCCTTGGTGTTAAGTCCGGTGACACCGTTGGTTGAAAGTCCGTTTAATAATAATAATAATAAGTCGGAGGAGGAGCGGGTGATCGCGGAAAAAGGGTTTTATTTGCACCCGTCGCCACGGGCGGCGACGGCCGAGCCGCGGCTTTTGTCACGTCACCACGGGTGTTGGAGTCATTGGTTTAAAAATGTGTACACGTCAATATTGGACATACCCGACAGCTGACATGAGAGAGGTAAATCACGTGTCACAGAATGATTAGTGATTATGATTAAGGTTAAGAATTTAAGTTTAGAGATTTTTTTTTCTTAAATTGTACAATTTGGGTCTCTATATAAAATTAAATAAAATAATAATTGTTATTTTCTTAAGTCTTAACTCTTAACTACATGCTGAAAATAGAAATGGACCTAATTGGTGACTTTTTTTTATATCTTTGCTTTTTAATTTACTTTTTTATTATTTTTAATTTAATGCAACTTTTAATTGTTTTGTGATTCTATTAGTTTATAGCTTAGAAATTTAGATGAGATTGTAATAAGTTTGTGAATATTGGTTGAGAGAGTTTAATGGAATGAAAAAGTTAGGTAATTTATTTGTTCAAAAAGGAAGTTGCAACTATAAAGCTTGCTTCCATTGATGTCTATTCTACACCTAACAATAACCACCATTTAATGTACAAAAACGGTTACAAGACCTAATTGTTTATGTGTAATAATGTGTTTTTATGTTCTTCTGTTTGTATTTGATTTTAAAACACGCACAATAAATGTTTGAATAATCAAAAGGAGAGCTTGATGGATGAAGTAAGGCGATTGGTTCATGGTCTAATTGGGAATAGACCGTTTGAATTTGATAGATCAGTTGATCATTAAATGTTTGAAATACTTAATAAGAAACGTCTTGATTGATGAAGGGAAGACGAATGGTTCATGGTTCGATCACTAATAGACCACTTGGATTCAAATAGGTCACGTGTTAAGAAACGCGTGAATCACACAGAAGGGTCGTTGATGTACGGTTTAATTGATTAAATGTGCTATGTGTAGATTAGATTAGTAAACAAGCTAAGACCAATACAAACATGTTTCATGTTGATTGACATGCAACAATAATGTAAGATGATAATTTTACCTTTTCTAGAGTAAATGATGATCTCCAAAAGTTTTTAAAAAGATATTGCTAAAAGAATGTTAGTTGAAAAACCGTGAGAAGTTATGTAAAGCGGATTAATGTGTTCATAGGGTAACGTTTTTTTATCTTGATCTCTTTATTAACATACCTATAGTCATACTAAATAAATCCTATGTTTTGGATCTAATACCTTGTTAATTTTTAAAATGTAGTCATTAATTAAAACTTAATCTCCCTATCTCCATTACTTCATATGGTTTCTTACAACCAATGACACCTCTTTTTCACACCTAACAAGAAGCATAGGCTGACTCTACAACTCATGTTTAACTTCTGAGGGGTTTAAGTTGACTTAAAAACTTATATTCCAATTCTAAGAAAAAGAATGTATTAAGCCTTGGTTCTTATTAAATTTTAAACGACTTTATGTTCTAGACTTTTCAATCAAATTGATCACTTAATGGGTATGTTTGGCAAAACTAGCTGGTAGATGTAGCTGGAAGCTGTTGGCTGGTAGCTAGAAGCTGGTGACTGGAAGCTGTAGCTGGTAGCTGTAGCTTTTTAGATAAATTTAGATGTTTGGCAGAGTAACTGGAGCTTTTAATAAAACATATAAAATTACTAAAATGGGCATAATTAAAAACAATAATAGTAAATATATTTATTTTGGAAGGTTATTTAAGTAAATTAACATATTAAAAGCTTGTAGCTCTTTCTAAACGCTACTAGTGGAAGCTTTAAGCTTTAAGCTTTTTCTCATGACCTAAAAGCTTTAAGCTCTTTGAAACAAACAAAGCTTTTAATTGAGTAGGAGCTTTTAATTAAAAGCTTGAAGCTTGAAACTCCTAAAAGCTCCTAAAAGCTTTCTGTCTTGAACGTACACAATAGTTGAATGAGTCATACATTGTAAACCCACAATGAATCTTCAAACAATCTCAACCAAACCCAATCGTTGGATCATTAATCGTCAAGACCAATCTCAACCAAAAACCTAATCTTTGGACCGAGCCCACGACCGATTCTTTTGTTGTACTATATGGTTCTATGTGTTAGTAGAATTTGTTACAAGAAAAGATAATAAGATCTCGCATTACTAGCTAAATACAAATATATACAAATTGGAATATAAAACAAGAATATTAATATTTTACATGGAGAACATAACTACATGATTAATATTCTTAAACAGTAGATTAATAAAAGAGTTTAAGCAAAAAGAATTGAAAAGCAAATAAAGAAAGGACAGTGGATAGTTGCATCGGATTCACGTTACAAAGACTGTGAAAAGTAAATGCTTTGCCACACATCAAACCGGTTTTTTATTTAAATATTATTTTTATTTATTTTTCAACAACAAAAAAAAGTAGTTACTAAATTCTAATACAAGTGTCACATGTAGCATGTTTCAGGGGAAGTTCTAGAACACAATTTCAAGGGTTGTGTAAAAATCTTTTATTAACCGTATATTAGACGAAACTTTTTTACTAGTTTCGCGAGTGCAGGCACCCGGTAACGCATTTCGCGCATACCGGCGGCTAGTTAGGTATTTGCGAGTCCCATGTCCTATTTCGCATAATGTGTGTGCTGGTCTGGGATACCCGTTTGATGTGCACCAGCGCTCGATTACGTGTTTTGTTCGTACAAGCGCCTGGTTACGTGTTCTGTGTTTCGGTCCCGGTTTCGTGTTACAAACATACTAGGCCGGATTACCCCTTTGGTATGTATAGCGCCCGATTACCCATTTGACGCGTGCGGGCGCTTGATTGCCCGTTTCGTTCGTATCGGCGCTTAGTAACGCATTTCACATGTGCCTTCACCCGGTTTTTAAGTTTGGGTTTTAGGTTTTAATTAAGTAGTAGGCTCTTTATCATCTTGAACTTGAAGTTGGAATATTTAAACTTGGTGATGAACCGATGTCATCGTTTTCTTTTATTTGACGTTTAAAAATGTTTCTAATAAGAGGTTGTTTACTCATCTTCAAAGTTCCCTAAACAAAATTTGAACCGAAAACCGAATATCAAAGTTTCCAAAACAAAATTTGAAACAAAAACCTAATATCAATAATCAATTCCAATATGGCAAGTTACACATAAAACTAAAAGCTAATCAATTCCAATTTAAACATAAACCCTAAATACCTAATCAATTCCAATTTAAACATAAACCCTAAATCCAAAATTAATTCTAATTTAAACAAGAAAATGAAAAATCTTAATGGAAAGATGGAGAGGTGGGCGGTGGCTGTGGACTGTGGTGATTAGTGTGGTGTTGTCGAGGGGTCTAGACGTAGTCCGGTGGCCGGCGTTGTGGTGTGGAGTGATCGGAGAGGCGGCGGCTGGCGTTGTGGTGTGATGTGGAGGCCGGCGTTGTGGCGTGGTGTGAAGTAGTGAACTCAAAATTGTGAAGCAGTTGCTGCTGTTGTAAATTGATTAGTGAACCAGTTTTGGTTTGGGCTTGGGATTTTGATGGGTTTGAAACTTGAATTGGGAGGGCTTAAAATCATAGGGGTAACGTTATTTTTTTCAGTGGTAACAAAACACGAAAATCGGCCGACTTCTTTTTACACTGCCGTTAAAAAATCGAGGGGTAGCTGCCCTCTATGTATGTCCGCCACCGCCATGTTTCATTCAATTCAAGAACACAATATTAAGTTTATGTAAACCAACCTCAAATCTCTGAAAAAGACTTGATTGTCTTAAACCCATGATTCTCGGGAAACGGTCGTTTCCGAGTCGAACCAATATCACAACCTCCAAACCTAACACCAAAGTAGTAGAATTAATATATTATGAGATTATGAGATAATATTTGATCATATGGAACAAAGTTTCGGAATAAATATATGAGTGTGTTCTTTACCAGCTGCCATTGCAACAACCGCTTCTTGATAAACATCGGTCACAAACAACATTTCAGATGGCTTATGAACTCCGAGTGATTCTGATATTTCGACGTAACTTTTTTGTTTCGTTCTTGTTTCTGCATCAAGCAATTACGAAATGAGGGTTTGAATAGGGCTGACATATCGTGTATACACGCACACGATAAGACACGAACATAAAATGTGTATACTTGTACATGACACGAAAACTTATCGTGTACCCGTATCCCAAACACGAACACGAACCTGTTACTACCTAGTATACACGATAAAACACGATAAGAGTTGTTTAGAAACACATATTTGACAACCTGTTTAGTGAAACAAAAGTCGTCGAAAGCTCATAAAAGTCTTAACGATGAGGCAACAAGGTGTGACGAACGGAGGAAGCAACAGCGGCTGCGAGGCCAGAGTTCAGAGGCAGTGTTGATGGCCGGAATTCATAAGAGGAGTTGTTGGCCGGAGAGGTGTTGATAGCCGGAGTTCCAAAGAGGGAATGTCGTGAGTGGTGGTGGTTGAGAAATAGAGAAAAAGTGTTTTAAGAATTTAGGGTTTATGATAACGTAGGGCATTCACATACAATCCTCTATGTTCAAATCTATAATTACACTAATAAAACTACATTTCTTCTCTATTTTCAATTAAATAATATTTTTTTATATTTCTATCAATATATTTTCTTTCTCCTTCACTCAAAACCATTTTCAATAAATATTGAATAATTTATAAGATACTACAGGAACTTTTTAAATATACAGAGAAACCCACTCACAAAATTTGATGGGATGAATGAGAATGCTCTATAATTATATATCTATTTAATTATAAAAATCTAATCAGATACTTAACTTGTACTTAACAGGTAAACAAATGCCTTATATTACCTGTTAAAGTCGTGTAGGTACATGTTTTGTATTCATCTCTTAGTATAAATTGTAAGCCCTAGGTTTGATGTTAATATTATAAAATCAAGATTGAGAAACAATAATATAAATACCCAACTGTGGTGTCAAAAAATCAACTTAAATAGTTTCTTAAGTCCCCGTAATCTGTATATCCAAATAACAGCCTTTGTGCTGATTTGCTTATAAATGTACACCTAATGAACACATATATTTTCACCTTGTAAATGAATCGAACAAACCTGAACACAACATGTTCGTGTTTGTTCATTTAACTTAACCAAACAAACAATCGAACGGAGTTTCTTTTGTTTGTGTTCGCACGTTAAGAAAATGAACATGTTTGTTTATATACAAGATACATGTTAAGATCATGTAGGTTCCCGTCGTGTACTTGTGTACGTATCTAAATTTTCAGCCCTGGGTTAGCTCGTTGGAACCGTACACCACCAAATCAACACCGCTTGCTCCAGTTAGTTTAGTCACCGAAAAACATGGGGGGTAGGTCAAGGGTATCATAATCAACTTTAAAACCACCAAAACCTAGACACTGATCGATTTCTAGGTGGGGTAATAGGAATTGGACTTGCAAGGAATTGGAATCCAATTCCATTCTTGATGTGTTCGTTTGACATGTGAATTGGAATCTATCACCACGAATACCCACCATCTCTAGCCAACCCCAGACGTTAAAGTCAAGAACTTGGGTCAACATTTAAGTCGTGTTCGAGTCGACCGACCGAGTCTATGGTCCGGATCTATGTTTTGTTTCGCGTTCGGGTCGAGGTCGACGTTACGGGGTCTCGCATATGTTGGTGATCCGGATCGTGTTCGAGTCGACGGTCGATAACGTGTCCAGGTCGTGTTCGTGTCGACAGTACGTGTCGCATTCAGGTCAATAATTGAACCGAACGCGCTTTGACGTGGAGCGTGGAACCACACACGCTTTGACGTTGAGCATGGAACTGAAATGGAGCGTCTAACATAACTGACCTGGAATGTTGAAACGAACTGGCCTTGAGCGTCAAACCAAACATGAAATGGCTCGGAGCTTCGAACCGAACGCAAATGAACCTGGAGTGTTGAACCAAGGCGAAAGCGTTGAACCGAAATGAAGGCGAATTGACCCGGGGGTCGAATCGACTCGAAGCGCTACGAATTGGATTGCCAACCCGAATGCGAACATGTTGATCGATCAAAGATTCCAATGAATTTACTTGGATTCCTCTACATTTTAGAAGGATTTTGAAATTCTTTGGTTCAACACTCTAAAATAGAATTAAGATTCCAATTCTAACGAAACAAACATGCCAAGCCGTGGGATTTTTTTTCCAATTCCTTTGAAATTCCGCGAATTATGTGAAAAAAGCGCATCCTAAGTTGAAAGTTGGGATTATCGTGTTACGTTGGCCAAAGTTAGGATCGTTAAAATCCAAACTCATTCATAGCCGTTGTTATTATGATTGTTATATTATTATTATTATATTAGTTACTAGCTTTTAAACCAGTGTATTACACGGGATTTGTCAAACTATTAAAAATAAATAAGGTTCATTATTTAAAAAAAATAAAATTTATGCTATGTGTATTTATAAAAATAAATAAGGTCCGATGAAAAAAATATACTCATTCCACCTTTATTCAATGAATTTTGTTCTTTAATATAAAAAATCCAGCATAGAATGAAAGAAATATGTATAAAATCCTCAAAATTACTCTACAAGATACAAGTTTCTATTATTAAGAATCCAGCCGTGAAGGGTTAAGCCCAGCCCGTTATATATTAAAAAACTTTAAAATTTAAAGACACAAAAATTGACCCCTTAACGTGTAAAATTTGAACCGTTAGTAAAAACTTTTACTTGATCAGTTAAGTAAACAAAACTGATTTGTTAATGAGACTAAAAAAACCTTTCTTTTAACCGTTAATGAAACAAAAAGTTGACCCGTTACCGAGTTAAATTTGACCATACTAAAAAAACATTTGACCCGTTAATTAAACCAAAAATAGCGTAATATCATAATTTGGATCCAGCTTCCTCTACCAACACCACACCACCAAACCCGATTATTATTATTATTATTATTATTATTATTATTATTATTATTAAAGGAAAGAGGACTGCTACGGTATGTCTTTAAGCTTTCCAATTTTAGTCCTTGAATTTTATATTGTTATAATTTAGCCCCTCAAAGTTTTAAACTATTTTAGTTTTGAGACATGACACTTTTTTTTGCTAAACTTTTTTTACTTTTCATTAGCATCTCAAGGTTTTTATGGTTTTAGTATGTGTCTTAATTTGTGTTTTTCTTCCCACATAGTTATTTGTTATTACTTATACATCTAAGTTATTGATCCTTTTGTAACGTTTAACATACAATATTTTTAAAACCTTTTTAGTATACCATCACGACATGCTCCTATTTTTATCTCTTTCATGTTGTTAAACGAAGTTGTACTCACAATAAGTTATATAAGTAGCGATGGCAACGGATTATTATTCGCACTACAACTATTTTATTATAAACCATATATCGAGTGTCGGTAGCACATCAATCACATAATGAGTCGAACTAATACCAACCAAGTTCTTTTGATAGTTAGATAAACTTTTATTTTGTTGTGCCAAAGTGTTATTCGTTACGATGTGCTTGCATATTTACGTTTTAATATTCGGATACGTTGCCGAGTTCCCCGCGCAAAGCGCGTCCGGAACACACTAGTTATTATTATTATTTCTAAGGTCAGTTTCAGGCTGGATATTTCAGAAAGCCCAAGCCCATCAGGGTTCGGTTGGAGTTCTTATAAAAGCGTTTTATTATAATATTATTATTATGGAAAACATTTGAAACTTAGTTTTTAATTAATAATATTAACAGAGCTCGTTCGTCGTCTTCTTTCTTCTTCACACAAACCGATGGAAAACATTGACAGCGGTTCTGCTAATTACGGAGACGTTAGTATTCAGTCAGAATCTTCAGTCAAAAGCTATTACCGGTGCAATGCGTAGTGACGGTGGATGCTTCAAGTGTCAACGTTGATAGTGCCCAAATGCTGTTTAAGTATGCTACCAAAGAATCCGTTGTTGATGTTCAAGGAATCGTAATAGTTCCCCCAAACCTTATTAAAGGCGTATCTCAGCACCAGGTGAAGTGCACTTCGTTTCTCTCTGTCTGCTAGTTTGTATGAATGAAATACTAGTTAATAATAATAATAATACCACATTTGCTTTGCTTGCAGGTTGAAGTACATGATTTACGCCCATCAGTTTGTCCCAATTTTGTGTGACTGTTTTGTTGTTATGCAGGCTGGAGTCCAAATCGTTCGTGTGAATCAGGACACACGGTTAGACCAAAGGGTTATCAACTTGCGCACCCTAGCAAATAATGGGATTTTTAGTCTCAAGTCCCGCATATCAAATGTAATTAGCATTTCCTTTCCTGTTGCTTCTAAATTACTCTGCATTGAATTTCAGTTTACTATTCATTGCTTGCTTACTGTATTATGTTTGTCAAGCAGCATATATAACCAAAGCCGATATTGTTTTCTGCAGTTGTTTGGACAGATTCTGCTGGATCTAGATTTTGTCCAGATTCACACCCCAAAGATACTTCCACGCGCGAGCGAAGGCGGTGCTGCTGTTTTTAAACTCGACTACAAAGGAAAGCCTGCATGTCTCGCACAGTCGCCACAGTTTTACAAACAGATGGTAATATCTGCTGAATTTGGGCGTGTCTTTGAGGTTGGCTCCGTTTTCCGAGCCGAGGACTCCTACACACACAGGCATTTGTGTGAATTCGTCGGTCTTGACGCCGAAATGGAGATTAAGGAGCACTATTTTGAGGTATGTACAGATTACTACTTGTTGTATAATTAATTAATTTCAAATAAAAATAAATTCATCACTACTGATATATATAGGTGATGGATGTGGTTGACCATCTGTTTGTTGAGATGTTTGATGCTTTGAATGCAAAATGCAAACAAGAACTAGAAGCCATCGACAAACAGTATCCCTTTACACCATTGAAAGTAGGTTAAATTCCTCTCTCGTTTATTATGTTAATTTGTTACATCTATGATATTAATATTCTGAATGTTCCCAAGAGATCTCTATCTCATCAACTTCAGTCTGAACATTCGACATTGCAGATGAATTTAGAGAAAGGATTATAAGAAAGTTCAGTGCTTTATCAGAGAAAAAGCAAAAGGATGATCAGGGAATAAAGGCGATAAAACTTCAACTAGAAGACCTTGCGACTATGATATTAATATACTACTGTTGTACGTTAATGTTTTCTTATTCAATTACGCAGTACTTGCGGAAGACCTTGCGACTCACTTTTGAAGAAGGGATCAAGATGCTTAAGGTTGGTAAAACTGTGCTAGTTCTGTTAAGATGTTGCGGTTTAGTTTTCTTTACGCTTTGAGGAGTGAATTTGTATTTTAATTATTCAGTCATTCTGACCCGACCCATGTTTGATAAAATTATTCCCGTGTAGGACGCTGGTGTTGAAGCAGATCCGCTCGGAGACCTTAACACAGAGTCAGAAAGAGCGTTAGGGAAGCTCGTGTTGGAGAAGTATGTGAAGTTCTCAAACTTTGACTAACATTTTTTTATATAATAGTAATAATATTAGTGTAATTATAATTACTTTTACTGTATTATCAGGTTTGTTAGTTTTGTTTCCCTTTTTTAATCTTGTTAATTTTCTTTTTAAATTTTGACTGATTGCAGGTATGACACCGACTTTTTCATACTGCATCGGTACCCACTCGCAGCAAGGCCCTTTTATACGATGCCTTGCGCCGACAACGGTGATTATAGCTGCTCTTTCTATTTGTATATTTAAAACTGAGAAATTGTCAATTTGTATATATAAACTTCATTTGTTGCGTTCAGGAGAGGAGATCATCTCTGGGGCCCAACGATGCACATACATTCGCTTCTGAAGTCTTGGGCAAAAGAATGCGGGATTGATGTCAAAACCATATCGGCGTATATTGATTCTTTCAGGTAGATACTGTTTTCCTCATCTTGGGTTTGGGTCGTTTTAGGGTAAAGGATAAATTTGGGGGGAAATAAGTGCACCTCTGATTGATATATTGACATATGTTGGGTATGGGTCATACTGGTTGGTTGGGTAATGGGTCAAAACAGATTTAGATTGTTGATCCACAAACCTTTTGGCTTTTCTGCAGATATGGTGTACCTCCACACGGAGGGTTCGGAGTCAGACTGGAACGCGTGGTGATGCTTTTTTGCGCGCTCGATAACATAAGGAAAACTTCACTGTTTCCTCGTGACCCGCGGAGGCTCCAACCATAAGTACACATTTTGCTGAAAAACTAGTTCGGTTCGATTAGTTTTGCTAAAAAAGTAGTCCGGTTCGATTGATTTTTGCTAAAAAAACTAGTTCGACCCGATTAGTTTTGTTAAATAAGTAGCTTGGTTTGATTAGTTTTGTTGAAAAACTAGTTCGGTTCGATTAGTTTTGCTAAAAAAGTAGTCCGGTTCGATTGATTTTTGCTAAAAAAACTACTTCGGCCCGATTAGTTTTGTTAAATAAGTAGCTTGGTTTGATTAGTTTTGTTGAAAAACTAGTTCGGTCCAGTTGTTAAAACAGGTAGTTCGGTTTGTGGTTTGTGGTTTTGGCATGGGCATATTGGTAATTTCAGGTTCTCTAACTAAAATATGACTTCATGTATTAAATATGACCTAGTTGTTTTTGTGTAGTGTGTTTATGCTCATTTGTTCATATTGTGTTTTAAACGTGTACAATTAATGCTTGACACATCGAAAACGAGGGCTTGATAGATGAAGGGAAAGCGACCGTGTGGATAGACCGTTTGAATATTAATAGATCAGCTGCGCAATAAATGTTTGAAATATTAAATAAGAAATCTCTTGATGGATGAAGGGAAAACGACTTATTCATGGTTCGAACACTAATCGACCACTTGGATTCAAATAGGCGACATGTTAAAGAAACGCGTGAATCACACAGAAAGGTCGTTGTGCATGGTTTGATCGGATTGACTATTCTATGCCAATATTTAGTAAACAAGCTAAGACCAATACAAACATGTTTCATGTTGATTTACAACAATGTAAAATGATACCATTTTAGAGAGAAAAAGATTATTGATTTTTAAAAGTTATAAAGAAGTTTGTAAATGATGATCTTTGCTAAAAAATCTTAATTGAAAAACAGAGAAGTAGACTAATGTGTGCATATAATATAGGGTAACATCACTTTTACCTTAAATCTCTTTACTTAACAAAACTTCAAGTCATACTTGGATCATATGTTTTAGCACTAATACCTGGTTAATTTGTTAAAACTAGTCATTAATAAAAGGAAAAATTTGTTTTTATTGCTCCAAACTATTTCATTTTTGTCAGCGATAGTCCTAATTTTCATTTTGGCTGGCAACGGTCCCAACTTTCATTTACGTTTCTTCTACCAGTCCACGACTAATGGAGTACTAACTCCGTTATGTAAATGCTGATGTGTCCGTCCTAGTTGACAAAATCATGTGACATGGCAGCCTACGTAGACCTTATGTTACCTTAATAATTTGACTTCTTTTGGAAACTAGGGTTTATGCTTCACGTTGTTCAGTTGGTTTTGATAAATTAGGTTTAAAATTAACACTAGAATCAGCCAAGCCGGACGTTTTAGCCGGTGAATCGGAATCAGAATTGTTATCTTCACCGGAATATGTTTCTTCCAATTCCGATGAATTCGGATCCGGTGCAACTCCCGGTATCTTACGGTCACCCTTAACAATATTATCATTCTTAGCTTTCTTCACATCTTTTTCAACGGCTGCCGAAGACGGCGCCAGACGTTTACTCTTCGCTGGCGGCGACATGGATACCGTTTTGGAAATCGCTTTGGATTCATCTCCTTTAACTGAATTGGAATGCATTGGTACGGAAGAGATAGGTTTGACGTTACGTCAACGATGATGGGCGTTAACTTGGAATCTGAATCGGTATCGGCGTCTGTCTCTTCGTCTTTCGATGAAGGTGGATCTGGATACTTCCAGCTTGGCTGATTCTAAGTGGACCTTTTGTGGCATCAGGGATTTTAAAATGTTAAGTATAATACACAGACATAAGGTCCACGTAGGCTGCTATGTCACATGATTTTGACAACTATGACGAACACATCAACATTTATATAACGGAGTTAGTATTCCGTTAGTCACTGACTGGTAAAAGAAACGTATGTGAAAGTTGGGACCGTTGCCAACCAAAATCAAAGTTGAGACCACTGCCGATAAAAATAAAATAGTTGAGACAAATAAAAACCAATTTTTCTTAATAAAAAAAATACATTAATCTCCATATATCTTGCAACAAATGGTGTATTTAGTTCACACACCTAACAACAAGCATAGGTTGTCTTCAACTCATGTCTACCTTTTGAGGGGTTCTAGTAAAACGAAATGTTTTAAGCCATGGCTTTTATCAAATTTTTAACAAATTTATGCTCTAGACTTTTCAATCAAATTGATCAATTGATGTCTTAAATGTGCAAACTAAAGGACCTTTTCAAGTACACAAAAGTTGAAGTACATTACCAACATAGAATCTTCAAACAATCTCAACCAAACCCCATCGTTGGATCATTAATCGTCACGACCAATCAATCAATCAATCATGCCCAGTAAAATCCCACCGACAGCAAAGCTATAAGTAGGGTCTGGGGAGGGTGGGATGTAGGCACACCGTACCTCTATCCAAAGGAATAAAGAGGTGGCTTTCAGAGAGACCCTCGGCTCTAAGTACATGTGTATGAAGCAAAATAAAGGAAATCAAAGTTTAACAGTTATATAAAAACTACTACTAATTATAATAATATTAATAATCGTCACGACCAATCTCAACCAAAAACCTAATCTTTGAACCGAGTCCACGACCAATTCTTTGGTTGTCTCATATGGTTCTGTGTTAGTAGAATGTGTAAGTTACAACAAAACAATATAAGATATCACATTACTAGTTACTACTTAAATAAAATAAAAATATACGAATTGGAATATAAAACAAGAATATTAATATTTAACTTGGGGAACATTACTCCATGATTAATTAATATTCTTAAACAGGAGATTAATAAAAGATATTAACAAGAATATTAATATCAAACAAGTTTTTTATTTAAATATTATTTTAATTTATTTTTCAACAACAAAAGGTACTTACTAATTTCTGATACAAGTGTCACATGTAGCATGTTTCATTCAAGAAAACAATATTAAGTTTATGTAAACCAACCTCAAATTTCCGAAAAAGACTTGATTGTCTTGAACCCGTGATTCTCGGGAAGCGGTCCATTTCCTGGTCGAACCGATATCACAACTTCCAAACCTGACACAAAAGTAGTAGAATTAATATTATGATTAAGAATAATATTTGATCATATGGAACAAAGTTTCAGAATAAATATATGAGTGTGTTATTTACCAGCTGCCTTTGCAGCAACCGCTTCTTGATAAACATCGGTCACAAACAAGATTTCTGATGGCTTATGAACTCCAAGTGATTCTGATATTTCGACATAACTTTTTGTTTCTTTCTTGTTTCTGTTATCAAGCAATTACAAAATTAGGGTTTGGTGTTTATATAGAATCAAGATTGAAAAACCATAATGTAAATTTTACCCGACTGCGGTGTCAAAAAATCCACTTAAGTAGTTTCTTAAGTCCCCGTAATCTGTATATCCGAATAACATCCTCTGTGCTAATCTGCTACCGCTTGAATAAATGTACACCTATGAACCACAGTCGTTTTCACCGTCAAATAGCTTGTAAATTAACCAAAAGTCGTGTTTGTTCACTTTACTTAACCGAACAAACAATCAACACGAACAGTTAAGCGAACAGAGTTTTCATTTTCGTGTTCATACTTCGTACGATAAAAAAATGAGCATGTTCATTTATGTTCGCTCTTTAACAGTATGAACGAACATAACTAAACACCGACGAATGAACATCACTGAGCTAAAAGCCTACAACTAGGTAAAAGTAATGTGAATAACAAAGTGTTGGGCCTAAAAAGTTATTAAACCTAAACTAAGTTGTAAACTTGTAAGTTGTAATTGACTTGAAACTATAAATGAATATATTAACGAACATAAGCAAACAAACTTAATAACTACCAAACACAAATGAACGTAAACAAACGAACATCAACGAATTTAAATTAATATTCCCAAAACATAGATGAAAAAACGAGACATGTGTTCATGTTCGTTCGTTTAATTAAATGGGCAAAATTTTTTGTTAGTGCCCAACTGCCCATTCGTTTATTAAATAAACGAAGTTCCCGTCAAAGGGTTTACAAACTATTCACTGAACGTTCAATTTGCTTACACGCCTACCAGCAAATAAGATAAATTACTAAAAATATGCTTAATAGAACGGCTAAAACGTTTACGAAAAATCCATACAATATATAGAACTAACCTTAATCCCAGAAGCATGCCATTTTTCAAGTGCGCGAGGTACATCATCAAACACGATTCCTTTAAGTTCATGTTTTTCAAATCCAGTGCGCCATATGTGACCCTAAATAATGATACTCAGCAACTTTGAATAAATCTAATTAAAGAAATTAATAACGTATTCCACGTGTTAAAATTTGCTTACTTGCAACTGTTTTAATGAAGTAATTTTCCTATCGGATTTGATCATTCCTTCAACATTAGCAACCAAAGCAGCAATCACCGCCTGTTTTCCCGCCGCTTCAGACGGAATTGGAACCGCACCCACAACCCCATGTTTTAAATCATCTTCTACCTGCATATATATGAGGCAATATTACAACCAATTATATATACAAAAATAATAATAATATTATTAATTAATGAAGCTTACTTGAGATCGCAACAACTTAATATCATCTTGTGTGAAATCAGTATCATATGTGTCTTCCAAATGTTTTTGCACATTGTTCTTGGCATATGGGAAAAGAACATCTGTCACAAATGATATCGGTGTTGTTGTCCCTTCAATGTCAAGAACAATACAACGCTGGAAAAAAAATGATAAATTATTAACGAATCATTATAATTTAAACATGTTTGAGTTAATTGTAAGAGCCCCTACCTTTTGAGATGACGTGTCACCTAAAACCGGTTTGGATCTTTGAATTGGACCATGACTTGGAGTTGACCAGTCAAGACCTAATTGATGAAGCTTTATTGCAGCTTCAAAGAGATAGTGGTAGCATTCAGACTGAAAGATTGACAACATGTAACCTCATATAAATACACTAATGCATATAACTATATACTTCAATGACTAGAAAATAATACACTAATACAGACCTGAGTTTTGGCACTAATCCAGGAATCACCCCATACATAAATACCATGGTTTCGTACGAGTACCGCGGTTGTTTTCGGGTACGCTTCAATCTGTTGATAATTAAGTAAAATTTTCTTTAATCATCAACTGTTTTCAAATTTAACCAAAATAACATTAAAATATGCAGTTAACATACTGCTGCAGCAAGAGAATCGGTCAGCTCCCTTTCATGAGCAGTGTTTTCAATTATAGGAACCACAAGCTCGTCATAATAACCATGCCCTTGAATTCCTTTAATCATCTCCATATGAGTGATCTGAACAAATCAAATCACAAAAACTTATACTCATCATTATTATCATTAAACAAAGCAATATATAAAAATAAATGGTAACTATATTGAATTACCTTAAACTCTTTTGCCAAAGGATCAAGCATTGTCACAAGACAAGATTCCATTCCGTGACTGTGAATTACTGCACCAGCGTTCCGCATATGATAAGCCTGGAAGACACAAAAACATCTGTAAATCAAAATTTGGAAATGATTGATTACAAGTCACACGATTATATTAGAAAGTACCTTCATGAAAAGAGGGGCGCAATCTGAACATTTTGGAGCCTTGTGAGGGTACGGCTTCGGTGATGGAGTAAACAAAATATCGCCACTAGACGATAACACATACATATCTTCTTCCACCATTCTTTCCTTTTGCACACCTATATGATATGTGTCAGTTTAAAGGTAGACATTTATAATTATAGTAGTTTAGTCAGTTGGTTAGCTTAACAAATCAGGTCAGATGTGTTAATAAAACGTTTTAATTCTTCTGCGCCAAACTAATTTTATTGCGGTAAATGATAATGGATGTGAAATTGAACTAGGCTGTTCATCAAATTTTACTAAAGTTGACTTTGCTCATTAAGTGTTAAATGAAATGCCTGAACAGATTAGAAGTGAAGTGTGCTTGTCAGAACCGTCTCTGAGAATTCGAGTGCCCAAGACGAGTACTATAAAATCGGCCTCATATAATTTTTTTTTTCAAAAGATCAACGAAAACTGTGATACGAATAAATAAATAAATAAAAAGTCATTGACTTATTGTAGCAATAACGCTTTTGGGCCTTTTGGTTACTGGAGCATCAAACTCTCATTATATAAAGTTTATTTTTTTAAAATACATATAGATTTTGTTTATAAAAATATTCCATTCCCTTATCAAGACCAAGCCCTAGACGCCGGCCGAGCCCTGTATGGGTCGAAGACGGTCTTGGTGCTTGTGGCGTGTTAGGAAATAGGAAAGAGAGCAATTGACTAACAATAATTAGGGCTGTAAACGAACCGAACAAGACCTTGATCATGTTTGTTCGTTAAGCTTTTAGTGGACAAACTAACAGTTGAAGAACGCCTAACTGAACGAATTTCTTGTCATGTTCGCATAGTTATCAAATGTGTAAAGCGCACTTAAGGCGCATAGGCCTCTCTGAGGGCCTAGGCACTAGACGCAAAAAAAGCGTGGGCCTCAAATAAAAAAAAGCGCACTTGAATAAAAAAAATCATCTAAACACCCAAAGCAAGTACCAAAATGATCGATTTCATGAAAAACTATCATATTCTGCCATAATAGTGAAAGTTACTGATGTGATCAACTGTTTATTGTAAGTATTTATTTAGTAGAACTGTAGAAGACTTTTGAAATGTAATTGCGGCCATGATAATACAATGCTACTGATGGTGATCAAATGAGAGAAATTATTATTTATTTTGATAGCGTTGTTCTTGGCTTCTTGCTTTGTAATATTGAAAATCCAGAGATCGATCATTTTATAGCGATATTGAATTAATTTTGTTAAACCAAGTAATTGTAGGTAAGTTGTTTTACTTTAGATGATAAATCAAATAAAATCAAGCTAAAACATAAAAAAACTGGCAACTGCCGACTAATTGCCTAAAATTGCGTCTGCTTTTATGGAAAGCGTTGCAAGTGCGCTTCGACTGAAAAAATCGCCTAGGCGCAAAAAAGCAACGCTTTTAATAACTATGCATGTTCATTAAGAAAATGAACTTGTTCATGAACAGTTCACGGACACGAACGAACGAGCACAAACAATATGTTATTTGATTTGGCTAACCGAGAATTGTCAGTGCCAACGGTTCGGTCAGGCTACCAAGTTTGTGTTGATGTTTTCTTAATATTCATATTCATATTTTTAACTTAACATATAAACTAATCACATAATACTCATATAAATTTTTGCTTTATACTTAAAAATTTTGCTTAAATCTATATAATTAAATTAACCCATTAAAAAAGTATTAAAAACCTTTAATGAACAAACAAACATTAACGAACGTTCACGAACACAATTGAACAAACACAGCGGCTCTGTTTGTTAATTTATTAATCAAACTAAATTCCTTGTCTATTTTCACTCATCTATTAAACAAACGAATATAAACGAACAATAATGTCGAAAATGACAAAATGACTTAATCTTGTGAACTTAACTGTTTCACGTACTAACAAAGTTACTTCATTTTGTCACTATATAGCTGAGAAATTAAACTAAATTTAACTTTGCACACCAAGTGTTCGACGAAATGCCTGAACGAATTAAGCCCTTAATTCAATAAAATTAAACAAACCCAGATCAAATTAGAACGTACCGGAGGGTGACATGATGATGAGTTGATCGGATTTTGGAACTTCATCGTCGTGGACCTTGGCGGTGATGCTTCCGCCGGTGCCGGAGACCCAGCCTAGAGTGTAAAACAGACGGCATAGCTCGGTGATGAGTGATTTGGTTTGCTTGACGTGAGATCCGTCCAAGTATGCCTGAGATGTTAACGCCATCTTTCCAGCTCCGTTAGCCGTCATCGGTGACTACTGCGTGGGTTTTAGGCACGGAAAAGGTGTGAAAAATGCTGTTTTGGGTTAGAAATTTATTTGTGGTTATTATTATTGTTGTTATATGAGGTATAAAAGTTAAAATTGATTTCTTCACAACTTAACACATGGTGCTTTACATGTTTCAAACTTCAGATCATAGGATCTTTAAGTCTTTGGGGGTTTCTTTTATTCATAACTCATAAGTTATAATGTTGTAACTTATAAAACTTTTTCACTCGTATATTAAATAATCTCAATCACTTTTTTAAATTTTCAATAAATTATTATTTATAAAGAGACAAAAATAAGGAATCCCCCCAATAATAACCCCGTGTCATTGAACGAGAATTGTGCATATGAAACAAACTTTCAAACTATGGATTTTATAATTGGATGAGTAAAGTGTTCACTACCAGTCATTATATAATTGGTGCATGTTTTGTTAAACCTCCCATAAGCACTATATTCTGACTTTTTTTGAAAAATATCCAACAAAAGTTTTCATTGAGTGAATAACGGATCCCGATCCTAAAAACAATAATGCTTTAGAGTAAGCATGAGTAATCAAATGAAATAAAGCACTCCAATAAGACCCCATACCTAAAGCTAACATCATATAACCCAATTGAGACATTGTGGAATAGGCTAAACCCCTCTTAATGTCTTTTTGAGCAAGAGCTAAAGTAGCTCCGAAAAAAACTGTTATTATCCCTATCAAAGAGATAAAATTCATTATGTGGGGTATAACTATGAAAAGAGGCATAAGTCGAGCTACAAGAAAAATTCTCGTAGCTACCATCGTAGCAGCATGTATATGGGCCGAAATAGGAGTCGGCCATTCCATTGCATTAGGTAATCATACATGAAGGGGAAATTGTGCAGATTTAGCAATCGCACCGGCAAATAATAGAACAGCGCACAAAGTAACAAACACAAAATTGACTCATCGAAGGCCATTCTATTGCTCATTTCACTCCCCCCAACAAAGTGCCACTTGAGGCAATCCTCAAGTTCGTTGCATATGGTTTAATCACATATGTCAATTTTATTTCAAAATTTTTTCTTTTTCTAACTGGATCTTCATATTTTGAAAATCTTGTCATAATTATCCATTTTGCTAATGTTGTTTAATTTAATGTTAAGTCAAAGGTATTTCAAACATTTTCATTATGTGTTTTTTTCATCAAGGTTTAACCTTTTACTTGCAACTTTAGACTACATAAACTGCATTCATCAAGGTTTATGACCACTGGTTCTATATGCATAGATTCATACACGTTTTGGGATATTGGTGATTTACATGAGTAAATTCGCCTAGTGAATCTAGGAATCAGTGCATGAATTGGGTTCTATTGATTAAGAATTTAGGATTATCTTTCAGTAAGATAAAATTGGGTTCATGGTTTTAAGTTTTGTCATTTGTTTCTCATAAGTCATAAATAGAGTCACGTATGTCACACTAGCCATTTATTTTAGCTTCATTCACTCATTTCCTACTTCCTTGATGATTTGTTATTTTAGTCATTTCAAGATTGCTTCTCTATGGTTTTCTAGTCTATAAAGTTATCTTTTTTGCTTCCTTTTCTTTTATCACAAAGACATGAGCTATGCCTTTACACGGACGTACTAATGTTCTATTATACATCAACAACATTGTTATCTTTCGTGATGCAATGATTGATAGTTAGTTAACTACATTTGTGAACACAGGCACAAACGATAAGTTGTTTGAAATAACAACCACCGGTTAATGCATAGCCTCACCTCAGCCATCTACTTCGGCCACTCATATGCTTGTTTATCTTCCTTTTTACGCTCTATGTTCATCACAACCCTTTGTTCACAACTTCCCTCCATCGGATTCTCTAAAAATGGACGCCACGATATTCATTGAGACAAGCTCCGTGAAGCCACATTAATTATTTTACTTGACTCGAACGTGAAAAACACACACTTGGTTCTCTATTTCTTATGAGAGGAAAAAAATTAAAGTAAAATTTAAATTGGAAACTTGAACAAGGGGAATTGTTGGATTATAATGGAGTTGAAATATTGAATGAATGAGAACTTGGTTATATGCATCTACTTAGCAATGGGGAGTGTGGGTGAAAGTCATGATTTATGAATACATCCAACAATTATGTGATTCACATCCTTCAAAATACAAGATCAGAAGATATTAAGATGTATAGTTTATTGCTAAAAAGGAAAAAAGAAACTAAAATGGTCTAACATTTTTTAGAACGACCTTCTTATGTGTTAGGCTACTACACTCTCTATTTGGAGAGTCTCATTACCCAATATGTCTAGACTATGTTGACTTAACCGAGCTCACGTTGGCTTCAGAGTTTGGCTTGGGTGTTCCCCAGAAATCATATTGCAGGCTGCAACTTGACAATTTTAGTGTCACGGTAAATAGTGGAACTCTTTGGCGTAACACGTGTCACGTGGTGGGACTAATACCAAGTGGCCTCATAATTCAAACTAAAAACCTTACAAGGCCTAGATCAAATCACATAATAAGTGTGAACTTGGATTTTTTTTAAGGAACCAAAATAAAATAGAATACAAAATACAATAGATTTTGTGAATATTACAGCCCAAACCAATTTGGCTGTAAATATAATCCACGTTTGAAACTCTCGAGTTGACCAATAAATCCTAAATCGGTTCGCAACAAAAGCTGGTACATTAATTATTTATAAATATTACAAAAAGTTCGTAGTAGTATTATTTTATTACCATAAAAGTTAAAAGACAAAAGCATCCCTATGGTAAGTTATTTATTTATTTATTCTACGTTTTTCAGTTTTAAAAATGCTATTTTTTTATTATTTTATTACACACTTTTAAAGGATCCTCGTGTGTGGAATATAATATAAGAAATTTTCAAATATAATAATACTTAAGGAATTTGTTAGATTATTAGAGAAGAAATGAAAACTTGGTTACATGCATCTATTAACAATAGAAATTGCGGGTGAAAACCCGAATTTATTTTATAAATATCATGATTCATGAAGAACCCAATGTTTTATTAACACAAACAAGTACGAAAATACAATAAATGTCGTGAAAAATTACATCTCAAACAAACATCTAATACATAATCACCCATTATTAGTAAACAAATTAATTAATAAACCTATCCTAGCCCAAATATTATCATGACAACCGGCACAGTCAAGATTATGCCGACATCGGGTCTTGCTGCTCCTGAATCTCCCCCTCGCCCCCTCCCAGTAGTATCTGACTGATTACCGGTGGGGGAAGATGCTGGTGATGAATCTGCTGGATTACCGGTGGGAGAGGATGAGACGCCTCCACCAGGTGACTCAGCACCACCTGGAGAAGAGGCGCCTTCACCACCCGGTGAAGCTGCTGGACTACCACCAGGAGAAGAGGCGCCGCCACCACTTGGTGCCCCGGTCGGACTACCACCGGGAGATGAGGCGCCTCCGCCCCCTCCTCCACCTGGTGAAGCCGTTGGACTACCACTTGGAGATGTGGCACCCCCACCTCCTCCTCCTCCTCCACCTGGTGAACCTGGACTACCACCGGGAGATGTGGCGCCTCCACCCCCTCCTCCTCCACCTGGTGAACCTGGGCTACCAGTGGGAGATGAGGCGCCTCCTCCACCCCCTCCTCGTCCTCCTCCACCACCTGGTGAACCTGGACTACCGGTTGGAGGAGATGAGATACCTCCACCCCCTCCTCCTCCACCACCTGGTGCTCTGATACCATTATTCGAAACCATTATTTATTTTGAGAAATGTTTTTTGAAAATCTTTTGTTTAAGGAAATATGATACCATTATTCGAAACCATTATTTATTTTGAGAAATGTTTTTTGAAAATCTTTTGTTTAAGGAAATATATATTTCTTTTGGTAAGGAGAAACATATATAGAATCTTTTGAAGTATAATAACAGCAGAAATAAATTTATACCTTTCAATTTGTAATCAATCTATCTTGCTCTTGTAAGTTCTAATCTTCTGCAAGTGACCAATCCAACAACACCATGATTTCCCTAACGCCCTCTTGGCTAAACGGTACTCTCCTTGGAGGCTACATAGGATTCCAGGTTTTACAGGATGAAAACTTATTATGAAGAAGATAAAGGAATAAGATTTAAAAGGATATTTTTATTTCATAACTGTTTTTCCCGAAGGAAAAACTTCTTGATATCTACATTGTTTCTCCTATAAGGAGATTTACTCACACATGTTTCTAGAAAATCAAAAGGAGAAAGAAAAAAAAGGCGAGTGTTCATGCCCTTAAACCTAAATCATACTTCTTTATATAGGAGAAGCAGATTTTTACAAATGACCAAAATGGCCTTCTTCTATCGTCATTGATGACGTTTTTAGTTTATATACCCATGTGTTGGGTCCAGGTCTCTGGTGTCTTCTTCCGAAAAGTAAATTCCTTCTTCAGTGGAAGAGCTGCTTTTTGTTAAAGTTGCTTTGCACCATGTGCATTGGTGGTCTTCAATAATTTCTTTTAATTTTTGGCAAAGTTTTTCTTTGGTGGTGGGGCTGACCTCCACTTTATTTTCAATAATTTGTTGTGTGAAATTATTGATGGCTGCCTGTTCGACTTGTGGAAGAGGCGTTGTGCTATAGCTTGTAATAATGCAATTATTGCTGCAATAATTTACTTTGTTAAAGCTTCCTCTCTTGATTTTATCAAGATTGTGAAAGATCCTAATGAATCTTTCTGTCCTGATTGAACTCCAGTTTTCAATGTCTTCATCATCGTTCATAATTTTTGAAGGATTGACAGTTCTTATTTTGGCTAGGCCAATTTCTAGGTGATGGTAGGCGGGAAAAGTACTTCCTTGATACCAATCGGGAAGAGTGGATGTGCATCTGACAAAGATATTTGCATCCTTTGCTGCTGCAATCTTCTTTCGAAAGTTTTTAATTGCTTTATTCATTCCTTCTGTCAATAAACTGATTTCTAACAAATTAGACGCAGGATAAATAAACTTGATTAATCCAGCAGAAAATGCTAGAGAAACAAGTTCTGGGCTAGAGCCTGGACAAAAGACAATTAGGCTTTTAGTGGCCTTATCTTCTGTGTAGATATGTTCGGACTTAAAATCGTTTTGACTAACGGACCTTGCTTTGGACCATATTGTCCTGAATTCATCCAGAGATATGATATCATTTTCTTCTTTTTCTTCAAAACGTGTCATTTTTGAGAAATTTGTGGGAGCTTCTCTGAACTCTATAATTTTTTCTGGTTTCCTGGGTTTCAAAGGTTCAGGAAAAGTTATTACCTTTAGAGGTATTTCTTTTTTGCCGAATTCCGCAGAAAAACGTGTAGCTTCTTGTTGAGCTTGATACAAGGTTTTGTATTTTCTAAACGGGAAGGGATTTCCCGAGGTGTATTTGGAGACTAGAGACCAGTCTTCATAAATACCTCTGTGATCACCGTCAAAAATGACATAGAACCTAGAAGTATCTTTTTCTGGTTTGTTAGCCATTTCTGAGTAACTTGGTCTGAGAGAGACCTTTTCAGTTTTTGGCAAACTGTCAGCCATCAACGGATTTGTTGTGTCTTTACCAGAGCCGTTTGCTTCTGGACTAGATGAAGATTGTGGTTCTTCATTTACCTTATTTTTGCTTTTTTCCAAAGCAACAGGAGTTAACGGACTTGAGTGTTCTTTACCCTTAGCCGTTTGTAAGGGAATAGATTCAGATTGTATCCTTTCGGATTCCTGTTCTGAATTAACAGTTGTTGCTTTTAGACTCTCGTCATATAAAGCTATTTTTTCTTGAATGGCTTTAAGCTCAATAATCAAGAATTTTTCTTTAAGGCGTAATGCCTTTAATTCATCCATGAGAGGATTAAAAAAAACCTTTTTTTTATTTTCTAAACTCGAACCCCCTTTTACTTAAAATTTATAAAAAGAGATATTGAATTTTGAGATGATAAATATGAGCTTGTGTGGTCCTTATTTATAACCGGGTAAATAGTGATTTCAATTATTTTGAAAATCACGTGTAAGGCAATCAGCCAAGACATTTTTTGGCCCCTCAAGGTGCTCAATATCAAAAGCATATCTTGAGAACCACATCTGCCATCTGACGAGGCGTCCTTGTTTATTATCTCCAGAAATTTTTGTTTTAAGGAAATAAGTAAAATTTTTGTTATCTGTCCTGACTAGGAATTTTACAGGAGTGAGATAAATGGAAAATTTTGAGATAGTATTTTTTACCGCTAGTAATTCTTTTTCATTACTGTGATAATTTCGTTCAGCTGGTTTAAAGCTTCCCGAAGTGTATCTGCATATCTCTTCTTTTTCGGCTGTTTTAGCTTTTAGAACTCCTCCCCAAAAATCGTTTGAGGCATCTGTTTCTATAATAAGAAAATCTTTTTCTTTTGGGAGATAAAATTTTGGAAAATCTGTTAATTTTTTCTTTATCTTTTTTATGTAATCAGT